>NC_054055.1:84792333-85100491 GCF_017639655.2 Falco naumanni | reverse complement strand
CTCTGAAAACAGTTTGTAACTGCTTACAAATAATGACTCCGATTTTATGAAAATAGGTTTATAACTTAATGAGCAAATCAAATGACTGTAACTACCTCTAAGTCATATGTAGAAAATGCTGGCAGTTCTGTTTTATGAGCATAGCAGAGTAGTGGATTGATACTTAGAACAGAATATATTACAAACAAATATTAAGCTTTTTATCTGGAAAAGGAAAAGAAAGAATGGAACAGGGTGTTTTAAATACAAAATAATCACAGTCATTATAAGCCAAAGCTCTGACAGGAAAGAGGAGAGAGAAATGTTATTAAAAGATATAGGAAAGAGTAGATCATTGAACCACTTCTTATGGCAATAACACTCTCCATTTTTCTGAACATGTAATTCTTAGTTGAATAATGTAAAGAAGCAAACTATTTAACAGATGCAAAAATCATGCAAAAAAGTTTTCCCCACTACAAAGCCTATAAAGCAATGATGAAAATAGACATCCTATGCCAAATAACAGCCTCTAGCAGGACACAACTGAAAAACAGAAAATGCTTGGAATCAGCAGCCATGAAATGTTATCTAGGTAACCAATTTAAACCAACAAATGTAAATGACTGAGAATTATGGCAAAAGTATTAAACAAACAGAAGGCAATAAAAATACTATATTAAATTCCAGAGAGCCATATACTTAATCCTTATTAGTTAGTTCCAGATTTGTAAGGCTTTAACATTGAACTTAAAAGGTAAACATACAGGAAACAATGTTGTTTGTGAACAAAATGAGGTTCCTAAGTTTATATAGGCTTTGCTTATACAAGCGCAGCACCCAAGTTTTCAATAAGCTGGAAGTCAGTGTGAAAATAGAACAGTCAGCAAGTCTGGAGGAAAGATGAAGTAGTCATTTCGGTGCCTAAATAAAGCTTAAGACTCTGTGTTTTGTATGTATACACATATAAATATCCTTTTTAAAAATCTTTATCTATCCCAGACATACCCAGTTTCTCTTTACAAATTTCCCAGCTAAAACCATTACCAGGTCTGAGTAATTTTCAGTTGCTCTGACGGAAATAAAAAGCACCACCTATTTTGAAAGATACGTTTCCTTTTCTTTTGTTTCCATAACATGTTTATTGGGTTCCCAAATATAATCTAGGTGAACTAGACCTACCTGAACAAATTGCAATTGTCACAATTGCATATGTTTCCATATATATCATCACGCCAGTAAAACACAGAATCATAGAATGGTTTAGGTTGGAAGGGACCTTAAAGATCATCTGGTTCCAACCCCCCTACCATGGGCAGGGACACCTTCCACTAGACCACGTTGCTCAAAGCCCCATCCAGCCTGGCCATCAGCACTGCCAGGGATGGGGCATCCACAGTTTCTCTGGGCAGCCTGGGCCAGTGTCTCACCACCCTCACAGTGAAGAATTTCTTCCTAATATCTAATCCAAAGCTACACTATTTCAGTTTAAAACTGTTACCACTAGCTCTGTCACTATATTCACTGGTAAAGCGTACCTCCCCATCTTTCCTGTAGGTCCCCTTTAAGTACTGGAAAGCCAATACAAGTTTCTCCAGAGCCTTCTCTTCTGTAAGCTAAACAGTCCCGACACTCCCAGCCTGTCATTACAAGGGAGGTACTCCAACCCTCTGGTCATCTCCTCTGAACCTGCTCAAGCAGGTCCATGTCTTTCTTATGCTGGGGATGCCAGAACGGGACCCAGTACTCCAGGTGGACTCCCACGATAGCCAAGAGGAAGGGAAGAATCACCTCCCTCAACCTGCTGGCCACACTTCTTTTGATGCAGCCCAGGATACAGTTGGCTTTCTGGGCTGCAAGTGCATGTTACCAGCTCATATTCAGTTTTTCATCCAGTCCCCCCTTTTCCCTCTCCACAGGCTTTCTCTCAATCTATTCACTGCCCAACCTGCATTCATGTTTGGGATGCCCCAACCCAGGTGCAGGACTTTGCACTTGGCTTTTATTGAACTTCATGAGGTTCACACAGGCCCACTTTAGCCTGTCAAGGTCCCTCTGGATGGCATCTCTTCCCTCTAGAGCATCAAGCACACCACTCAGCTTGATATCATCTGCAAACATGCTAAATAACCTCCCTTTCAGTGCACTCAGTCCCACTGCCCAAGTCCCTGATAAAGACATTAAATAATACTGGTCCCAATACAGACTGCTGAGGGACACCACTGAGGGACACTGGCATCCACCTGGGCACGGAGCCATCGGCTGCAGCTCTTTGAGTATGACCATCTGGCCAACTCCTTATCCACTGAGTTGTCCACTCATCAAATCCGTGTCTCTCCATTTCAGAGATACGGATGTTTGTGTGGGACAATATCAAATGCTTTGCACAATACTATCAATAAAGTTGAATTCAAGCCAAATGTTCTTTATCTAATGCTCTGATTTATCAGGCTTACAGATAAACAGTTGTTGCATCCCATTTTATAAGGATACATAGATGTTCAGGAAGATTCAGTCCTTTACAACTCTCTTCAAGTGTTTTTTTCCAAAATAGCCCAGGAAAGATATATATGACAAGACAATTGCTACTCTAACAAATAAAAATGGCTTTTAATTTTTTTTTCACTCTTCTATCTTCTGAATTTAAGACCGCACATCGATATTAGATTTCTATGTACAGGAAACTGAAGTTTCCTGGCTGTGTCCCCTCTCAGTTTCTCGTGCCCCTCCAGCCCTGTCACAGGCAAGGGCTGAGAAACTGAGAAGTCCTTGACTTGATATAAGCATTACCCAGCAACAACTGAAAACATCTGTGTGTTACCAACATTGTTCTCACACCAAATCCAAAGCACAGTATTGCACGATCACATCAGCTACTAAGAAGAAAATTAAATCTAGCCCAGCTGAAACCAAGACTCTACCCTCAAGGGAAAAATCTTACATATACTGGAAATTCAAAACATTTTATGTTGCTGCATTTCTTCCCTCTTCTCCATTGGTTGCTGACAGAAACTTCTTTCTCTTTTTCATTTCAGACTCATGTCTTGCAGTTACCATCCACCTAACTTTCTTGCTCATACAGCCATGTTATTGCTATTGAGTTTTCTACTCTACAACAATGCTGAATTCCTCAGTTCACTTCAACAGAACAGCCACATTCCTTTTCAGCTTCTTAACACTCTCTGACTTTACTTACATCGTCTTCTACAGCTCTTTTGAAAATATCCTCCCTTTTAGTTGGTCCCAAATATAAATGTCAGTATTGTTGACCCCAATTTTAAACCAGTCAGTAGCAAATTGGGTTCCTCTACTGGCTATCCCCAATCACTACATCTTCTCTCCTAATTACCCTTGCCACATACATTCCTTCCATGTTGCTGTTATCCACCATCCTATCTTGCAAATTTTTATTTTGGGGTTTCAATTGGATCTTCTTCAATTCAAAGCATTTTAAAACTTAAAAATATCAAACACAAATAAAAAATACATAGAAAGACAGCATTAATATTCCAGGATTGAACTGTCAGTCATAATTAGAAAATGAAAACAATTTCTTGCCCAAAGAACTCCATCTTAATCCTATACCTTTATCCTTAAAAGAATTTAGAAGCCTTGAACTCCATTAGACATACCATTAAAACTTGCAGCCGAAGTCTTCCAGACAGTTAAAGTTCTTTATTACTAGAGAATCTTAGATTTTTTAAGTGATTGAAGGTACCATTTATTGCAGACCTAATACATGTCTTGCCTTGTGCCATCACCACCATCCTTGCATTAATTAATGCAAAGCTGTCTTGAAAGTTCAGAAGCAGTGATTGCCTGATAGTCAAGAACTTTGCCAATACTGCTGGAACATTTTAGCCTGCTAAATTTAAGTGAAAAAACCATCAGAGAAATCCCAAGTTGAGACAGTTCAGAAACAGAATTAATGTATTTTGCTGCTTTCATTGCTTCAGAACAAGAAGCTTAAGAAATTTCTACAGCAGCCTTAGAAAAGCATATATGAATTCCAATAAATCTATGTGAAAAGTACCCTTTACCTTCACTTTTTTTTTTTTTTTTACTTTCCACAATATTTTGTTTGTAGAACACACCTTAGCTAGAATTAAAATACAGACCTTGAAGATCCAAAATCTGTTCCTTTTTCTGGTGTTGACTAACTATATAGCTTTGTTTAAATTCCTAGTCTGTACAGAGATGGATTTTCCCATCTATAAAAACACCAAAACCTCAAAAATACGTTGAACTAATACTATTGTAGTATTGTAGACACTGTAGTCTTAAAACACAAAGACACACTAAGTGCATTACGGGGAATGTCCTGGAGTTCTACTTCCAACTCATGTTCTCATGTGATTAACTCCTTTTGCATATCAAGCATCCAGCCTCTGCCTTCATGTGCTGAACCTGTTTTTCTTATTAAAACCCGAGGCAAAACACACCTTCATTGTAAGGATTATACCTAAATTGTCTTGTTACACTTTCTGTCATTCACACCTATACGAAACAGTAGATTTTCTTGGTTTAGCCTGTCATAGCAAAGCCATTTATAACACCTATTACAGCTTATCAGGATGTGGAAACAAGACAGTAGCTGATGCAACTGGAAACTGCAGGGTTAATTTTTGCGTGTAATCATAGTACAATTGAATGGAAAGGAGGAAAAAAAGTTGTAACTGATCCTTTTGTAATACTTTGTTCATACCACACCTTTGCCTCTGATTCCTAATACTATTAATTCCTTTGGAAAGTTTCCTCAACCGCCAACAAATACTATGTCTATTCTAATGTATCCTCCTCTGATCTAGACAGCCCAGTATGCTCCACACCTGGCCCAGCCCATCACAGTCCCTGATTTCCACTTTGCTTATAATGGAAGCTGCATCACTCTTCAAATTCTTAAGAGAATGATGGGACCTTAAACAGTTTTCACTAGTTTTAGTAAGGACAGGATTTTTAATGACTCAGCAAGCAAAGCAGAAAAGGAAAATAAGATGGAATCTGCTCTTTTAAGTAGGTAATCGCTTGGTAACTAACACAGGCAACCAGCACATGGAATATAAGAGCATGAACCCCCGTGAGTATGTAACCTCGTAACGCAGCCTTGCCATTGCAATTAACAAGGCATAAGTTTTGTACTGAATTTACTGTGCCTCAGTACTGGGGTTTGACAAACCTTCTCTGTCTGAAGGCTTGTTAACCAGCTTGTAGAGCTTTGTTTTTCTTGTTTTAGCTGTGACAGCAACTTTTTTCATTGATCAGGCTTCTGTGACTGATTTTGTTTTACTTTTGTCTTTGTATATAACTAGTACCTAGAGGGGCTTACAAGAAAGCCGGAGTAGAACTTTTTACAACAGCATGTAGTAACAGGACAAGGGGTAATGGCTTTATGCTGAAAGAGGGTAGATTTAGATTAGCTATTAGGAAAATATTCTTCACTGTGAGGGTGGTGAGACACTGGCACAGGCTGCCCAGAGCAGCTGTGGGTGCCCCATCCCTGGCAGTGATCAAGGCCAGGCTGGATGGGGCTGTCAGCAACCTGGTCTGGTGGAAGGTGTCCCTGCCCACGGCAGGTGGGTTGGAACCAGATGATTTTTAAAGTCTCCTCCAATCCAAACTATTCTATGATTCTCTGATTATACGGTACTACCAGGACCCACAGCTATAAATAACTCACAAATTGCCAGTTAAAGAAATGCAGGCTGGGAGCAGGAGAAACTGGTTTTAGGGCCAACAAAAAGAACAAAGAAATAATACCTAATATATGAAAAGGGTACACTATATAGAAAATTTGGAGCTGTAAGCCAATTAAAAAAAGACAGAGATGTAAAGCATGTTACTAAACATATAAAAATGATCCCAAGTGCATTCTAGATTGAAGAAGAAACTAACAACATCACATTCCTTCTAATAAGAACATCAGAAGCTGATGGCTTACGGTGTTATTCTCATGAGCAGTCCAAAGCTACTGTCTTCCGTGTGCACCACAACTGGGGCAGAACCCTCATGGCCCTTTGTGATTAGATCAATGTACATAAGTGTCACCAGACATTCATATAATTTTTTTACCACTCCTTTTATATTTAAGTGCATGATGTTTGCTCTAAAATATATTTTTTCTAAATTGCCTTAGAATGTTAATAGTAAATTCCACTCAGGTTTTCATTGTGTGATGTATGATACTAGAACTTGAGCCAAATTAATCTGTTCAGCTAGTTGTGTACATGCGATACTACAAAGCAAAGAATTATGGAAATTACTCTTAATTAAGTGTATTTATATGAAGCAGCATTTTGGTCTCCATCATACAGTATAGCACATCATGAAAAAAATTGCTTCACTAAAATCTCAACTTGATGTACAATCTTGCCACGGTAAAAGTAACAAAAAATAAAAATATTTTAAAGTATATAAGAACCGATAGTATAAAATCATTTACCTTTATGTCTATAGCCAGACTGACAACATGCATAGCATTCACAAGTATCAAACAGTTGTGCAGAAATTGTTCAGGAGTTCTTGGATTAGTATACATCCTTACAAAGTGAGTAGCAATCTGCAGAAGAGACAGAAATCAAATTCTTGATCTCCCACTAAGCAAAATTACTGTGTTTGTATTTTCACTCTTTCAGCAATCCATAAGATCTAAATTTTGAACTAAATTCCCTTTTAAGAATATATCCAAAGAAAAATCAGTACTGAAGTAATCACTCTAGACTTGCTAAATGTTGGTTTGTTGGGGTTTTTTTTCTTTTTAAAAGTCATGTAAGTCAACAGCTCCAAAGGAAATTAAGGTCTGAAAAAATCCACTTACATTAATAAAGTGTATAAAACTTTCACAATATTAAGAAAAGTCCTTACCAAATATGGACAATAAGCTGCCAGCTGTGCTGCCAATACCAGACCGTCTAGAAGATCTCGGTCAAAATTTACTATCCATCTCATTGGTGGTACTCCACCTAATTTAAAAACAGAGCAAGATGTATTAGATTCTTCTCCCCTGAGATGCCTAACTTTATTCTAGATCAATATGATGGCTTTTTGAAATGACTGAGTAGAGGAAAAAACAGAAAAAGGAAACATCTGTTCACATGTAAAATTTCCCAGACATAATACTCTTCAAGAGCCGTTGTTGAAAACATGAAAAAATCACCTAGAATATTGTAACTGTTATTCATACACTCTGATACAGCACGTAAAAGTATTCATCACAATGGAAGGAAAAACTTAACCTCACAGATTAAGAACCTAAACAAGTAAATTATTTCATAACATTCAGAGGGCTACTGAAACTCATGAAAATATGCATGAATTCTTTAAAGCTGCAACATTTAAGCACATAAGAAGGAAAAGGTCAGTGATTTTCCTCAAGGCCATATTAAATTATTCAGCATAAATGCAATAAAAATAAAGCTAACAGCTCATTCCTGCAGCACAGATCGCTACTTCTACAATTGTGTTGTAAAGGCCTATGCCTCACAGGTTAGAATATTTTTATATATTTCTAACATTTTTATTTAAAATAAAAATGTTTATTAAAAAAGTAAATACAGTTTGTCAGTATTTCTTATTTGAAGTATTCCGTATCTTAAATATTTAACACAGTATTTAAACAACAGACTTAGGTTCTTAAGCATCATAATAAACCACAGGATATAGTAATCTGAAAACTCAGCATGAGATACTCTCTAGAAAAAGCTACTGATGTACCAATAACCACATGTTTTAAATCACTGCCTATACCAAATTACCAATACTTTGCTCTCCAGATAATAGGCATTTTGTGAAGCATGAACACATAGAAGCTAATCCTTTTTTAAGGAAAGCAATCTGGTCACAAACAGAGAAGTACCAAGTCATGTCTTCTCTGTTGTGTTATTTGCAGCTCCTCCCAACTTCTATTACAAAAATACCTATTGCTTAATTTTCTTTGTTTTCATTACTGTCTCAGGCCCAGGCTCCTGGATTTATGGAACACTTTGGACTTCAGCCACTGGCAAGGTTTTCAGACCGACTGGGATCATATTTTTTCATATAGGATAAATTATATAGCTTTTATTTCACTAACAATCCAGTGTATTGTTTACCAAGTTTGAAGCTTCCCAGGTTGAAAAAAAACCAATGATATCCTACAGAATCTGAGATGATCAAAAATCTCCCACATATTTTAAGCACGTAAACATCTTAATGTTACAACACAAACAAAAGTTATTTTCATTCAAAAATGCTACCATTAAAAGATAAAAAAAATCAAACTGTTATGATAGCAATATAATGATGTTCAGGATACTCCACTATCTATATGAGCAAAGAAATCTGGAGACACCAATACTTAGCACAGAAATAATTTAAAACAGAAACATAAAATGCTTCACAAGGCTACACATTTCAGAGACCTTTACTTCAAGTCTGTCCTTATTAAAAGCCTCATTCTACAAGACTAAACACATGAAAGCAGGGGCACAAATCATGTGTATTTTAAAGGTCTCTAACTTTACAGAAAGAATACTGAAAACAAGATGAAAATTCAAGAAAGAAATGGATAATTTTCTATGCATTTGGAATACAAGAGTTCAAGAAAGTTCAGTCTTGCTCTCACAAACTATATAAAAATATATATATAATATACACTATGCTATACATGTAATACTTCAAACAGTTGTACTAAGGGGTTTAAACTTGAGACAGTATTTTTGGGTGTTATATACCCTATGAACAACAGCTATCGAAACCAGACTAAGAAAGTAGGCTGTTATATATAGAAAATTATTAAATTTCTTAAAGTAACCTTATTCACTCCTAAGTACCTTCAGACATCAAGCCAGGCTGATGTAACCAAGCAAGCTGTTGCCCAGAAGCCAGAAAACAAACCCAAAAACCATTCAAAAGGCAAGAAAAAAAATCCTGATCTTACAGTGAAACAGTGGTAACCATTCCATGTAGTATGGAAGACACTATGAATCTTCAAAATCGTTTTCATTCACTAGTACTTATTTCACTTGAGTTTATAAGTCCTCAGTTGCCTTTATCTGCCTACTTCTGTTTGATTGCAAAATTGTGATTAGTGACAGGGAAAAAGTAAGCTAGAGATGCTGCTGGTAATGTCAGGTCATAATTTATCAACATCACCTCATGTAACTTAAATTGGTCCCCCAAGAAGTACAGTTAAATCAAATTTGCAAATAAGTGGCTATTATCAGCTACAGGTATAAATTTTGTTGTGGAACTCCTCACTTATACCAAACAGATTACTTATAAGCTCATAAAATTGTTCTACAGTGCTGTAAATATTATGCTTCAGACTGAGTTTAAGAGATAAACTATTTAAGAACCAAATAGAAGAAATAAAACAGCCATGGGGCAAATCACTAAGCAGGAAGTGCATCAGATGGAATCCTATATTAATGCAAAGTAAATACATCAAATTTTAATTCCAAATAAAAATAAATAAAAATTCCAGGAAAAACTAATTTTTAAGTAATTGCTTTCATAAAATTATTTACAACACAAGAGAACTTTAAACACATAAACACACACATAAAATAAACACACAGGAGAATTTTATCAAACTGTGACTTTATATGTCATAAAGAGTGAAATTCTTACAGAATTTTCAAAGGTTGTTCATGAATATCCAGAAGTAAAATTTTGATGTGCATAAACTTTGCACCAGGGGGTGCTGGTTCATGATGACCCCACTAAGAAAAACAATTGACTCTGTAAAGTATCACTGCCAGTTATCACTGCTAATGCTTTCAGGAAAAAGAAGTTATTATAAATAACCCTACAACCCCTCCGACACTGGGAAACCAAAGTTGCGCAGCATTGGAACCGACCTCCAGGCAGGATGCAGCACACTGTACAGATGCAGTCCAGAGGAGAGATAGCTCTTACAGAATTTTGTTAAAATAAAACAATTCTGCTAATCATTTCTACCATCAGATTAAATGGATGTTCATGCAAGAACCTGGTGCTGCAGTTTTAGTTAAAAACAAGGACACGCTGGTGGCATAATCACTGGTACCGAGTGGAATCTGCCTGCAGGCTCCTTTGTTGCAATTAGCTGGCTAAATTTATCCTGCATGCAGCCACCGGGTATGTGCAGCACAGCACAGGCCTGCACCTACTCGAGTTAACTGGTATGTGGATTATTTAGCTTTTTTACGTACAATGATCTTCCAGTCAGTATCACTACAACATGTGAATGATTTGGTACATTTATACTGTTTGGAGAGGAGCTCCCCAAAACCATCTAATTAAAAACTACTTTTATTAAAAAAAAAACCACACACACACCCCTTAGAGTATCCTTTCCAAAAAATATGAAAAACAAAAGTATTCTTCATTACCACATACTTTGTCCGGAAGTACTTGATACAGCTTCAGGATTATCTTTCACTGATTATGAAAGGAAAAAATATTACAGAGGAATCAAGTCTTCCTTTAGTGATCAAAAAATGCATTTGAAGTACAGGTCAAAAAGAAATATTTAGAAGACAATTCTGTACATGACTTCTTATGGCATGACATAAAGAAAGTAAACATTCAGAAAGAAAAACATAACTCTGTAGGGAAATACCCTTCCCTGTGGCATGAGCACCAAAGAGCCTCAGAAGGATTTGGTATGCAATCAAGATACTGTACCCCTAAAACAACCCTACAGCCTGCTGGTTTTAGTCGCAGTCACTTCAGACTTCTTAATTTCATGCTCATGGACAATAATGTGGGAATAAAGGTGATGTTTGGTCTAACTTACTAAGCACTGGAGATTTAACATTACTCCTATAAAAAACTTTCAAGTAGGATGCTAGGAATTATTTCTTTAACTGCTACACCCTGCTGTAGTGGAAAAAAAGAACATACCAAAATTCAGAGGGAATTAATTACAATATTAATAACTAATTACACTTTAAAATTAATTTAACCTACAAAAAACTCCTGTACTATATTCTAAGCAAAATCTGTCTTCCATTTTTTTGTTCATTGATAGAATACAGATGCCTCAGCATCCAAAAAACTTAAATCTCTGTCACCTCACATCATCTGTTTGCAGATGTTTCAGCATATTCACATACCTTTAGGAAGAAAGAACAGGAGCAGACACTGCACAAACATACAAACAAAGACGTGTTAATTCATCTGAGCTTAACTCTGACATTAATTACAATTTTTGTTTGCCATTTCTTCAGTGCGGTGATGTTTAGGCTTGGTCCAAAACCTGTTATTTTTTCCTATTCATGCTGCAAAGTGACTTCACATACTATTTCAAATGAAAGAAAAGATCAGAGGTCAACGACTTCAAAAGTTGATGGCTGCTGCTGTCCACACCTCTATCTGCAGTGCTCTTCCTCATCACACTATTCAGTCTCTTTCCACTATCCTCTATCTATACACCCAGTTATGTTCAGCAAGATGGCTTTCACAACAGTAAGATCTTGGATCTAAACAGGTGTGTAACTTTGGCCAAAATCTTCCCGTCTCACCTCACCAAAACCTATTTGCCATATCAGAAGATAAATGGAAATCTTACTGTAAATAAATCATGTAAAATATGATCTATGGTATATTAATTATATTAATAGTTTTGCAGTTCTGGAAGGCCCTAAAGTGCTATTTTGTTCCATTTTCTTTATTAAAAAACAAGCTCTAAGAGCTTAAATAAAAGAACTGGCTTAAAGAGATAAACAAGCTCCCTCTTCCCTTTTACAGAAATCAGCAAGTTTCTTCTAGACCATTCAAAAATAAATTTACTACAAATTACTACCTAAAAAACCCTCCTTTTTCTGAAGAAAGTTTTAATTCAATTTAGACTTCAAATTACGTTTCTTTTACTGTCATTTTTTCATTAGTATGAACAGAAAGAAAACTAATTTATACGTGTACTAAATATTCATGATGTACACTCAGTTAAAAAATGTCAGAAAACAGTATTTAAAAGATTAGAATGAACATTTCATTTTCTGTAAGTTTTCAAATCAAAAGCATTCATTTATAAATTTATAAAGAAAATAAAAATTTCACTATGTCAGAATTATTTTTTTTTCCTGTTGTTTAAATGAAACATCTTTTCTTCATGCAGAAAACTCAAAATTTAAGGGTTCTTGATAATTCCAGAGGGCAAAGTACAAAAGATGAAGTCTGACTGGATATACAACCTCTCCCTGTTACCTATGACAGGAACAGAACACAGTAAATATGGGCCTCAACATTCAGACCTCAATTTTACAAATGTCTACAGTAGGAGACATTAATTTCATCCCAACTCCTTGGTACGTTGCTTGCAGCTATTTCAAAAATATTTAATGTAGTGACTGCAAAAAGAAGCACTTTAAAAATAGCACAATACATTTTTAAAAGTTTATTTTCTTCCTAAAAAGTTAGTCTTTCTAATAGAAATCCATCATTTTATTGATAATAGTTAGGACCTATAAAATTCAATAATCTTTTCTGTTTTTTGATTAATAGAACAGCCTCACTGTCAGCATAGAACGTATATTGGCAATATACAAAGTACCATTTCCACATTTTTATTTTAAACTTTTCAAGATTAACTACTTCAGCTTTCATTTTAAATTAAGTCCAATATTGAGTTGGTGTTCTGGTTAGTCATCTAGATTGATTTTATCAGCCTGGTTATGGAGGCTTATTAAACCAGATGCTTTGATCAAAAAGTAAACTTTATTGTTTATCCTATTTGAACTTTAAATCTTGCATTAAGCGTATCATTAGCTACCTTTAGTCTTCTAGTGGGAATATCACTTGAATGCAATTAAGCAATAGCAGTTGTCCCTAGTACCTATGTACTTTCTTCTGTCTCCAGTAATCCTTTCTTTCACGCTGGTAGAATTGTCTGTGTGGCAGCAAAGTGGGTGTGGGAACAAAGCTGGCTTAAAAAGAAAGGGCAAAAGCTTTTTTGACTTTTTAATCTGGATCACACCAATCCAGTTTACCACACAGCCACATAAATGGCTGCGCCAGTGGAAATGAAACACGGTAGCTCTGTTGTTTAAAAAGCATTTATTGAACTACAGCTTTATAGCCTATGTATATCAGAGCATGAAGAAAAATGCCCACGAGTGGAATATTTTTCCATTTTGACTCATTAAATATTTTTATAAGGGGGTTGGTTTGTTTGTTTGTTTCCAGTTAATGCTTTTACTATCAATCAACCTACTTAACTCAAATGCTTGTGAATAAATTAGTCAGAAAAAAAACATGTATTTTCCGTAATTACATCAAAACCAGCAGAAAAATCTGCCAGCTAACCACTCTACAAAAATTAAATTTTAAGATATAATTACTTAATTTTAGTAGAAATAAACATTGGAAATCAGAAATCTTACTCAGGATAACTCATTTTCCTCTAAGCATATAAATGTATTAAATTTCATTGGTACTGGCACTTACTAAAAAAAAAAGAGAGATAAAAATTACTAATTGATCTTTATGATAAAGATTATCAGCCAATGTCATGATGAAAACCTGACTGACAGATGTTGTAGACCAAAAATAGCTTAAAACATGAACAGTCACAGGTAGCAGACAACTCTGTGGCTGGGGGTGAGGGGAAAAGAAATTGTCCAAATTGAACTTCTGAATTCTGAGAGAGATTCCTGCTACTTGCTAGCTGCATCCCACAGGGGCTTGTTGCAAATTTTGGTAACAGCAAGACTAAAGTGGCATGTTCTGAATTTTCCCATTAATGAAGAGGTGTGAGCCAGGATCACCAGTTAGGCTGATCACAAGTTGAGCTTTTGCACATGAACTATTTAGATTGGAAAAACTCGGGACTTGAAATTACGGAACTAAGAAGAGGCCAGAAAGAAGCATTCCTCAAAAGAAGCAGTGGTCTTGAAGAGACAACAGCGTGCTAGAAAGAAGGTGAAGAAGTTCCTAACTGGAGGAAAGGTCTTGGAAGTAGAAGAAGATCCTGAAGATCAGAGAGATGCATAAAAACAAATGCCAGCAGATGCCCAGGGACTTTGGAGAGTGACACCTGAGACTGACAGCTATAAGCAGCAGCACAGCAGGAATTGACAAGACTTTTGCCTAATCTTCTCAGACTAGTAGTGACCTTCCTGCCAGGGAGGGAATTTGAGACCTTGTGAACATACCACTGTGTAGAGGGACTGAGTGTGTGATATTATCAAAGAGGTTAGAGCTCTGATCTTGCTGGTTCTTCAATAAACGCCAGTATCTTGATCCATCACAGGCTGTTGTTTACTCTCTCACTCACAACAATAGTTGAAAATACTTCATATGTATTTCAATAGAAATAAGCAAGCAGGATTAACTTGGAGTTAAATGTGCATCACTCCTATGTAGTGTACTCAGATACTTACTATGGTTATGGAAAGCTAAGGTATACCGCAAGAGGTCTCTAAGTAATCTAAGATGAAAGCAGTTTTGATTCAGCTGTTGGTCCCACTCAACACTGAAGTAATGTTCATACTTAATTCAGTGATTTGGGACTAACTTAATTCCTGCATTTATTTATTTTTAATAGGCAATTTTATTTTTAACTTGTAATGGCATCACGTGGCATGCATGCAATAATCAAGCATAACAGCATTGTCCTTATCTTTATTGTGACAGGTTAAACCAACTCTTGAAGACACACTGCTTTCTTTTTGCATGAAGCAAAGTTCTGCCATGGCACTCTATTTATTTCCATATTTGAAAATTTTATTTTATTTTAAAAGACCAGGCCTATTGAGTTTTTTATAATTTTATGGCCTTTTAAAAGTCCCTGAAACACATTTTACATCAATTACTTAATATATAGTCTAACTCCCAAGTCATCCTGAATGTAGAAAAATCAGATTTGTCAAAACCAAAATTTAGGTGGGAATGTTTTTCAGATATAGATGTTTTCCCTCTCTTCTCCAACAAAGAGAAAAAAGAAAGAAAAAAAAAAAAAGAGCAAACTATCTTTGCAGTCATTCTTTGGGTTGGATTTGGACTTCCCCTGATGAATCAATAGCACATAGGCTATGTGGGTTTTGCAGTGTTTTTCTTGCCATAATCTATCTTTGTTTTCACTAAAACAAAAAGAAATGTTTTTTCATTTGTATGATTCAATTTGAAGCCTCGAGATTTTTTGTGGGATAGAAAAGCTATTTTCCAAATTGAGATAATCAAGGCAATACCTATAACAATTTACACGAAAATGACACACAACCTACTTGTTGGCAACAGTCACTATAAACTTCTCTAGGTCAAATTTTATCTGTTTGACAGGTAAAAGATACTGTGGACAAAGGGAAAATAGCAGACATTTTAACTTCAGTAAGTTTTGGTCACATTCTCTCTTATAAGGAAGCAAAGAAAAGGTAGTCTAGGAAAAAGGGTATCATTAGATGGAGCACAGAACTCGCTGAAAAACAATAAGCCTAACTATCAACTGTTCACAAATCAAACTGCAAAGTCCTAGCTTATATACTATTCAATATTTTAATTTGAAACTTGGAAAATAGCATAAAACTACCTTAGTCCAATCTGGAGATAATATCAAGCAGGTGAAAAAATTGACTGGGAAGAAGAACGGGTTGCAAGTACTCATGAGGAAAGGACTATAAATTCTGGAGAAATTGAAGTGATGATCTGAAACAAATGGGATTAAATCCAACAATGATGTGTGTAGTGTAGTAAACTTAATTAAGAATAATTCATTACTCAAGTACTAGATGGAAAATTGGATAGACGGAAATTCTGCAGAAAAGAATCTGGAGCAACAGCGAATCTCATACTGTTGCAAGAAAAGCAAATACTTTGCTAGGATGCATAAACAGGAGAGTTCTAGTAAAGTCTCACCTGGTATAAAACCCAGGTATAAAACTGGAACCAAACTTCAAGACATGGTTAAACAAAGAGAGTTTACCAGAGAACTAATGAGCTGAACACACAGAAAAACTAAAAGGGAATTGTTTTGTGAAGAGGGGGTGAGAGAGAGTAAATGAAGCAGAACATAATAATTTGTGAATATGTATAAAGTTGCTAGAAAAGCAAAGAAGATCCATCCACACCACATTTTAGAAGAGAAAGGACTGGAGCAGAGGAAATCTGGGAACAATAGGAAACTCTTTTAAATGGAAATGAGTGGGAAATACTGGGCAGCATTACCTAAAGTGGACCATGGAATCTCCTTTTTCAGAGGTTTTTGTAACAGGCTAAGCAAATACCTGTCCAGTAAACTACAGGTTTAGTTAGTTTAGTCTTTCCATACGAGAATGAAACATTGTTTCTGTTCTCTTTCTCTCTTTTCTACCCTCTGTGTTTTACTGTGGGGGTTTTGCAACTTTCACACTTATTAACTGATCTATCAGTATGCTTTATCTCACTGCCTTCCTAGTTACAAGTTAGTAACAAAGTATATTTTGGGGAATAAAAAGGAGTGGGTTTACTCAACCAAACACCCCAGAAAAAGGGCTAATCGCATTCAAGAGTTCCCAGCAATCCTGATGCCATTGTTCCCAATGTTATGAAGTCAAACATTTCACTGTTTCAAAATAACTAACACATCTCACTACTAACAGTGAAAATGAAATCCTCAAAGCTGTTCATTCCTCTTCTGAAAACCAGGAAGAAACAACATTTGATCTTACTCTAAATATATAGATGAAGGTAGGCTTTGGCATCAGAACCACCAAAAAAAAAAAAAAAAAAAAACAAAAAAACAAAAACAAGCCCGCACCACACAAACAAAAAACAACAAAACAAAACACCAAACCAACAAACAAAAAAATGCACAGTACATAATAGTTGGCAAGCTAAAATAATGATCTTTTTTCTGGTAGAAGACTTTAGCCCTCCCAAAAAAAAACACTACACCTAAACAACTCTTTCACCACACACACTACATTTACTTTCATTCTGGGGAAAAAAATTACCATGAAAAATTACCATTAATCTTGAAAGCAAAATTCCAGTAGAAAAGAAAAAAAAAGTAACACAAGTATGAATATTGGTACTATCTGGATAAGACCAACCCAAAAGAACAAAATGGTCTTATAGCAAGTGTTAAAACTCTTAAAGTATCAGATTTGGTTTAATTTACTAAGTGTAAGAGTTATTTTATACAAAAAAAAAGAATACAATAAATCTCTTTAAAGAAAGTACTGTATTTCTTGTGAAGCTGTTCTGCTATTTTCACAAGCAATAAAAAAGTTAAATCCTTTCTATTCATTGCAAAATCAACTGATATATATCTAGGGAGCAACAACAGCCATCTTCACAAAAGATAAAACTTCTGCTATACAGCCACAAGCAATTTTTTCAAATTCTGTAACTGAAAAACAAGAGGAAAAATATGTAGTGTTAGGCTAATGTTCTGTAAGACTTTCCAGATTAACCTAGTACATTCACATAAAGATCTTGAAATTGATGACCTTTAATGATCAAAGGTATGAAATGGCACTTTTTAAGATATCAGTAAGGTAGACTATGGAACTACAAAGGAAAAGCAACAAGTGAATGGTGATATGATGGCTGTCTATGTAAGTAGGCATGACTTGACAATGGGAACTAGACATCATTGATAAATAACTCAGAAGAAAGACAAATTTGTCAGTAAATGAAGTAACAATTACAGTATTAAGCAGCAAGCTCAAAAAAAATCTTTTACATGCAATATATATTTTAAACCTACTTACTGCTTCAGAATGGTGTGATGCTAAAAAGTTGCACAGGTTTCAAAATACAATTAAACAAATTCGTAGAATAAAAATCTAGTAAAACCTTACAGAAGTACCACCTCCACCTCAATTAGTCTTGAATTTCAAATCAGAAAGTTTCAGAGTATGTATAAAGAAAGTATTGCTGCATGTTTGCACAGTTACTAATCTCTAAGCATCATCTCTTGGAGGTAGAATACTCAGCTAAATAGATCTTTAAACTATCACAGTATGACCTTTTTAATGTAAATTACTTCAGTAATAATGGTTTATAATATTATATAACAACTTCCTATTCTGGGATCTGAAACCCCCTGTAGGGGGAACTAATCTATAGTTATAATAACGCCTAGAGTTCTGTTTCAATAGCTTAAATCTGGTACTGAATAATACAAACATTTAGAAAAGAGATATGTAACAATAACCTTTTCTGTAAGTGCTGACATTAGAACCAGGACAAGGTTTAAAACAATGGTACTGAAGTATACAATACAGAGCATAAGAAAGATGAGAAGAAATATGCCTTTGAATATTATTTTTAAAAGGCTATTATGTTTTTCCTAAAATGTATGTAAGATTAGCAGAATGATAATGTATCTACTTCAGCACATATAGCATGTGAAGCTATGTTTACCTTAACATGGAAAACAAGAAGTCTCTAATAAGACACTTGGCAAATTACAGTTCTTACATCAGGCAGGATGCTACAACCCTTGCTCGCCAAAACCCATAATTATTCTTCTAAGAGCTCCTGAAATATCAGGGACATATCAATTTAATACCACTGTCAATTCATAATAATTCTAAGCAGAAAAGTTTTAGCACCACCACATGGGGCAATGACAGAAAAATGGATACACTGGAGACAGGTCTCATTTATTCCCATCTGTTGCAGAAAGTTTCTACCCTGAGGCATGAACATTTATTTACTTTTTTGCTCCGAATAAAATTTTTCAATTGTCTTTCAGTATCTACACAGTTCTGTTTTATTCTTATTGATTCATATCCCAAATAATATCTTAAATTGACAAATTCCTTAGTTTTTTATGCATCACATAAGAATAGTGTTACCTTATATCAGTCTCCATTTTGTTGCTTTTCAACAGTACGTTTCCATTTGTAATGAGAACTAAGTTTTAAAATCACTAAACGGTACTAAAAGCTTCTAGATTAAAATGTCACCTTCAATGCTTTTCTTTTTCTTTTTTTTTACCATGGCATTTTACTTGTAGATCACTTTGAGTTAAAATGCAATAAATCATAGCAATTCATTACAGCATACCTGGTTTCTATACTGGCTTCAGAATGAATATATCTTATTTAGTTAAAAAAAAAATTAAAAAAATACTGTTCTTAATGAAAATCTCTGGTTGATAATTAAAATGAATTAATTTTTCGGTCTTCATAGTCTGAAATAGGTTTTCTCTTCACAAAACACCTGAGGTTGTATTGTATTACTAAACCCACAGCTATACCATACCCAATCTAAAAGCTTATTTACTCCAATTAACACACAAGACGTTGAAATGCCTTGTTTAGCCGAAAGTAGAATAGCTGTCTAGGCCTCTCAAAGTGTATTGTAAGTAAGGAAACAAAATTTCTTTCTAAATATTTATCCAATTATTCCTATTTAGGTCATATAGGTTTTTGAGAGTCAGCAGACAGATATATACACACACATACACACATTTTTATATATAAGCATACAAGTCTACACATATATATATATGTATGCATATATGTATACACACAAATATATGCAGCCCTAAGAGTTACGGGATTTTTTTTTTTTAAAGATCTTACAGTTTTCCAAATGTGAACACTTTGAGTCTTCTCAGTATAGGGCTCCAAGGACTATCCTTGATACTTTTATTTCCTTGAGGCTGTGTAATGCCAGCCGGTATAAAACTGTATAAACCAAATATTTTTATACTACTCTAAAACGTTAAAGTAAACATGGATTTTTGCTTATTTCTCAACTGCACAGGAACTTAAAACTCAGGGAAATATTTTTTTTTCTCTTTTCTATTAACTACAATTCTGATAACATCTTGTGGGGTTTTCTGCTATAGCGAATGAGATATGATGCAGTTCTTAAAGAGGGAATATTCATTTTGACTAAGAAAGGTGAGCAGGACAGAAAAGCCTAGTTATTGGACTTCATATTTACATAATGTGTTTCATTCATATGTTCTGCTGTGCAAATCATGAAATATAACACAAAAATTGTCTAAAACTTTGTTAATTTATATTTCAGCAAATAATTTACAGTATTTATCACTCAAGAACAATGTTATCTCATAATATTTTTTTCGAGTCAGAGTCACAATATCATGATGGCAGTTCATTAGATAGTCACTCCCCCTTCTTTAATTCAGCTTTTTATCAAGTGTGGAAAAAGCAAGATTCGTTCTTTGGGAAGCGTCTGTTTTGCAGCGCTTTTAAATGAAAAAAAAATTACATAAATTACATAAGATGCTTCCCTTCTACCCTTGAAAGATAAAAATATCCTTTAGCTCTTGTTTCAATTGTCTCTAAGAAATATCAAATTGAGAAGCAAGAATCAATGGACTCCATAAATATCTTTCCTAAAAACTGAGGAAAGAAGCAAGAGAGGAGAGGTGATCAAGGAGAAAGGGGAAGAGGAACTAAAAATCATTATAACAATGGAAAGAAAAGGGTGTGGGTTTTAATTCCTATACTACAAACAACCTTAAGTAAAAGGTCTACAGAAACTGTTTTTTAAGAAAACCAAGAATTCTACTTAATTCTCATACAATTTTGTGAAGGTCATATGATCTCACACCAAAATGTCTCCTTCCTCAACCTTTTTACTGCAGATGCCATGCTAAATTGATATCAAAATTAAAAAAAAAAAAATAAAAACAAAACAAAAAGCATTTACAGTGAAGTGAATAAAATGCATCAAAACTAAAAGCTTCTTACTTGAGAGGAAGAATCTTGAGAGATACTACTAAGCCAAACATTGTCAGACAAACCTACATTGGCACTGGATTAGAACTTCTCTTTCCTCACAAGCAGAAT
The DNA here is from genome assembly GCF_017639655.2 of Falco naumanni. NCBI lineage: Eukaryota > Metazoa > Chordata > Aves > Falconiformes > Falconidae > Falco > Falco naumanni. The sequence goes on along the minus strand of NC_054055.1, from coordinate 85,079,795 downwards.
TTCTATTCTAAGCAAATTTTCCAGTAAAATTGTCTCCAGAGCTACTCTAGAGACAGCTCTTACATCTCCAACTTAGGTTGACTGTTCAGATATTATTCAACCTACTGGCTGTCAAATTCTCTAATAATTTTATATTAAAGGTAGAATTATCTACTCTTTTCAAGATCTTTCTGGGATAAATTCAAGAAAATCTCTTATTTACCAACACATAATTTATCTTTTTCACCATGGCAAGAATCATAATTAATAAGGAGGAGATATACAGCCTCTTAGGTGGCAATTTAACTCAACACAAAAAAAAATTCTGTTTAGGAAGTACAGGTTTTGAATTATGGCATTGCAATACTGTAGCAACTTCTTAAGTGTTTTTCCTGATTCTTATTTTTTCATACTATTAATAGCAGTCAGTCTTTCAGAAAGAAATGTTGAAAACAAATGTGAAGACAGGGAATGGTAGAAGGCAAACTGAAAATTTATTACACTCAAATAATTCATGCTTCCTCCCCTATCACTACTATTTCTCATATAATGCCTTAAGTGTACACTGAAACTTGTATTTCATGTATAATTAAAAGTTTTGGCAGTATAGGCAAAGTTATATTTTGTAGTTTTACCACATTTGGTCTCAGTTTTCAACATTGTTTTATATTTAAGGTCAATAGGACCTGTTACAATGTTGCCCTCCCAAAACATATGTCAAGCTGCTTTTAAAACATATTGATTTTTCAGTAGCAGTAAATGCAAAAGATATAGAGATAGTAAACTCCATGCTAATGTTCTCTTTAAGCTATTGAGATTTTAATTCATGCAAGAGAAGAGTTCTGATGAATGACACGTTACATTCAACTTTAGAAGGAAGTACTAAAGATGTATGTTTAAAACCTCCCTGCACTGCTGTAGCTTAGGCTCGGCTTACTGTCACATTTCACTTTAAGTAGCTTAGGTATCAAAGGAAAGACTGAGAAATGTGGCCTGGATAGATCTCCATTTCTTTAGTAGGATTGGATCACCCAACAGACTAGCTTGGGCTGAAAGCAACTCCATGGTCAAGACATATTGCTAGTCAGGTCTAATTCTTTATTCAAAGCAGAGTGTTTGGATGACGGTATGTAGGCACATAAATGTTAAGCAAAAAGTGGTGATTGCTTTCTGATCTGGACTTTAGCAAGAATAACAGAACTAATCCTCTATTTAAAATTAGTGATATTAAGCAAATGATAACAACAAAAATACAAAATTGAGGATATTTGGGACTTTCGGCAGGGTTCTATGAACATTTACTATACTTTGATTGATGTTTTTCCTTATGACACTTTTCAGTGTTCCTCTGGAAAAGCTTAATTTAAGGCTAATATGATTAAAAATGTCACAATATCTACATATAAATTTGATTAACCCTTACATCACAAAATTTAAAGGACCAACAGGATATCAAAATATTAAATCTGCTGACATATTCATTCTTCTCCAGTGTATAATCTTAAAAAACAAAATCAGTCTAGTGACTCTTGAGGTTTATTACTGGTAACCAGCCTCCAAGCCAGACTGTATGCCACTGACCATAAGCCTTTGATCCTGGCAGTTCAGCCTAATTTCAGTCCACTTCACTGTCCTCTTATCTAGGCTGTACTTCATCAATTTGTTAATGATGATGTTATGGGAGGCTGTTGAAAGCCTTGCCAAAGTTAAGTTGAACATCCGCTGCTCTCCACCTGTCCACTGAAATAGTCATGTCATTGTGGTCAGTCAAGCATGATTTCCCCTTTGTAAATTCATGCTGACTACTGCCAAACAATTTCTTGTCCTTCGTATGTTTGGAAACAGTTTCCAAGATTATTTACTCCATCACCTTCCCAAGAAACAAGATGAGGGTGACTGGCCTGTAGCTCCCTGGGTCCTCCTCCTTCTGGACAGGAATGACATCTGCTCTTTTCCAAACTTCCCCCTGCTTGTCTGGACCTTTCCAAGATTACTGAGTGTTTCTTTGCAATGACATTGGCCAGCTCCCTCAGCAGTTGGTGCATTGCATCAAGTCCCATGGACTTGTGTTTGTCCAGTGTAAGTGCTCCCTAATCTGATCCTCCTCCAACAAAACTAAGCCTTTCTTGCTCCAGCCTTTCCTATCCATCTTGAGGGTCTGGGATTGTTCAGTGCCAATCTTACCAGTAAAGACCAAGGAAAGAAGGCTTTTCTGTTTTTATGTCCTCTGTCATTAGATTCTCTGCCCATTTAGCAGATATCAACTAATTCTGAGGCAGTAAAAGCAAAAAGTAAGAGGAAAGAGAAGGCTAAAATAGAGGATTCGAAAAGATATTGAGGCAGGTCATCCGTGCAACAGAACAGTATAAGATCATCCATTAAGAACTTTCAAAATGCAGAGGTGTAAGATTAAGACTTTGAATTTCATTAATTTTCAGAATTTTCTCCTTTTTTTTAATCATTGTATCTTTAGCAATGCTCATTTATGTAGTTTTGTGAGAGAAATGGAAGCAAAAGAAAGTGGCACGCTTGTGTAGATACACCAAGCTATTTCTGTGCACCTTCCAGCCAACAGAATATGTAATTCATGAAGCAAAAAAGCTATATACAAGTTGATACAGCAAGGCAGTATCTGTATCTTCCCACACACAAAAAGCATATATGATTTCTGCCTTCTCATTCCAATCTTGCACTTCTCTGAAAGCAGAAGAGTGTAATTAAGTGAAATTGTAAGACAGAACTATAATGCAGATCAATGTCCCCTGGCAATAACCACAAAATTCATCTTCACCTGTGACCCAGAGCCAAATCTGCAATGAGATCTGCACAAATTAATACATTAACCTGAGTTAATACATTCCTGAGTTAACTGTTCTATTAGCGTAATTATTATTTCCTTATAACCCCAATATTGTAATTAAATTTTTATTTTTGTGTGCCAATTTTGGGGATCCTTTAGAACAAAATAATGGGAAAAATCCTACTTTACAATTGCTGGCAACCATATGACAGCTCATTAAAAAAATCGAACTCATTTTAATATTTTAATTTATTGCATACTCTTAGGCAACTAAAATAAGACTTTCAATAACTGGCTCCTTAAAATGCATCATTAGTATATATTCCACTTTACCTGTGACATTGTGGGGGTTTCGATCAGTGGTGTCCACTATATCTGCACTTTATAGTTCAAATTCATTTCTTTAGACATTATAACTCAACTCAAAGTTTAACATTTAAATAAGATGCATTTTGACATTCATATTCTCCCCACTGAGTTCCCACAGGCCAGAACAAAGCTAGCCATGCCTCACCACCCAGGTATTACTAGAGGCTACAATAAAGAGAACAGACAGCAGGGTTGAGGAATATATCCATACATCTATGGCAAGCCACAGCACTGGCCAGGTAGGTAGCCATTCTCCCTGCAAGTTGTCATCTATACACACGGGACTCAAATTTAACATCCAACAGAGGAGAGAGCTTGCAACTGTAAGACAGCTCTACTAAAGCAGATACTAGACACAGATAACGAGAAAATAATATATTGAAAATACACCTACTCACTGTAAGACATGTTACTTTCGCTAGGGAAGCTCCCTGAGCTAATCGTAAGATGAGACCCAGACTGTGAGTTGACAGCTAGAAATTGACTTCTGTTGGATGCAGGGGGTATAGACTGACCTTCCAATCTTATCAGCAGAATTATTCAACAAATTAGAGAATATCTAGTATAATTTACTTCTGTACAGTAAAATGAGAAAAGCAAGGGGATATTCAAAGCATATGCAAGGTAGAGAATATGCCCAAATGAGATTTCTGGAAGGTGATATTCAAATAGATTGTCCATAATTCAGACAGGCCAGAAATCACTCAAGGCAAAAATGACACTCAACAATCTATTCCACATGTGGCTTCTGAGCCATTCTGGATTTCTTCCCTGATCATCGTCATACTGCCCTTTCTTGGTGTTTACCTATCCAAAAATAATGTTTAAAGAGGCAACAAAGCTAGGGTCAAGAAGCAAAAGAGAAGAAATCATACAAGGAAACAGAAGTAATAATTACAACTGGTTGAACAGCTTGATCAGATTTGAATACCATAACTGCCCAGGTCAGTCTTAAACAGAACAGGTCATTTTGTCTAACTATACTCAAGTGATCAAAGACATCAAATTGACCTTGCAAGTAGGACAAGATTTATAATTTGGAACCTTGGTCTCCATTATGGTCCTAAATGGCATTAGAATAAAAGCAAAACAAAATTATCCTAAAAATTCTGAAAAGCTAGCTCTGAAACACACCACTAAGCACAAATACCAACAACTGTGACTATAAACAGGAAAATGAAGAGAAAATGATTACTGTTAGCACTTCCTTCCTGAGAACATTAATGGAAAAAAGTGAGAAGGTCCAACACACTTTATGCTTAGTTAGAAACTACAAGAAGACATAGAACACAGAAGATATTTCATGAACAGTACTAGACAAAAGATGTTGATCTCGGAACTCAGAAACACAAGGAAAGGAAATGCATACAGGTAGGCAATAACTTATCGAAAAAAACAACACTTTCAGTGGCAAGTTATCATGATATGTCTATGAATAGCAATTTTTAAAGTCTACAAAAGGATTATTAGAAGGAGGGTTATAGTAAAATAATTATTTCACCTTTTTGACAATCTTTCCACACAGTTTTTCGATTCTTCTCATAATGTTTATTCAACCAGGTGAGGATGGTTCGTTCATATGGAGAATATATGTTACTGGATAATGGTTCTGATTTTATTCTTGGCATGTTCTGCACACTTTCCAAACTGAACAGATCAGTCATACTATGTGAAGAAACACGTGGAAGAACAAACACCTGAAATTAGAAAACATGTTTTTAATTAAGCACGAACTGTAAAAAGAACAAGTTGAATAATAAAAAAAAAATACTTCAAACACAAATGGTTGTCTAATTTATAAAAGGTTTAAGACATTAAACATTAGCATAAATGTGTAACACACAAGAGAACAGATTTGCTGAGGTTTTAGGGAAGTCCTTTGCTTCCTTAAAATGCAAACTGAAGTTTTCAAATGGTCTTGGAAGTCTGGAGAGGTCCCAGTCAGCTGGAAGCTGGCAAATGTTGTCCCAGTTTTCAAAAAGGGAAAGAAAGAAGACACTGTTAAATACAGTCCTGTCAGTCTCAGTTCAGTGCCTGGCAAAATTATGGAGAAGGTTTTTCTGGGAGTTGTTGAAAAATACTTGAGACACAACAATCCATATCCAGCACAGGTTCATAAAGGGAAAGTCCTGCTTAACCAACTTAATTTCTTTTTTTTTTTTGAGAAGGCACCTATCTAGTTGATCAAGGGAAGCCAGTAGATGTGTGTTTTGGAGATTTTAGCAAAGCTTCTGATACTGTCTCACAGCACACACCTAGACAAGTCCATAATACAATGGGTGAATGGCTGGCTGACGAGTCAGGCTTAAAGAGTCATAGTAAATGGAGTTACATCAGGCTGGCAGCCAGTCACCTTCGGGGTTGTCCAGGGCTCAGTTTCTGTGCCAGTCCTCTTTAGTGTTTGTATAAATGATCTTGACACAGCAATTGAATGTACATTAACTTTGCTGATGATAGTAGATCAGGAGTAGCTCTGTGCTCCCTCAAGGGTAGAGACGCCTTACAGAGATATCTGGATAGACTAGAGACCTGGGCAATCACCAAATGTATGAAATTTAATAAAGAGCCATATTCTGCACCTGGGACAGGGTAATCCCACATATACATAGAAACTGGGGGATGAGAGGCTGAAAAGCAGCCCTAGAGGAAGAAACGTGAGGTTTGGAGTTTCTGGTAAACTGAACATAAGTGAACAGTGTGTCCTGGCAGTCAAAAGGACCAACAGTGTCCTGGGGTGCACCAAGCACAGCACAGCTAGCCAGCTGAGGGAGGCAAATGTCCCTGCTCTACACAGCATTAGTGCAGCCCCACCTCGAGCACTGTGTGCAGTTTTGGGCACCTCAGTACAAGGACATCAAATTATTAGTATGTGTCCAGAGGAGGGTAACAAAGATGGTGAAAGGTCTCAAGGGGAAAACATATGAGGAGCAGCTGAGGTCACTTGTCTTGTTCAGCTTAGAGAAGAGAAGGCTGATGGGCAACCTCATGGCAGTCTACACCTTCCTTAAGGGGGACAGCAGAGGGGGAGGTGCTGATCTGCTCTCTCTGGTGACCAGCTATAGGACACAAGGAAATGGAATGAAGCTGCATCAGGGGAAGTTCAGATTGGATATTAGGAAAAGGTTCTTCACTGAGAGTGTGATCAGTCACTGGAACAGGCTCTCCAGGGAAGCGGTCATGGCACCGAGACTGTCAGAGTTCAAGCAGCATCTGGACAATGCTCTTGGTCATATGGTTTAGTTTTAGGTAGTCCTGTGAGAAGCAGGGAGTTGGACTTGGTGATCCTTATGTGTCCCTTTCAACTTGAGATATTCTATGATTCTAAATATTTTTTGTTTCCAAGTTTTGATGAACTAGATTAAATCACTGGACCCATCTGGATTCCAAGAATTACTGTGTATGTTCTATCCAAAGCACTAATTACTAAACTACTATACTGATCTCCAGTGCAATCTATAGACAACCTTGAAATGGTATTTTTCATGACCACATTGCTCATTTAGGTTCAAATTACATTGACAGTTTTTCCTGAAAAAATAAATGTTATAATGCCTACAATAAAATTCTTGGTACTCAGAAGTCTTTGATTACATCTTGCATGAACACACATTTTAAAAATTATATATAAACATGTCTTTAAAATAGATAAGAAATATAAAGAAGTAAAAAATCTACATATCTTTGATTAATTGTTTTTCCCAATTGAAATGATTACACAGAAAGAAGTATTTGGAGGAGGAACACAGAACCTGATTTTCAGGATGATGATGAAGTCAAAAGCTTTGGTTCCATCCACCATCGTCAGAGGTCTCAGACCTGACCACCTTGACCAAAGACTAAGATTAATAAGGACCATGGCCATAAAAGCCAGGTATAATGCACAAGTTCCAGTGTCATATATTCATAGATAATTTAGGATGAGTTTCTTAAGGACTAACTGGAGGAGGAAAAGAAGAAGACAGAAAGACTGACAGAAAGACACTGTCATGGTTTAACCCTGGCTGGTAATTAAGTGCCATGTCGCTGCTCACTAACTCCCCCCTCACCCAGAAGGATGGGGAGGAGAATCAGAAAGGAATGTAAAACTCAAGGGCTGAGATAAGAACAATTTAAAGATTAAAATAAAATAAAAATGAAAGAGCAATAATAATAATAATAACAGTTACCATGAAAAGGAGGGAGAAGCGGAGAGGAATGAAATGCAAAGGGAAGGGAGAAAAGACAACAAGTGATGCACAATACAGTTCCTCACTACCTGCTGACTGATGTCCAGCCAGTCCCTGAGCAATGACTGGCCGCCCCAGCCAACCTTTCCCCCAGAGTTTATACACTGAGCACAATGTCCCATGGTATGGAATGCCCCTTTGGCTAGTTCAGATCAGCTGTCCTGGCTGTGTCTCCTCCCAATTTCTTGTGCCACTCCAGCCCTGTCACTGGCAAGGCCTGAGAAACTGAAAAGTCCTTGACTCAGTATAAACATCACCCAGCAACAACCAAAACCATCATTGTGTTATCAACACTGTTCTCACACCAAAGCCGAAACACAGCACTGCAACAAGAACGAATAAAGAAAACTAACTCTATCCCAGTTGAAACTAGGATGGATAGACAGACAGGAAGACAGACAAGTGTATCTTTGTGACTGATAAACTTTCCATTTTTTTCTCCATTATTTCTACCCTTTCTTCAGAATAAACTCAATTTTCCATTTCTCTGCTTCCATTCTGGATTTATGTATATGCTGTTTCCTCTGGAACTTTTGCATCAATAGAAGTTTTTATAACAAATAAGTGGACCATAATATATCAGGTATGGACATGAAAGAAGTATGGAATGACATTTCAGTTCATAAAGAATAATACTAAGTATCGCTAATAAAAGCATTTTATTTCTAAAATAAAATTGGAGAACATAACATCTTTGGTCAATAGATAAATTCTTTTAACATTTTCTGAAATTTGCAGCATGCTATGTGAGAAATGATTCTGTTTCATCTTATCTTGCTTGAAATCAGGCTATCATAATCACAAAAAGGCTTCTCTCTACTTCCATTTTAATGAAAATGCTTTTCAGATATGGAACATTCTCTTAACTTCAGAATATTTCAACACTAGCCCAAATAAATATCTTTTATATAAACCAATCTTGCTGTCTTGACAGTTCATATCCTGTTTTTCTTTATTGTCCCAATGCTTTCCTTTAAAAATTTAATAATATAAATTAAGAAACCATGTTTAGCAGCAGTCATGGTCACCCTTATCAAAAATGGGTTTGAACAAAAGGGTATGGAAGAGAGAACGGGACTTTGAATGTTAAAGTGACTAGTTCCAATGAAAAGTCATGTTATCTTAAGAGTTCTCCTTGTGCTCTATTATATTGAATTGAATGCCATGTTAGCCAAACCGCATGAGGCTACAGCAAAAAAGTAAAGCAGGAACATATAATTCCTAAGACATTAGCAGGAGAGACAAAGAAGATGAATGTAATGTTATAAGACAGTAAAAATGTACTATTACAGGATAGAAAGATGAAGGGACAATGAATGAGAAGCTGAAACATGTTTCTCATGCATGAAATAATTAGAATGATGAAGAGCACATCTTCACAATAGGTTTAAGCTGATCTAAACCTGAACTCTTTCATATCCTCATATCCCCCATGTTCTGTCCCATTCCTCTGTCGACACTAATGGTCAGAGAGATGAAAGATCTATTTGGAAGCGACACCCTACTCCAGTAGTTCTATCATAAGGGAAAGGGAATTAAAATGCAGCCAGGAAAACCTGGTTTTCCCCACCATCTAAAACATCCTTTCAGTAGTAGCCCGCACCTGCATTAGTATAAATTCATGATGGTGCTTTGCTCTCAGACATTGGAAAGGCTACAAAGTTTATTTTAAAAGATTGCATTTGACTTGCACACATGGAAGAAAATGGTAAAAAGGATTAAAACATTTAGAGAAAATTTGAGGCACCAGCAAAGCCAAACGATTGCCACCTGAAAAGCAGTATTTAATCATATCAGCCTTTTTAGAAGATTAAAAAAGGTCACAGATTTAAATAAGCACTTACTACACAACTTCAAGTCATTTTCCACATCCTATCTTATGTTTCACTTTAAATTTTAGGCCTTTCAAATCAAGGAGGTTTCCTTCATGAGAATATAACCAATAAACCTCCAACTTTCTCCCCACATCTTCTCATCTTCCTAACCACAGACATCTCGGGTAAACCATTTTGCTACACCACAATAAACAACTGCACATCCATGCATACGAAAAATAAAAGAAAAATAACACCCACAAACTTTTTCCTCTAAGCCAAAAATTCAATGAAGACATTTGTATTCCCCACAATGACCTTATTTCTTCCTTCTAATAAAGAACAGTTTAGTATCAAAGTACCAGCTGCTTGACTTCATCTCATATAATCTTATCTTTGAAGAAGCAATTTAATCACAGCTAGGGTTTGGTTGTTGTTAACAGTCTAGCCACTCTCTAATAATGTTAAGAAAATATGGAGAGAAAATATTTTGCTATAGATTAATTAGGTAATGTTTTCTTATTACCTAATCATACTAAATAAATCACAGCATTTATTTGAATGTTATATACAAATATTATTTCATAATTGGTTTTATTTATTAATTAAAAAAAAAATCTCATCAGACCCCATTCCTAACAATACAAAACATAAATAAAGTTAATGATACACTACAGAAATGATTACATTAAAAATTCATTTTTTATTTTTGGTTTGAAGATGTCTTTAAACCGTTACTGTAAGAAGTACTAGAAATTTTCTTAAGTGCCAAATTGCAATTATTAATACTTTGATCAAAACTGAAGTTAACTTCTCTTTTACCTAGACATCAATAATATCTTTTCAAAACAACAACAGTAACCAAGGTAGGTTGACCTTGGCTAGCTCTCAGGTGCCCACCAAGCTGCACCATCACTCCCCCTCCTCAACTGGACAGCAGGACAAAAATACAACAAAAGGCTTATTGGTTGGGATAAGGACAGGGCGATCACTCACCAAATACCATCATGGGCAAAACAAACTCAGCTTGGCGAAATTAATTAAATTTATTGCCAATCTAAACCAAAGTAGGATAAAGAAAAACTAAAATAAAATCTTAAAAATCTTCCCCCCCCCCCCCCCCCCCCCCCCCCCGCCCCTTCACTCCCAATTTCCTCTACATCTTCCTCCCCAGTAGTGCTGGGGAACTGGGAACAGGGGTTCAGTCAGTTCATTACACATTGTCTCTACCGCTCCTTCCTCCTCATGCTCTTCCCCTGCTCCAGTGTGGGGTCCCTGCCATGGGACACAGTTCACAAACTTCTCCAACGCGGGTCCTTCCCATTGCTGCAGTTCTTCATGAACTGCTCCAGCATGGGTCACTTCCATGGGGTGCAGTCCTTCAGGACAGACTGCTCCAGCCTGGGCCACCCAGGGGGCACAAGCCCTGCCAGCAAACCTGCTCCAGCGCAGGCTTCTCTCTCCACAGGGCCACAGGTCCTGCCAGGAGCCTGCTCCAATGCAGGCTCTCCATGGTGTCACAGGTTCTTTCAGCCACATCTACCTGCCCTAGTATGGGGACCTCCATCGGCTGCATGGTAATAACTTCCTTCACTATGGGCTTCACTGCAGGAGCGGGCTGGAAACTAGGACCATGCGTGGCTATCAGTTAGCTGACAATTAGTGGGGGACGGATGGCGCCAAGGATGGCGCCAAGGAAAGGTAACACCTTGCGGTTAATTGATGGCAGTTAACCACCAATTAGGGATTGCCTAGTATGCAAGGCTTAGCTTCAAGAACCAATCTGTTTAAAACGCGCAGCTTCTGAAAGTGTATAAAACCTCGTGCTTCTGTACAATAAATTGACATTTGCTTGCATCAAGCTGCGTCCCGTCTCTTCATTCACCGCACTTCACTATGGGCTGACAGGGAATCTCTGCTCTGGCAGCTGAAGCACCTCCTTCTCTTCCTTCTTCACTGACCTTGGTGCCTACAGAGCTGTTTCTCTCACATACTCTCATTCCTCTCTCCAGCTGCTGTTGTGGAGCAGTTTTTTCCCTTTCTTAAACAGAAGGTTTAAGAAAGCACCTTATTGCAGAGGTGCTATCACCACCACTGAGTGGCTCAGCCTTGGCCAGTGGCGGGTCCATCTTGAAGCCAGCTGGCAGTGGCTCCATCAGACATAGAGGCATCTACTCACAGAAGCCACCCCTGTAGCCCCTCAGCTACCAAAACCTTAGCACATAAACCCAATATAATACCTGATTGAATCAAGCTATTTCAAGTTACCTATTTTTTAGAGTTTCATCTCTTCAAGAAAAAACAAAATATTAAAACTAAACCAAATCAAAACTATACACAGGCATACTATTAATTCTGGGGGGTTTCTGCTCTGTGCTAGTCTGTCCCGTAGCTATAATTCAGCAAATTTAAAGAATAGCAAAGTGACTTGCTTTCTGGCCACTATGATTGCATTTTTCTACATCCATGTTCCCATGTATCCTTAGGGTCATCTGTCTCAGCCCACATATATATACTGTTTGTTGTCAGTTCCTCTCAGCTATTTTTCTTGATTTATTTTAGATCAGCTCTACACCTCTGCTACATACCTTCTTTAACACATTTTTTGTCATTCCTTATTATGCTTTTTCAGTAAGTAAACACATAATCACAGAATAGTTGAGGTTGGAATGCACCTCTGGAGATTCTCTAGCCAAACCTCCTGTTCAAAGCAGAATCGGCTATAGTGGGCTGCGAAGATCATGTTCATTTATGTTCTGGATATCTCCAAGGGTGGAAAATCCACAACCCCTCTGGGCAACCTGTCCCAGCATGTGACCACCCTCACAGTAAAAACGTTTCTTATCTTTAAATGGGATTTCCTGTATTTCATTTTGTGCCTACTGCCCCTCACCATGTTACTGGGCACTACAAGAGGAGTCTGGCACTATCTTCTTTACACCCTCCCATCAGCTATTTACATATATTGATAAGATCCCCCCTTGAACCTTCTCTTTTCCTGGCTGAACAGTATCACCTCTCTCAGTCTCTCCCTGTATGACAGATGGTCCAGTCTCCTAAAATCATCTTTGGGACCCTTGAACTGGAGTCACACTCCAGTATGTTCATGTCTGTCTTGTACTGGGAAGCCCAGATAATATTTATATTTTTCATTTATTTTTCACTCCTTTGAATAGGAATAAGTAAATATTTATCTTCAGGTATACAAATGTTACTGATCATTCATGAGCACATTAGATTTACTTTGGAAAATATGATTTTTATCTAACATAAGTAAAAATAAAACCGAATAAAATTTGAGAAGTCCACACTGATCAAGTTCATTATATCTTAGAAGGCACAGGTATTACAAAAAGTGTTTAGCTGTTTAAAAATTCCATTCTAATCTAAGATAATAAATGCCATGATTATTGATGTGTCTAGTTAACTAACTATTTCTAGCCTAACGTATTTTGAGCCAGGGTAAAAAAAACGCATGGCAGATTTTCTTTATTTGTAATAAAATTCCTATAATGTTATAATAATATCTATAATAATTTCTATTACATTTAATTCTACAAAATGCAGACTGTTCCAGCATAGCATTTCCTTTTTCTGAAACATATTAACACACTGCTAAAGTTTCAGAACTAAGAAAATGAAAATGTTACCACTCTTTTTTTTTTTCTTCTCTATTAGGGGGAAATAAAATACTTAAAAAGTATTCAGTTTTAAAGACCTATTTGAAAAAAAAACACTTGAATATCACAGATCTCATCCAAAATAAAGATTTTTGCATCAGTTCTATCACAATTTCAGTAGTATCTATAATTTACCTTGTATATCTGCAGTAGCACATCTGTCCAAGCTCGTTTGCTCATTTTCTCAAATACGCTGTCCTCCAGAATGAATAGATTCTTATCGCTAACTATGCCTGAGTTTTTTGCATCTCTCTTTTTCAACTCAGCCGAGTGACCCTTCAGATAAAGGAATGGAATTTATTTTCAATATTCACTTCAGCAGTTTGGATAGGAAATTCACAAGAGAACAATAATGAATTGATGACATAAATGACTGATAGCATCTACTATAGTGCAGCAGTGATCAGTTTTAGAACCATTTACAGTATGCTGTTATCTCAGGAATAAGAAGCACAATACAAAATGGAGAAGTTGAAAGCAGCAATCAGGACAGAGGCAATACAATAGATTTTTTTAAAAAAACTGGTATAATCAGTAGAAAGCAGTAAAATTAATTCTATTTTGACAAAGCATATCTGTTGGAAATTAATCGCAGGTATCAACAGTATCAGAAGGAATGAATGGAATAGAAAAATCAGGAGGGTGTAAATGTCGGTGTCAGCTTAAATTTCTGTTCAGTTTCATGCATGTGCTTAGATTCATGCAATCCAAAACAGTCACCACTGTAGGAACACTCATGGTCCACAGAGGGCTTCCATTAGTCTTCAAAGGATTGATGCTAACAATGTAGTCTTTGTTAAAAAAAGAACAAAAAATAAAACAAAACTAACAAAAAAACCAAATCTACCTTCAGTAAAGTTTGCACTTCAAGCCATTTCTTATAATCATCAGGTTCAAGCAGGAATTCTGGCATAACATGAGGAAGATATGCTCCTTGGCTTCTGAAATCATAAAGCAGGAAAAGTTAATAGATAAACCAGACAATTCTTTTTAAGAGCAGTCCAAGTTTTTCAACTTGCTTAACCTATGTGTAAGTTTTTCTGACTACACTTTGGACTAATGATCCAGTTCTATTAATTGCTTCAGATAGCTTCTATTTATAAAGTTCATATTTAATTCTTATGCCTACAACTAAATGCAAAAAGGACATTCAACTCTAGACAGACTGGCTTCTTTATGAGAATTGCACCTCCATAAAGGATTTATTATAGCACAAAGCATCAAAACATATAATACCCATTTCCATGTGAAATCCAAAGGACCAGTGTTACCTAACATTAGTGGAATTAAAATTTTATAAGACCTTTATCCCTCTGTAGGCCTGATATTGGAAGTCTTAGGGGTGTAAACAGAGGTATTTCAAAACTCTGTTAATTGTTAAACTGACCTGCCATCTGTTCTCAAGTGACTAACAAATGCAATAGGAATAGTAATTGCAGTAACAAAAGGCAACCTCATTAGACTGAATACCAAAAAAAGCTAATTTCCAAGTGAAAAAATACTATAATACAAATTACACTTCTGGAAAGAAAAGAAAATAACAAACAATTCTTAATTATATTTTTCTCAGGGGAGCAGAAAATTTTCCTGACTTTTAGGTCAGAAAGATTATCCTAGCATATTTAGATGTACATTGTTCTCTGTGTTTTTAACGTGGCTAATGTGAATAATAATTAGATGAGCTTTTCTTGTTATATAATCATCTCTCATTCAAATGAAGTAATCATATTTTTCCTGTACTATACAGTCCAAATTCAATTTACCTTGTACAATAAAAGTCATACATCACAGTTTGAAATTAGGATCACAACAATTTATTTCTCTTTCCACAGAATTTTATTTTACTAGTAACAGCAAATTTTTTTCCATACTTTACATAGTGACATTACCTTCTCAGATTATTGAAATTTCATGTTTCATACAATTATCTGGTATGTTTTTTAAAACACAAATTTTTTAATCAATAACCCAAAATATTATCAAGTCAGTAGTCTGGTTCTAAAACTCACCATGTCTGAAATTCCCATTTTCCATTAAGTCACAGACTCTGTCCCATAAAATCCCTGAAAAACCTTCAATTCTTCCCAAATGATAAAAGAAGGAAGCTATACTACATTCATCTTTTCAGGTGTCCTGTCTTTCTATCACTGTTTTTACTTGGTATATGTGTGGGAATAAGTGTAATCTACAATTTTGACCCTCAAAAAATAACCCATTAGAAAAAAAAGGAAATATTCTAGGTGATCTTAAAATGCACAAGTAGGAAAAATATATTCATAAATCAGGAAAAATGAAGAAACCTGATAGGATTCACACAAACTAGAAGAGGCAGAAACTAACAGGATGTGGTAATGTTAAGCACATACTAAGCACCAACTTAATCATCTAGCATAAATACATATAAACACAGGAGTCCAGTTAGAACTGCTTTTCCGTGGCAACCTGTATCATTTTTCTGGGATTGTTATGGATTGCTGCTTCATTTCCAATCATCAATGATCAGTCATCAATAGGCTGCTGCTTGACCAATTGGCTGCTGCTCCAATTCTGTTCTATGTCAGCAAGTTAATAGACAAAACTCAGTAAGACTGAAGGCTTTTATTAAAATATAGCTATTAAATAGCTTTCCACATTGCCCAAGAAACTACCATAGAAGCACCTAAGTATTTCTTTCCAACTGCTGCTATGCTTAGCAAAAGGGGCTGGGATCCACTTACTCTAGAACTCATAATTAAAGTAGGCAACCAACATCATGTATGTTAGTTTGAAGATGTCTAGATTCTCTGGAAAATCTCCATGGAAAGACTGGACAGAAAAGCCATGAGGCTCCACCAGGAGAAACTTTTGACCCTATCTAGGAGTGCTGCAACAGTATCCCATGAAAACTCTAAGGAAACTTCTGTGAATTAATATTTTAATGGAAACTCCTGAACAGACTTTGTTTGGGGTAACTTCAAGCATAAGGTATGCAAAAGGACAGAAGCCTGACTGCCTCCTTGCCAGAAGCTGCCAGAATATAAACAAAATCAGGTATATTTCAGAAGACCTTTCTGGTAATTACAGCCTTAATGTAGGTAGCTAATGATGTTCTTTTGTTTCTTCACCTATATCCTGAAGAAAAACTTCTACTTGTGTTGCTCATTTTCAGTGTTATGAATAAATGTTTTCATTTGCAGTTTACAGTAAACAAACCTGAGATAAGTAAGGTATAGAGACATCCTCTCTCTCTCTCCCAGGTGCAATAACTCAGTAAACTGGTTCATATTAAAAAGTATACTCCCAGCTTCACAGCATACACACTACTATATCCCAAATCAAAGAGTGCTCAGAATTTACCCTGTCTGCCCAAGCCAACTGACACAGATTGAAGCAAAGGTTTCCCAGAGCTGGCAATGACCAACAAGGGTTTCTGGTATACTCAGAGATATTGGGTGGCATGCTCAAACTTGGAGGATGATTGATGGTAGGTATTACTGTCACCCATTGAGAAATAATGTTGTTTTAGTTCCTTTATACAGACCTCATCCATCAAATAATGTGTTACAGAAAAGATATTAATTTGAAGCTAGACAGAAGAAATACCAGTCCTAAAAGACCAAAATTAGAGTTTGTATTAATATGAGTTAGGGCTATAAAATCCCATACTGAAGGGTGAAAGGGTCTGAAAGGCACATCAGCTCCACCCTTGAAAAGTAGTTAGACACTTGGATATCTCTTGATAGGAACTGAGCAGAATCAATGGAGCTGTCTAGACAAGGATTAATGAAATTTAACTGTTAACAAGGGTAACAGGGTTCAAAAGAGGAAGCATGTCTTGAAGTTACTCTTGACTGCTCTCCTAGGAGTTGCACAGTATATTAGCTTAACATTAGACCTAAAGACAGTGGCAAGAAATTATTTTCCTTGGATTGGATCCAAAGAATTTTTTTTAAATCTCTGACCTCAGAAAACCATCAATATACTGATTAGATAAATAAGACAATCTCTTGAATCTACTTTAGGCAATCATTCAGCATCATTTCATCATATCAGTGTTCAGTTTTGGGCTCCTCACTACAAGACAGACATTGAGGTGCTAGCGTGCATCCAAAGAGCAATGAAACTGGTGAAGTGTCTGGAGAACTAGTTTTACAAGGAGTGGCTGAGGAAGTGGGGTGGTTTAGTGTGAAGAAGAGGAGGATCAAAAGAGACCTTATTGTTCTCTACAACTACCTGAAAGGAGGTTTTAGTGTGGTGGATATCGGCCTCTTCTCCCAGATAACAAATGAGAGGATAAGAGGAAGCAGCCTCAAGTTGCACCAGGGGAGGTTTAGACTGGGTATTAAGAAAAATTTCTTCACTGAAAGGGTTATCTATCAAGCATCGGAACAGGCTGCCCAGGGAAGTGGTTGAGTCACACAGTCCCTGGAGGTATTTAAAAGACATGTAGATGTGGTGCTTAGGGACATGGCTTTTTAGTGGACTTGGCAGTGTTAGGTTTACAGTTGGACTTGATAATCCAGTCTCAATGACAAGATAAGGTTATCAATGAAAGAAGCTAACAGCTAAATCTGTTCAACAGCAGAAGCAGTACTTCCATTTCTTGGCATATAATTAATATGAAAGATTAACAGATTACAAAGTCAGTCTACAAAATTTTTGCTAAAGCCAGTAATTACAGGACAAAGAGCATCAGTGGAACAGTAAAATCATTAATGACAAACCTGATCTGACAATCTACTGAGTCTGCCTAAGAAATGAGGTTGGGAGTCATCTTTTTTCATAAGGAAGCAGAGTTCCTGCGTAATTCCTGTGTTGGATGTAACGCTACCAAAGGACACCCAAACTAGTGTAAATTATAGATGATAACCTTGATAAGAATTATTTAAAGTTTACAATATGTAAATCTTACATTACAAAAGATACAGTATATTGTATACAGTTGGAATTTTGTTTGAACTATGTTAATTTAAAAAGTGGAAAGAAAAGATACATGCATGCATATTTTACCCTTTATGTACTTACTTAAGGAAAGAAAGCAATGTAGAATGCTGCCAGTGGAGCTTTAACATTCGTTCAACTGGATCAAGAGGCAATGACTGGCTTGATGTAATGCCCGGTAACAACTGTCCACTCAGATGGAATAACATGTCATAAAGAGTCTTGGTACCTTTGCCAAGGCTTTGTTTTAAAACCTTTTCACGCGAAGAGGTCATCTCGGCTTTACACACAGCACTAAGGCAGAAAAAGCTTCTATTATAATTTTAAACACACAAAGTGAGCTAACATTATATATCTATATCTATATATATATATCATAGTGATAAATTTAATAAACCATGAAGTAAAAGCAGCAACAAGAAGGTTGAAAAGTATAGCACTTCTTCCTTTTTACAGAACTTTTGTAATAACATAAGAATTTTGAATTGCATGGAATATTTAATAAGTATACATGAAATATTTCATAAATAAATTTGTGCTTGTCACTGCTTTCTGCCAAAAATAACTTTGATTTCTATCATGTTTACAAGATGTCTATGTGTTTGTGTCCCAGGAGTCTGGCTTCTTCATTATTTAGTAGCAAGCTAGATAAGATCAGCTAAGGGATGCCACTAAGACTGATATATTTACAGAGTGTTAGCAAGACTGTTGATTATGAAATTGGCTTTCCTATCTGTTTCTTGAACTTTAGAGTATGTGGAGGAAAAACAAACAAACAAAAAGATACATTGTTAGAACACCTATTTATGCCACCAAAGAAGGGACAATTGCAAGAACTCTGTTCATTCTGGGAGGAGAATTAATTTCAGTTAACATGGTGACATACAGCGGTTTGAACAGCATATTTAACATATGCTGCATTAGGATATACCAGAATATCAGTTGGAAATGTATTTTTTTAAAATGAAAAATAATACCTGAATGACATTTATCATAAACAGCACATGGATGTTACAACTTTAACATAGAACTCTGTATTAGTACATATTTATATTCCTCAAATCATATCCAAAACACTTTAGTATATATGTTAATATTTTATTAGGTAGACATAAGTTAGCTCTAAGCAGAGATGAATTACCGTCTTAGTGAATGTGGTATTGAAACAGGATTTTGTCCCTTAGACCAACCAAAGAGAGTGAACCAATTCTCAATAGCAGTTAGGGCTTTCTGAAAGAAGATGTACTCCTTTTTATCCTCATCGGGAAAAAATGATAATTCAAATTTATTTTCTCTCCCATCACTTTGACTGTTAGCTTCACTCTCTTCACTTATCTTTTCATCGCTCTCACTTTCAAAAGTAGTATCCGACTCTGAATAATAAACACCAAAAAAAAAACAGAATGATTTCTTATTTCCCTGATTTTGTCTAGCACAAAACCAATTATCTTTTACCTGTTTTTTTTTTTTTACATACAGTTGTTTTCAGAAAAACTGTCAGACAGCAAAACTGTCAGACAGCAAATGATCAACTTTTTTTATGAGCAATAAGTTGAATGAGTACACATCTTAGGAATAGAACAAATTATATTCTTGGAATCTAATTTCACTTAAAGAAATAATTATTATCCAGAAAAAAATATTCTCAGAAAAAATAAACTCAGGCATGGCTACAAAACCACAGACAGCAATCTCAAAGAAACAGTCTTACATACACCTCCAGTACGTATAGCTTTACCAGCTAGTCAATGCTAGCTCCCCACCCCAATCACAAAGTGTGGCACAGTGACTGACTGTTGTTCAAACAGTTTATCAGGTATTGTATAGGTATAACCAAGCCTTCAGCCCAATCTATAATCCACTGGACTTTTCTCTCCTCTTTTAGGCTTTCTCTCTCCTAAATTCTGACCTGGTCAAAGTTGAGATTACATATTTTAACAACTACTAGTGGTTAACAACATCAACAACAATATTATTGCATAAAAGATAACTAAGAAAACAAGCAATAATTATCTTCATAGCACAAAACTTAAATTATTCCATCCTTGAAGGTGTATTTTAATACCACTGTTACAGTTTTAATGTTTTATTAAGTGGAGCAAAAATAAAATTAATACCTTAGTGAATTTGAAAAAAACTTGTTAGGATTTAAGAAGAAAAAACAATGCCATCTGGAGAAAAGAGACTTGTCCTTATAAGATCATCATGCAGTCAGATCTGAGTTTGTGCAGTTTTGCTGGCTGACAAGATAACTTTTCCAATCTTGTCACTGCCACCATTGCCAGAGGTGCTTTTTCAGATCCAAAACCATATAACATCATGCCATTAAAAATGAATCATGTAAAAATGAATCATTGTACTTAATCTGTTTAACTACCCGTGTTTGTCTTGGCAACACCTTTAGACAATGATCACACAAACGTTAAGTGGATCTGCAAGAGTGGATTCCTAACAGTGATGAAACAGCAGCAGTAACTTCTGCTGTTCTAACATCCTTGTTAGATAAACCAGCCCCTGAAAGAAGTGTCAACAGCCTCAGCTCCTAGTCACCTGACAACCTTACAGAACATCTATTACTCTTAGTTCATATGGAATAGCACCCTAACTGAGCCCCACTGACAATGGTTGTTTTTATAGTGTACTTCATAAATGTAATAAAAATGTTGAAGCCTAACCTAAGCATACAACTAGACCTTTGCAGAATATAGCATATTTACAGAGTGTCTATGGTAGATTAGTTCATGACTATAGAAATAATGACCATCCTGGCAACTAATCTTAGTTTTGTTCAGTAGTTGTTTTTCTACTGGCTCCTCCACAGACATGTTATTGCAAATGAGACTTTGACATTTTTTGGTTGGGTTTCTTTTTTTGTTTGTTTTTAAATAGTTTGCCTGATTTCTCTTCCATTTAGTCGGGTAAAACAAAGGAGAGGGTTTTTTCTGTTTCTGTACTCTAAGCCAGGTTTTCCACAGTGTTACAGGAGAAAACAGCCTCTTCAATATTCATTGACTATATGTGCACAAGCATTTCAGGCAAAGCTTACAAATGTGGAAAATATCTTTAAAGCAGTAAGCTGAAAAGCAGTTTTAAGAGCTCAATGTATTTCAAAAAAACAGCTAGAATATACCTGATTGAGAATCTTCATAGGTTGAGTCAGAGGTTGCACCAAAGGAACTTGAAGAAAAACTATGGGAAAGTGATTGTGGAGTATAACATGGATGCAGAACAACTTCTCCACTACTGCTGTCTTTACTGTCTATAAAACAAGATTAAAAGCTGCAGCTGAGAAAACATATTTTATTGTCTGTGCTCTAACAGTTTATAAACAGATATCTGCTTCTATATTTTTCTTTTTTGTGATTCAGTTAATCAAGTACAGTTTCCATTTGACTCATGATGAAAATCACACTTTGGTCATTAGATCAGAGACAAAAAAACATTACCTGCATGTTTTTTTCCATTAATGTTTGAATTATTGTTCCATTTAAAACCCTTGTTTTACAGGATGTGTCTTCAAACTTGCTGAAAATCAACTATCAGAACAGCGCTAATTTAAGAATTCTAACTCACAAACAAAATATTTTTAAGGAATTTTTGATCACAGCTCTAAAACGAGTCTCAGCATACCATTATCAAGCTCTTTCAGACTCAACAACAAATATTTTACAAATCAAACTCAAAAATATGTTCTATCAGTCCATCAGTTCTGTCAAAACATATGTTCTGACATTCTCATGTTGGCCTATGATAGGGTTGGAGGACCCTCTGCTAGCTATCTCTAATGTCAGTCTCCAGAACAAGTGTAGAAGAGGAACTCTGTGTAGTTTCTAGAGAAGTAAACACACCAGAAACCAGTAAGAGAAGGAAAAACTCTTTACGATTATCTTCAATTTTCGATTGCTGGCACTGTTATGCATATGGTTTGGAGCAAATAACACAAGACCACGGTGTCAGATATGTGGAAGCAAAGTCCTCCTGAATTGCTTTCAAAGCCACTGTATTGCATAGATATGGTTTGGTCACATTAAAAAGCATTCCACACCAAAACGGTCTTTAATAAAACCACATAAAATAGACTCAATTTAGCAGTAATTGACAGAAATAATACTTTTCCTCGTTTCCTATCTTCATTTGTATATATACCTATCTTTTATATGGAAAAAAAAAAAATCACTACCTGTCTTCTTGCTAATCCCTTTTGCAATTTCAGAAGTACCAAGTGTCTCTTAGATAGCCTGAGTAACACAACTATTTTAAGTTAATGTAGTCTTAAAATTTGCCATATTCAAAGCTAAATCTATTTCAGACCTAGGGAATGCCTTGCTTATCTGAAAAACTTGTCTATTTCATCAAAATATATCATAACAATATATAACATATATTACATATGTGATATATTAAATAATATTTATGCACATGTTATGCAATATATTATATAATTATTACATATATATATATATATATATATAAGAAATCAGAACAACTATAAAATATAATAATTTACCCTATATTTGAACCTGCTTTGAGCAGGAGGTTGGACTAGATGACCCCCAGAGATCCTTTCTCACCTGAATTCTACAATGTTCCTAATCTCTTCCCATAAACTCAGCTACACATAAAGAGAATACAGATCACTGAAGCAGGCAGAAAGGGGGTGGGGCAGGAGACAGGCAGAGTTTGAGGCTGTGGTGGGGGACACAGGTGGAGATATAGACTCAGAGAGGCAGGCAAAGAGACACTGCATATTTCTAGTCTCTGGTCACAGGCTTTTATTAGGCCTTAAAGTACAGCTATGCTTTCTAACCTTCAAGGACAGTCATTAAAAAACCCTGAAAACTATTCCTTACAAGCAAAGAATGATCAGATTTTACCATACCATCGTGTGACTTTCTTCTCTTTTGCTTTCTTCAAAGCATAGCCAACTGTTGTCCTAGGAATTACTGATGATCATTTTTTATCAATGTAATTAAAAAATATGTTAATTTAATCTCTATTGTTTGGGATGTTTTCTCTGCTCATATTTTAAAAATTTCATAAAACATTCTGTAAGATTCAAGTTCATACAATATTTTTCAATAAACCTAATTACCAAATCACTTATATTATTTTCCTCACTTTCAACAACAAAACAGAAGCTATTAAACTGTTTCAAAAATTGAATTGCAAAATCCCCTTGTAATTAATGAGGAAAAATACTACATTGATGGTAACATCCCTGTTATCACACTGAAAACATTGATAATAACTACTGGACATGATATAATTTTAAGAGGTAGTGTTGACTGCTTACTGGTTCTCAAGATAATTTGTTGATTAGAGTGGTGAAATGCCAAATACGGGTATAAAGTAAGAAGGCAATTCTCTGCTGTTGCAGCAACTTGAATTGAGAACCTGTTCAAAACAAAATACAAAAGTGAAAACTTTATATTTAGCCATGATGAAGATATTTCAGCACAAGAAAAAAAAGATGGAATGAATGTGTCAGGCAACTTCTGTTCGTTTCTATTCTGGTTCAGTATGAGATTACACAGATGGGACCACACATGCTGAAATGGTGAAGTTTAGTACAGTATTTCCACTTCATAGTTTTACTATGACCATGGATGTATCATTAATCTGAAAGTTCAAGAGTTAGCAGAGATTTCACAAAATAAATGAACTCTGTCTCTCTGAAAAGAAAAAACAACTAAAATTACAGCCAACATTTATGAGTGTCCTAAAGGAGACTGCTAACTTGGTAAATATATCCTATAACTTCTGACAGGGGAAGTTTTCTTGAAAAGCAACTTCTATTTTGATTTAAAATTTATAGGACTTTACAGAAATCACAAAATAAATATTTACAAACAAATACATTCAATTTAAAAGCAATGAGATCTTGACTGTAATTGCTAGAATGTAATAGAAATTGACGTACATGCTCCAGTGTTCACTAGAGTGTCTGTACTGTCTGCAGCAGCCACATTAATGTGTAGCAATCCACCTTTTAACACTTTTTCTTTACTTCACCTCAATCTCTCGGGGTGCAGTCAACAAGCAAATTATTGCCATCAATGTATCTCTGTTAGCCTTCTATATGTATGCTCTTATTGCAACTGACATGTAATTCAAATGAGCTTAGTCCTATGTTATTACACAGGGGTTTTTTTACTCTACATTAACTTATTAACCAACATTAAAACTAATTAACTCTTTCGACTAAGGTGTCAAAAATACCAAAAAAATTTCAAGAGATGACACTCCATTCATAAGAAAGCATGGCAGAAAAAAACAAAGGTGCTAGGAGCTAAACATTTATCATACATGTTTCAGGCCCTGAGATATAGGCCACCAGACAGAAAAGCATGCATATTTCCATACAAATATGGCAAATAGCTGACAAACATGTGCATTCTGCACTGCTTAAAATCATCTTGTATCACTGACCTTTATTTACCACACCATTCATGAAATGAGGTTACAAAGCTAGAAGTTTTGTGCAGCGTATTTATTCTGTATTTGCAGCAGAGCTTAACTAAATAATATAAAAGTCTGTGTTATTCTATTAGAATGAAAGGCACCTGTATTGCTAGCAAATGTGAAGTCACTAAATGTATTAAATTATTGAGTGTATTCCATTTTATAATACTTAATAAAGTAAAAATTTGTTATTTACATGAACATGATTGCCTCTGATATTTTCACTGTTTATTCTCTAATGCATATTTCCAAAGACTACAGCAGAAAGGCCATTTAAGATATTGTTTACCATAATTTGAAACCTGCTGATCACCAGAAACTAAAACTCCAACTGTGATGACAAAAAAATATTATCCAACACTATATAGGTCAATTCATTCCCTTCTCTTAAATTAACTCTGATTTTTTTTTTTATTTTAATGTTTGTGGAAAGACAAAAAACTGAGCCAAAATATGTTTATCTTTTTTTTTGCTTTATAGTGTTTCAGACATTTTCTAAGTAGAAACAAATAATTTGTTTTGTGTCAGTACACCCCAAATGCTCTAGAAATACAGGCATAATTCAGTAACCCTTCTTCAACACTATTCATTAACAGATACACAATATCACTACCAATTTCTAAAAAGAAACAATCCTAAGTCATTAGGATCTAATTGACCAATTTCTGCAGCAACATTGCTTAGGTAAACTTAAATATTTAAGGGAAGCTTGCAGTGCTACTTTAGGAAACAAACAAAAAAAAAATCAAACTGCTTGCAGAAATTATTAGTGCCAAAATGAGACTTGATAAGAGAGTGAGGCATTTGGCAGATCTTTAAGAACAAGGAATAACCTAGATGCAGTGAATAAGAAGTTGTTATTTAAAAGTAAATAGAGACCTGCCCTCCTCCCTCCCCCAAAAAATCCTTGAACAGATCCAGAGATGAAAGAACTGGGAGAGCAAAAGATGACCCATGCAAGCTCTGCCACGTCTATTCATAAATGAGTTCCCAAAGCCTCTTATATCCTTTGTAGTAGAAGCTCAAGCTTCCACAGCAATTGAAATACAATAATGAACAGTAACAGACACATGGTTTCACACGATATAGATGACTTACAGCTGGGAAAGCAGCCACTCTTTTCTAGTAGCAGCAATGATGTCAGATCTTAATTTCTGAGTAACAGACCCTTCAGCTGGCAGGGACCATCAAAATGGTAGAAAGCCACAAGCACAGAAAAGGACAGGATTGAATAATGGGTTTGGACCATCCTGATTTTCAAAAGCACCTCCAACTATTGGAAGTAAAATGCCATTATATTATTAGGTCAGATGAATGTAGCAAAGAAGCATGCAAATACCAAGAACTCCAGTGTTTTCTACAGCTCCCCGATTTCTCCAAATTTAAATTATATTGAAAGAAATTGACTGCTCTTATTCTCTAAGGCAGGGGTCCTCAAACTACGGCCCGCAGGCCGGATATGCCCCCCCAGGGTCCTCAATCCATCCCCTGGTATTTACAGAACGCCCTGCCCCACGCCCCCCCCCCCCCCCCCCCCCCCCCCCCGCCAGGGGTTGTGGGGGAAACCAAGCAGCCGCAGATGACTGCCTGCCACTGCATCCGCGCGCCGGCCCCCTGGTTAAAAAGTGAGGACCCCTGCTCTAAGGCATGCCAGCAGAATACATGCATTTGACATTTGCCAGCAGTTACTCTTAAAGAGCTGCATGGTTTAGGCATGTTTCCCAACAGCAAAAGGGAACGTACTGTTTCCCTCCGTGATACACTGAGATCTCACGGATTATCAAAACAACTGGAACTGATTCATAGCTGGGTACTTTTTAGTGATTGTATCTCAGTGGCATCATGTTATCATCACAGGCTAAGATCCCCAGCAACCTCTCTTCCTGAAGTTCCAACCACAAACGAGAACATCAGAAATTGCATTAATTTCCCCAGCTTCCCAGTCGGAGAGAGAAAGAAAATGGAGAACTGTAGAACATGGGAGGCAAGGACCTCAGCACGTTTGTGTCATCAGTGATCACAGCAATTTATCTACCCACCACATGTGTGGAGGTTTGGGGATATTTTGCTCCCCAGAGCACCATTTTCTTTGATTGTGTAGCACAATATGTAGCTGTTTTTCTACTACTAATTTTTTAGAAAGAATAAGGTGAAAGTAATTTCAATCAGGATGGCAGAAAACCTTCTTTCCTGTTGAAGGAAGAAATTTCTTTCAAGTCGAAGGATATAAGTACCATAGCTAAATATTTCTTCCCATTTATTAATTCTTGGATTTTATGTTATCTTTTACTTCTGTTTTCCTATCAGCCCTATCCAAAGAAATTTAATTTATTCTGCTTTGGAGTCAAAGGAATGAAAAGGAAGGATAGATTAAAAATAACATTAGAAATTAACTGAAAATTCTCAATTAAGGCAGTCATTAAATAAATATTAATGCACTTTCTTATAACCCATTTAATGGAATCTGTGTACACAGTAATTTACTTGCATAAACGGCAATCATATATCTCTTCAGTTTTCTTTTACAGCTACATATAGCATAGTTCTGCTATAAAACATGATTGCCGGATGTCTTTCAAATGCATTCTGTAAAGTAGCCAAATTCATCTATCCTCTACCCAATGATCACTCTGATTCTGGGTCACAGAAAAAAAAAAAAAAAAATTTTGATGGACTTAATATGGACTATGCAAATTAATCCTACTGAAGTTTGACCTGAATTTAGAAATCCAAAACCCGCAGAGCCTAAGTAAAAAAATAGAAAACAAGAGTATTTGTGTCATCACTACTCATGCTTTGAAACATGCCTAGAATTAGTTTTACTTTGAAGTGAAAGCTCTTTTTCTAATTAGTTAAATACAGACATGGTATTTTACCAACATAAGAAAATAACTTTTTAACTCACTTATTTTAATTCCATCTTAAACACAGAATATGAGTTGAAGTTCAAAATTTTAGTTCAAATAATTTTAAAATACATATTATTACTCTGAAAATGAAAATATAAAGAAAGCACACCTGACAAATTAATACATCTTCAGCAACTGATAATGTGAGATTTCATGGCCTATTAAACAAACCAAGAATCTATTCAAGGCCAGTTAGCCTTCATAGGTGGTGTAAAAAGTTATATTATTAAATATCTAGAAGGCCCTGAATTCTTATCTTCCTAAAAGACTCAAATTAACAAAGCAGTTTAAATTCATTAGACAGACAGTTTAAAACTAACTGCTCGGATGCTTAGGTAATTAGTTGCATCAGTTTTGAAGTCTGAACGCATTGCCTAAGTCTCCCATGGCAGGGGACGCAGGTGCTGGGAAAAATGAGGGTAGACAAGCAGAGAACAGGAAATTGCAGCTACAGATTACTATAGAGTGGAGTATCAAAGCACATAGTAATATTAACAGTAGTAATGAAACCCAAGTCTGGATAAATTGTCATAGACATTATTAGAGTAACAACATGCTCAGGATTAAGATTCAGGCACACACTTAGACTTTTCCAATTGAAGGAAAGAATTCTTTCTGGTTATGATAAAAATAATTTCTTCCAAAAGCCAATATGAATGATATTACTACACTGAATAATTGCATGCACAGAATACCTTTGTTCTGGGTGATATGCTCCTTCATCTAGTTGTGTTCAGGTTCTATATCGTATGCTCCTACAGCCCACACACCCATGCAACTGCCTGACACGAAATCATGTGTGCATTGGCAGAGCAATGTTATTAGTTCTGTCCTTTAAAAAAATGCCTATCTACTGTGTTTTAAAATACAGCAGCAATTTTAAGATTATTTGACATTCCTGGGCATGATTTTTTTAATCTTTGTGAGCAGGGATGCCTTTTAAGTTTAATTTGATTACTTTTATTTGCTATCTTTTTTTCAAAAATATATTGAGCTTGCCTTTAAATTGAGAATGGTATCCTTTCTTTACTTTTACTGGCAAATATTGAAAAAAGTTTATTACACAGCAGAAAGGATTATTTCTCTATAAGAAGGTTTGAGAAGCTGCTAGTACATCATATAAAACCAGTTATTAAAACTAAATATTGTGCCTGCTCAGCAGCTATATTTCAGACCTCATCATAAGCTTAAATTACCCTTTCCTCATAATTACTGCAAGCTTTAGCACACATTTACGAATCAAATTCCACACAATTATTAAATCTTAGGATTAAATAAAATGAGTAGGAATAGCTTTTTGGCTGACAATCTATACAGAAAAACATAAAATACCAATCCAATGTGAGCAGTAATAACTAAAAGGTCCATAATCCTTGCATCAAAATAATATAAAATTTAGGTTTATGCTTAGGAAAAAGGCCATTCTATGCTGTACGGTGGAGATATTCAACACTCAAAATAGTTGCTTTACTGAAAATAGTAACTGCAGGAATTAATTAATCTCAGCAGTACCTGTATTTCCCCCTCAAGCATACACCCATTCATCCCACCAAGGCAAGAGATGAACAAAAAGGACAAATGCTGAAAATGGTTATTTATGCACAGAACATTTAGTAACAGATTTGATTTACTAGGGGCAGAGGAGACCTTCTGCATTTCTTTTCACCAATAAAGTTACTCAAAAAAAGTCTACTACTTTAAAATCAAAACAAGGTATATGAATTTCAGATTTGCATGTCTTCATCACTAAACAGTGTTTTAAAGATATTAATTTTGGTATGAACACTGCATATAAATTGCTGTCAAATTCTCAGTGTTCTGTCCTAAAGGAATTCCTGTCTAACAAGAATTAGACTACATAAATTCCTAAGTAGTTTTCAGATGCTTATATTCCCAAATAATTTCAGTACTTTTGAAAACTTCAAATGCTTTCTGATGTAGTGATCTGAGCCTGCATTTGAGGAAGTATATAAATAAAATACAATGTAAAGCACATCTGTCCCTTATCCCTTCTCTCTGGTACTGCCTGCTTCTGCTGCTGCTGCTGTCCAGAAAGTTCCCCTAAGGCAGAGCAGAACACACTGAAGAGTCCAGCATGGAGGGAGGAAGAAGACACCAACAGTTTTTATTACTTCGCTATCCAATCCTGCATCTCATATATCATGTATGAGAAAAGACAGTATCCTGTACAGTTTCCATACAGGAAGTATGGTCTAAAGCTGAAACTTATCCCTAGCATACTTTTATTAATTAGTAGCATTACACACAAAAAAAACCCAACAATAACAACCAAAAAAACCCACAACACCAAACACACATACGTGTGTGTATGTGTATATATATATGTATTTTAGAATCTGTAAACAATAAATTGCACTGATATAGATGAGCAACATCCATCCATGCAGTATTGTATCACCTGGCTTTTTAAACGACCCCTTTTTATCTTATTCCCCAAAGAACACCTTCACTGAGATCAGAAGTCAGCCCCCTTTTTATTCAGGAACCAACTGTTTCCCTATAGAGCACCTCAAAGATACTGCTCTGCTCCTCCTAAATTAAAAAAAAATAATAATAAAGGCATTAATATATTAATCATATTTTCCCAATTCCTGTCTCAGAACTTTGCAGGAATACAGCTTGCTTTCTCAGTAGCCAAAAAACCCAATCCAAAACCAACACAAAAAAACAAAGTAAACAAACAAAACCACACACACACAAAAGAAAAGAAAACCAAACCAAACCACATCCCACAAGACTGGGACATGTATTTTGCTGCTTCCTAGCAAAATTAAATTCTGACTTGCGGTGTAATTCCCCCTTGAGAAGTCCCCCTACCTTTACTCTGAAGCTCAGAGACTCAAGGAATGAATAAACCACATGTAGTTTATTAGTGTGATTTATTATTTATACAATTCTCAGGTGTTTTTTTTTAAAAAAGGCAAAAAACAAGTACTCTTTCACAGTTCTAAGTTGTACAGATATTCTTTAAAATAACCAGAATTTCTTACTTAGAGACAGTATCTGTAAGTTACTTCAAAATGTCTCTTCTTGAATTCTTGGGTAACAGAGGAACACTTGAAGCTTTTGAGAGGACGGAAAATGGAGCAATCCTTTGTAAGATAACTCCACTGCAACTGTGTAAAGATTTGCAAATAGGTGGGAAGAACCAACAGCTCTTCCGGATGCCAGAATAGGGACTCTAAACCAGTCACAAACATTTTGTTGTCTTAAAAAAAAATGAAACACAGGAGAAAGGCTCAACAGAACAGAATTTCATGGAGTTTGGCTCAACCCAAAATCAGACCACCATGATAGCCAGCATGGAATGGACTGTAAAACGTTAATAGGGTATTTTCAAAAAGCTAAGTATTTTGTAATAGAAAACTTTGGGATTTGCTGAATGACAACCGTGCCTTTCCAACACAATCAGAGAAGACTGAAGTAGACTTAAGAATTACTAGTAGATATGAATGAGATACAAGACCTTAAGAAAGCCACTTAGATAAATCTTACCTTAGAGACCAAAGATAAATTTTGTGGTTTTGAACTGTAATTCAAGTTGAAAAAAATAAATACATTTCTATGCTTCATTTTCAATTTTTTCAGCACAATTCTTATATGCCTTCACCCAACCATTACGAGTTCTGTGTCTTATATACAGCTTTGTCAGTTTGGACCCTGCCCCCCCAAACAAATTTGAATTGCACACATATTACCTGTTTTCTTCTTCATCGATGAAGAACATATCCCCTAAAAACGACACTGGTCTAGATGATCTGAAGCTGATATGACAAATTAGTTCCTTATTTGTGCCATCTGATGAAAGAACAATATCTTGCCCTTCTGGGAACTGTACAGAAAAAGGGTAAATCCTGTCACCATCATCAAGTTCAAGCTCTGGAAGTTCAACTTGAATTTGTGATTGCCTGCGTTAAAAATAAAAATGGTGTTTGTGCTCGTAGGATGACAGTAAAGTTAATTCACAGATTCACAAATTTACAAAACTGCTTTTCACAGTTAAATACAAAATAACAACCTCAGTTTTAAAGCATAAATCAAGTGAAAGTAAAGTATTAAAAATCCTTTAGCATTTAGATACTAGTTTGTTTTCTGTACGTGTATCTGAACATTTTATACTGACCCAGAATAGTTCAACATCCAAATGAAAAACAATCTCTATTAACAGTGCTACTAAGGGCGTAAACATTATTTCCTTACTTTAGGTTTCCAAAAATTAAAGCTTCCATTAATTTTGATTAAACTACATTATCATTCAACAAGTTAAAGCAAGTTTTAAAACAGAAATATTAAGGGGAAATTCATGAAGATACAGAAGATGCTTTCCCCATTTATATAATTTTAGGTGCCAGTTCTGAAAGAATGGCAGTCAGACCAGGCCCACATGGAACCCTTTCAGTTCCAACCACTGATTTACTGACAACAGGCAAATCACTTGATAAATTACTACAACTCAAATGAGATAAGACAATAATAATTTGAAGGCAATTTCATTAATTTACAGCAAATTAGTTGTTCTGGTATTGAAATGATACGTACATAAGCATAAAAATCTAATATTATGCTCTTTACTAATTACAAACTGAAAACTTGTACCTCAGGGACCAGAAAAGTATATTTCACAGATATATAAACAAGAGTGCTTGGAAAGATTAAAATATTAATATTTAAACCAAACTGGAATAAGTGTGGTACTGGGTTATGATACATAACATGAAGATTACAAACAGGCTCTCTTATAAATTCAAATAACAGGATAAATTAGGTGATCTACATAAAAATGAAAAATATATGAATTATTTTTTATTTTAAATGCCAGAATCAAAACATTTCTGTTGTCCTCTTCGGTACTAAAATTTTGCTTAGGAAGAAAAAAGCATTATTTAAAAAAAAAAAAAAAAACAAAAACAAAAAAAAAAAAAAAAAAAAAAAAAAAAACACAAAACAAAACCAAAACCCACAAAGCCCACCAACTGTCCAAACAGCAGCTAGAATTCAAAACAGTGTTTTATAACCTGTGGAGCAGAGAAAATAAAAGAGAAAGTCTTATATTTATTTTTGCATTTTCATCAGATAAAGTCTATGATCTTAGTATCTGAATAAAGTTAACAAAAAATCCGGTAGGACTCTCCTTAATTTTTGTGCTATTTAAAGTAATTTAAAAAGCATTGGACAGAATGAATGTATCAGAAGATGGTCACTTCATGAAGCAGGAATGTTTTGAGGACAGAACATATGCTTGTTGAATGTATAGCAATATTAATTATATTAATTTTTCTTAAATATGAAATCCTTTGATAAGCAGAAAATTAATACTAAACTTCACAAACAAAAAATAATTCACTTTTTAATGAAAAGAACTAAACCAATAATTATTCAGGGTTCCTGTGATGAATTTATTTTGAGATTTTTACCTTAGATAATTTTGTGGAATTATATTGATGGCTGTTTCAGTTTTCACATCCAGAGGAACTGGCATCAGCATTAAAAATGGGGGATCAAAATTTATTTTTGGTGACTTCATAGTGCCAGACAATGTTATTTTGTAATGTGATGGATTATCATTTAGACACACTGACATTACAGATGTGTATGTCCCAGGACAAGCTGTTAAAAGAAGTTAAAAAAAAAAAAACAACACAAAAGAAAACAAACACTGAATTATATTGTCATAAATATGTGTAATAGAATTATAGTAAGAGGGTTTGGCTTGTATTAAATTTTAAGAAGTCATCAGTATTGCTTTCTTACTCAAAATGCGGATTAACATACAGTAAATGTATCAGAAGAACTTTATTGAGAGGGCTTAGAAAACTTGCCTGTAACAAACCAGAAATCCATTTTTTCTAATTTTTCAGAAACTTTTTGAAGTCTGAATTCTTCATTTATTGTATTAATATTCCTTTATATATCACATCAATGTAACACTTCTCAGAATTTTAAGAATTGCAGTCATATTGTAAATTACACTGATTAACACAAAGAATGGAGAATGCTTTTTTATAAAGGAATAAATATCAGAACCACTTACTGCCAAGACAAGAAAAACTTGGTGCCTTTTAAGATGGCAATCAGTACATTTTAAGAGATGACTCTAAAACCAACCCCGTTGCCAAGCCAGGCTCACCCAAGCCAGCAGGACAGGTTCTACCCTCCACGGAAAGCATCTCCCATTTCTTTCTGCCCCTTCTCATTCAACCTTGCTAACTGCTGCAAGTCAGTTTTCTCTAGGATGGAAAAGCACATTTTCTTTCACTGACACAGGGAGCAAGGTGCTTCTTTTCACAACTGTTAGACTACCAGAATGGTTTTCCAAACCATGCAGTGCCATTTACCAATTTTTCAGCCATTCTGACCTGCTAAAGAGCTAGCAAAATAAGCCATTTTGAGGGCAAACTAATGAACACCTCTTGTATGTAAAAACAAGTCTGCATGATGGGTTGTAACATAAATCAAAAAGTTTAATCTTTTCATTTTCAAGAAAAACACCTTTCCCTTTGATTCCCTTCTGTCACCAGATTAGTAATATGGAAACATCCTTACCTAATATTTAAGAGATAGGAAAACAAATAATTTTGTATTTCATGTGTCTGTATGAGCACATATGTGTCACTATAAACAAAATGCATGTGGCAAGTTCAGATAATTATTTTCACAGCCTGAGAAAGAGCTGCTATTGCTTACATATACAAAGAAGAAAACCTAGTGACTTACAAATATTTTGTTTCATTCTCTCCTCAGAAGAGCCAATTTCTTTATGGAGATGATAATAGAGGAGCTTCACAGAAGCCTGTTAGTGCATCAAAATCTGGCCTGCGGATCCTTTCATTTCAGACCAGAAAACATGAAACTAGCAAAGTGAAAACCAGAGGAAATAGGAACTTGCTGCAGTGACTGCAACATCTGGCTAATTGCCTGTTAAATGGAAATCAACTTTGGGAGACAACGCTGCTGAGAAGGCTAAGAAGCTTATACTTCTAGGTTTTGATACAGCAAGAACACACCTCTTGCTGGCACTTAGCCCTTTCATGAGGGAAAGGTGAGAGAGCATCAGAAAAGGTCATGGAAACATATGAAGAGCCAAACATTATTTTTGGCATGCTTGTAAGAAAAATGTTCTATACAAGTTCCTCCCATGTAAGAGCTAGAAAGTCTACTGTCCTACAGCTGTGCTCTAACTAAACCATACTTCTGGTATCCTATCTTGATACATATGTATGACATATGGTAAAGGAAAGTGAAAGGCCATAACCAATAAATGCCATAGGGATGGAACGCCATGAAGGAAGAAAATCAGACTAGCGTATGTCAGGACCAAAGAACATATAATTTTGACTAATTCACATTTAAAAATATTTGTATTAACCATAGTTAAACCTTCAAGTTAGGAAAGAATAGTGTTAAGCTTTCCTCATACAAACTTTTCATTGATACTGAATATAACAGTTCTAAGAAATTCATTAACTACATGATCACATCCATTTGCCATTGAATCCCTGACTCACTCACAATGCAGAACAGTGTTTATACGGCATTGCTGATCATTCTGTGTGGCTCCACATATTTACTACCATTGAAATTCTGCATAATATGTAAGCAAATAATGTATTGCCTATGTCAGAAACACCAGGATGTTGTGATACTGTCCTCATTTTAAACAGACACAAAGACATAAAAGGTGAATGAATTCATTAAGTTTTGGTTATTAGTCTGTAATGCCTAGGATCAACATTTTCAGGATATTTCATGTTGGATAAATTACTTTGAAATTAATGAGAATCATGTCCTGAACTAATAGTTGAAGTAATGAATTTATTCTATTCATCACACCTTTCGTGACTACTGTCAGAGCCTGTGCTGCTGTTACCATCCTGATATACCACCATTAATTTCTATAGGGGCAAACAACAAGTGGTCCAGCAGATGTGAAAATTTTCCTTAGGGAGATTTGATGGTATTTACAAGTGTGCCAATCTAAATTTGCCAAGGGCTAACAAAATCTGTAGAATTATATGAGAAATTTCCTCTTTGTCATTTCTAGATATATTTATTAGGAAAATAAGCTTTCATTGCCTTACCTTAGAAAAAAAACCCTCAATAAGGGAACACAACTTCCTAAAGTACGTATGTGCATATCTTCATTAGCTACTTCATTTTCAGGCTAATATGCATTAGAAATCCCATCCAGTTCAGAGTGTCTAACTCCCTAGCATGCTATCTCGGGTCTATACTTTATGCAGATTCCTTGTTAATAAAAACGTATACAGATTACATTTCTGCTGAAAGTCAGTGATATATATATATGCAAGTTCTCCCAACACTGCTCACATGCTTCTGGAGAAGTATTTCAAGTCCCCACAACTTCCACTCTACCTGTCTCAGTTTTAAGTTAAACTAGAAGCAAAAGATAGTTTAAATGGCCACCTCTTTAAGGATGTCCATATTCCTTGTTTCTCTATAGCAGCACAAATTATTTTTTTTTATCTCCCCTGCACCACCCCAACCCCCCTCCCCCCACGCCAATCTTAACTGTATGATTGCATGGGGTTTGATCTTTTGAGAGCACGTGGGAAGAAAGTAAAATCACCATCTGCTCTTCTCACCCTCTTAAGTTTGTATTAGATTTTTATTCAGTTACTACACTTGTCTCCAAAATAAACTTTTTTATTTTAGTTGCTCTGGACTTCCTGGTAATTCATGCCTTACTGTATATACACATCTTAGGCATAAATGGGTGCCAGTGAAGAATCTGCATACACTGAAATACAGACTTCAAAGCAGAAAAGTCAGATGTAGCTAAAACTTAAAGGTAAGCCTTACAAAAAATGAAGAAAAAAAAATCAGAAGTAAACTAATAATTTCTCCACAGAAACTGTTAAAGGGCACAGTTATTAAATACCTTGCTGTTGCAAAAGAAAAACCCTAGAGATGGAGGTCATGATGGTCACCTGTGCCCATAAGATAATCATCACATCTTCCAGGGGCACTGAACTCATAACTCACAGGTCTGTTTGCAAGGATTTTTCTACATGGGATCCCAGAGCACATATTTATTGTAACTTACTATGTTGCAGATAAGTATTTTCATATCACAATAAGATATAGTGAAAATGTTCATATTTTTTAATGTATTATACTATAGTACTGCAGAAGAGGTTTATATTAATATAACCTCAGTTCTCGAGAATCTCTATAAAATTTAGTATACTTTTTTTAACAGGTAGCATCATACTGCCATGCATTATATAAACTCTTGCATTCCTATAGCATTTTGCACTCTCATTGTTATAAATGTTGCAGCATATTTAAGCAAACATGCACATACACAGTTCTTTTTAAGGTTTGTTCACTCCCACATACTGCAAATTTGCAGTACAATCCTATGAAGGGGGTTAGCACACCATATTCATTAACTAGGTCTCCTGTGTGGGTTTTGATGTATCTAATATTCTCTTACAAGAAAGAATAAATATATTCAGTGAAGATATAGCACAAGTATGCTTTAAATCATAGGAAAATACTTAGAAGAACAAATTAAGGGCAATTGATTTTTAAAGTTACTTATGACTTTCTGTAAGTAAATATGTGGGAACACAGAAAAAATACAAATAACTTCAAATGGCAACTATTTGTCAGTCACATTTATGTATATACACATCTGTATTTACAATTTATTCAGTAATTCAAAATACTTTTTTTATTCACATGCTGCTGTCTGCTTCACAGTCTTTACAACGTGCAAGCAATTTTAATACAGTCTCGTGATGCAGACACTTAAATAGAACAACCATCATATGGATGAACATTTCATCTGTTCATTGTCACATGATCACTCTCCTTTTTGCTGCACAAAATAGTATTAGAAAATGTTTTTTTAAATTTCTTCTGTTTAAAGTGCCAGATTTGAACTTAGAAGAAGGAGAAAATGAGACCCTGTGCTTGTCCGGGCACTACAAATATACAGATATCTGGAAATACAGGTTTATTCTTTTTATCTTCCAATTCTAGTATTTCCCTGAGCAATTTACTTTTCCAAGCTATATACATTAACCTAATCAATGCAAAATGTATCTATTTTATCTCCTATTAGAATAATTTGTTTCTCAAATTCAAAGCAGACAAAATATTTGTATGTGTTCTTCTCAGATGATTATTTTAGTACGATCCACAATTACTCTAATCACAGGCACACTCTGCAAAAATACCTATTAGAATACCTTCTCAAAGTTACAACACTTATTTTGTAGGCTTTATTATCTGAAACACTGCTGAAAAAAATATGATACTCTATTGAAACAAAGTAGAAATTTATGAAAGGAGAAAAAATGTTTAAAAGAAATAGAGTTATAGTAAACTACATGTGTATTTTTTAATTGCATGTCAAAGAACAACAGAAGGTTATGAATGTTTTTTTTTTTTTTACTTTCCAGAGTTCTGTATTTCCATTCGTCCTTCCTCTACATTCCTACTCCAAAGACTCAGGGTCATAATATGTTTCTGTTCCTCGACATCTTTAATCTATTTTATCTCTGAATTGTATCTCAGCAGTTTCTCAAAATTCAGAAGTTTACCCACAGCCTTTCTTCTGTCTAAACACGCTCTCCAGGTGTGCTTTGAGCAGACCCTTACATCCTTCATAAGTAAACTGAGATTCCAAGTCCATATTTCTAAAACTTTGTAAAACTGAAACTCCGAAAAGAGTTAACTTCAGATTTCTTTCCTACAATATATCTCTGTGTTCTGTCCAATCTTCATGTCACCCTGCTCCCACTGTTTAACAACTTCTGATTTTTGTATTCTAACATTTTCTCACACCCTGGGACAATATTTTCAATCTATTCACCTAGTATCCTTCAATTTTTATTTCATATTTCTCCCAAAACAAATTCTTTAACAAAATTTTTATCCCTGTTTACTTCATTTTGATAACCTATATGTTATCACTAAAAACTGCTCTAGGACCTGCACAGATGAGATTAAAATGAGATCACATCATCTGGTTCTAAACCCAGGGTTACATGAAGTACAAAATAGAACCTACCCAGTAAAAAAAAAATCTTTATTGAACACAATTTTATGCCTGTTTCATCAACGTGTGCTTCAGAGCCAACAACCATGGGGTTTGCAATTTATTTTGGAGGAATGTTGAGGAGAAGAAAAAGCGATGCATCAAAGCCAGAAACATGCTCTAAATATTTTTGCTCAGCCTTCCAATAGTAAATGGCATGTAACTTTCTTCTAGCAGTTTAATTTGTAATAATTCAGTAGAGTAATTTAAATACGTATTTCTAAAAGGATGACTCATGGACAGCTCAGAAGTATAAAACCTACAACTATAGATACTGATTGAGTCAGAAGCATTCCAGGTATTATATGAACAAAGAAATACTACTTCAGAAAAGTTAGAATTTGCCAATTAAAACAAAAATTAAAAGTACGTAAAACAATCTTCTAAATAATTCTGCAAAAATCATTATATATTAATTACGTTTCCATTTCAGGAAGCAAAATCACACGTCGATGAGATTTTTCTTCAAACATAAGTTGAAGACAAAAGCTCCTGACAAGGCATAAAGCATAATGGAAAAATGTTTTGAAGTACAGCAAGCAACACCAAGCAACATGTGCAATTAAATATTGCTCTTGCATATTCACAACATGTTTGCACAGCAACACTTAATACAGCCTTCTCAATTTATCATACAGAATCATGGCAAGACTCATATCTATTTTTTTATTTATATTAAATTTTTCCTAGTGCTTAATTGAGGTTATAGATTTCAATCCTATCATAAAGAATAGGAGCATCATATTTCTTTAGGACAGGGATGCTCACTTGCTGACTTAGGATCAGATCCAGCTGACAAAACAACTTTTTTTCCCCTTGAGAATGCTGGGGCTCCAAAAGTAAGCCACTTAAAACTTTTACAATGACTGAGTTCAGTAGGCATTGGCTGTGCATGCTAGCAGGCTTTATCCACTCAAACG
Organism: Falco naumanni; assembly: GCF_017639655.2. Classification (NCBI taxonomy): domain Eukaryota; kingdom Metazoa; phylum Chordata; class Aves; order Falconiformes; family Falconidae; genus Falco; species Falco naumanni. The sequence continues at coordinate 85,040,627 of NC_054055.1, read as the reverse complement.
CTGTGTTACATTATTCTCTACCCTAAACACCCTACTGGGAATAAAGTAGAATCCTAATACTTACATTCTGCCATTCCTTTTCTGGTGTATGTGGTTGATTACTGTCTTTCTGCATGCTCCCAAGTTTTCCTAGAAATCGATTCTATTTTTTTTTTACTTAGGGTCTGGTTGCCTGAGCAGACTGCTTAGAAAATACCATAGCTAAGTGACTTTGTATCTCATTGAGGCACAAAATTTCCATTCTTATCTAAATTATGCCTGTTTAGAAAAAAAGTTCACACACGGTCCAAGTACTTTTAGAAAGTCTTTGTATCTAAGTGAGTCAACCTAAATGCACATGAAGGAGCAAAACTGAAAACGATTCAGCTATTCCACATTTTGATGCTTTATATGTGCAAACCAGACTTTTCAAATAATGCTATCAAGTCGTTCCATTCTTTGTGTTAGGTCTGCAGCTGTCTAATTTTCTCAGTACCACAACAAGCCTTTCTTTTGGCATTTTAGTTTGTTATTTAGTCACATTAACTGGAATCAAAACAAGTGCTAGTTATGATTCATCATAAAAAGTCATTTAAACAAATCTGTGAAAATGGTATATTGTCCAAACCATCTGTAGAAGAATTCAGAAAATTACTTACGTGGGCAGAAGAATACAGCAATACTGATTTTTTGTCCTGGATCAAGAAATCCAGTCCACAGACTAAATTTAAAAATGCTATCTTCTGTATTTTTGCCTGTATCATCGCAGTTCAATTTCCACATCAATTGTTGCCTTGAGATATTCTTCAGGTCAAGCTTCTGTAAATATTTGCAGAGAAAGAAGGACATGATGAAAGAGGGAAAGCAGCAAACACCATGATACTTTTCATATTGCTCTATCCTAAGTCTTTTTACAATCGGATCAGAGTGAAAGCAAGAAAGCACTAGAAAGCAATGAAGAACCAGTTTATTATATCTGTAAGGTGAAATGAGTACACCTATCAGCATAGGCTAGTTGCTTTCTAGCCACTCACCAATTCTCAAAGAGCAATAGTTTCTTTACAGAATGGAAAAACCTGATTTATGCGAAGTAAATACATCAAAGCCTTACAGTGGGAGTACTTCACCAATCCAAAATGAGGAGTTTTTCCTGATATAAATGAAGCACAGCAAGCACTAAACACATGGGTCATGATATCTAGACTTACAGGTGGATATGTTAAAAAAGGAAAAAGTTCAGAATAGGTTTTAAAAACCCACTTTTCAATTCAGTAAGAGAGTGGAAATTAAAAAAAGTCCATCCCTTTATCTCAGAGTTACACTTTGAGCTCCTAACACATCCATAGCTGGGGAAATGCCTTGATTTTCTTATCCTTTTTTTCTGAAAATAGTTGAAAAGGAGTCAAGCATTTCCATCATTGCCAAAAATAACTTTTTATAACTTCCAAAGAAAGCCTTTGGGAATTAGAAACAATAAATTACGTTATGGCATGTTTTGCATTCATACAGCCAAATTCTCTATGTTCCAAAACAGAATGGCTGTGGCCAAATATCCTATTTCATGCCTCTTTCCCATTAAGCCCTAAATCATAACCAGGAATTTTTTGGGGAGAGTGCCAGTTGGCACAGCTCAGTACCATACAATATACTGGGACAGCAATTTTAACGGTATGGACCATCATAGCACATCAATTGCATTCCTTTACTGCCACTGCCTACTTTACTAGTATAGGCAGAGACAGAAGATATTTGGAAGCTATCTTCTCATACAGTTCATAGTCAGTTTCTCATGGTGCCCACACCTCCTCACATATCAAAGTCAGGACAAGCTCAGTTGAGTTTTGGAAAAATTTGTAGTGATCAGAAGACAAACAAAATCAAAAAATGAACAAAATGACAGTGAAAACCTTTTAAATATTTAAATCATATATTTGAAACAGGACTGAATTTTGAGTTGCCAATGTGTATTCTTTTCACAGTCATTTATGAGTAATTAAACACTATAGCCAAGAATAACTGTAATACTTGTGATTATGTACCTGAGAATTCAGACTTTCTTCAGCAATATTGAACTGTATTCCACTTGAATGTTGTACAAATTTAAGTTCCATTGAGGAGAACTCCAATGGTGACTTAAGTACTGTTGCAAAAAACAAATTAATATGTTAATACGGCATTATTTTGACAATTATTTCCTCAAAGTCCCTTCATAAAATCATTGTTTCTGAACATTTAGCAGAAATGTTTCTCCCTTTGTTTTAAAGCTCTGTTTTCTTTCTGTTGTTCCATACTATACACATAATTACTGTAATTTAACTTTCTGCCTTAACAGACCCTTTATTTATATTAAAATTATTTAAATTTTGTATCTACCAGACTTATAGAATCTGCTTCATATAAAGATGCTATAAATGGAAAGCCACATGATCTTCTTATTGCAGATGAATGCATTTATTTTTGTGATGGTAATCATCACAGAAGCCATAAGATTTTATAAAAACCAGCATTTCTCTTAATTTCATATAGCTGGAACAAAGACACCATCACAAATTATGAAGTTTAAAGTGAGTATTTAGAAAAACAAATATTTCCCACAGTGTCATTTTGCTTCTTGATTAAACACTGGAAATTAATCTAGCAAGCATACAGTATCTTTTTATTAAAATCTGCAAGTTCGTTTCACAATCAGTGAGGAAGTGTGTTGATCAATTATCTTCTTCTCCTAAAAAGCCCAAAGGATTTCCCAATCATACGGCACATTATGTAAACAACAATACTATCCATATTTCTCTTAAGCACAGGCATATAAACTCTACAAACTAATATTGTTTTAAAGTAGGAACCTAATCTTCTGGAACATGTCCAACAATATGCAACTATGTCACTCACTAAGTCCTTACCTTCATGGAAACTACCTGTACAAGGAAAACACAGCACAACTGAAAGACTAGGAAAGAATGGAAATTACCCCATGAAAAAAAACTGTGAGAATGATCATTTAGGAAAAAAAAAAGTCAGCTCACATGAAGTAATTATATTGATAATATGTCCTCCTCTTTTGTGTCTAGCTGAGGTAGGGCTTGTGTCTTTTCCAGATGAGTTTTGTTTTGCTTGGGTTTTTTTTTCTCTTTCAGTGCTTTCTTACATACCAATAGCAGTCTCCAAGGGAAAAGTCTTACAAATATTTAAAGTAAGAGATCTCCTTTCCTTCTCAGGTGCTGAAGCAGTCCACAAACATTGTTTTTAAAATAATCAAAAAAATATCCATGATGGATTGAAAATATATTGACTACACTGAAGTTAAAAGACTGGATGACTGCTCTGAGATCATTGTGATTCTTTTCTCAGGCTGAACAATCTCAAGTACAAACATTGGATACAAGATATTGATTTAAGCGCCAAAATGCACCGTCCTGTGCACTCTGAACCCCAGTCAACCACAAAAACTGTCACAGGGGAAAAAAAAATTAAGAGTGGAAAACAAACATGCCATAAAGCACACAGTAGTGAGAATTATGCATAACTGAAAAATCAAAACTTAGAATTTGCAAGATGCATCTTACCCACCTTTAATTTTCAGTGATAATCTGAAATTATGAATCAGTAACAGACATATTTTTCAACATGTCAGAATATAATATAATTATCAAGTTCTTTTTCAACAGTAAAAATAGTTTGGCTAGTTGCCTGCATCTATATGATTATGTGAAACACTGAGTGGTCAAAACATTTATTTAGACTTCTCTCTCTCCTTCCAGTCCATCAAAATTCCTAATAAGAATGTAAATCCGTTACTCAAATTTAAATAGAAGCCACACTTCATTTTTTCAACTATTTTTTTAGAGTTGAAAGTATTACATATTCACTTTTAACACTATGATTACTTTTTCTTGGCCTATAATGGTACTTTGAAGAATTTCTATGTGGCAGAAGTACAAATTTGTGATAAAATTCAGATAAGATTGTCATTTATTAGTGAGACTTACTGATGGTATCAATTCATTATTCCACAAAGAAAGGGAAAAGGAAATGAACATTTTCCTTTTTTTTCAGGACACATAAATCACTTCTGCACTAGAAATTTGTCATTTTGATTTATGATTTTTTTTACTCAGAGATGTGCTTTCTAATAATCACATATACGTATGTACATTTACCTTTATTCTACGTGTTCTTAAACTAAATATATGTTGAAATGTTTAATATTAATTTGCTTCTATCACTGGATCTAAAGAAGGCCTATCAGATTTCTTTGATATTTAAAAAGATCTCAGAAGTAAGACTTAAGTTAAAGCCCTACAGAAAAAATAAAAAAGGAAAAAAAACCCACACTAAAAATAGATAAAACCTAATAAATTGGAGTTGCTTTTAACCCACATTATGCATTTAACTGGCCAAGCCTCCTTCAGTGCTCCCAAGATGTTTAAAAATTACATAAATATCATTCCAGGAAGATACTCGGTACTTTAGTCTCATCTCAAATAAACAGTGACTGCATATTAAAAACAGAGATGAGGAAAGCTAGTGGATTCAAGTATTCACAATATGTAGGTCTACGTGACTATAAGAATCAGACAGGAGACTAAAAAGAACCAAAAATTATTTTTGAGGAAAGCAGAGAAGAATCATTTAAGATATCTATTTCTTGGTGCAGACAAACAGCCTGTAATTTTGGCTTTTAACAAACACTGATGGACCAGAGTAGTGCAGTTCTGCACATAAGAGCAAAAGCAAATGGACTAAATTACCACCAGTTCTCTCAGATGGGATCAGAGCCAGTATGAGACATTTCAAAGGAGTTTTAAATATAGCCAGAGCTCCTAGTTTTGACAGGGTAAGACTAAAAAAAAAATAAAAATTAAAAAATAGTATGAACGACATACTATGCTACGCTCCCCAGATAAACTGCTATAAATACTGAGATCTGCATGATAAGGTCAAGAAATACTAATGAATGAGTAGAAACAAAAATGAGTTGAGTTCTGGTAAACTAATTTTTAGATAAGGCAAATAGCTATATAAAAATAAAAAACATATTTTCCCATACGTCATAATTATGCATAGAAAGTTCAGCTCTTCATATATTTAAAAATACAAATCAAAATTAGAAAATTGTGCAAGTTCCCAAGAAATTTACAAATTATAAAATTATCAATCACATTTCAGGTAAGTAGCAATTCTCTGCAATTGGAATACAAGCAAAAACATCACTGCAAATACAAGTATCCATCAAGTCCCTAGTTTACCTACCAGTCGCTTTAACTCTACAGAATGGAGTAGCCACAGTCACCACCTGCGGCCGAGGAGGAACAATGTGCTTTGCAGATCGCGCAGAAGTTGCAGATGCAGGGCTGGGCTGAGCCAATGGGAAGTCAGCCCGGGGAGTACTAACCAGAAGAGTGAAGTCATATGCTGCCACCTAAAGGACAAAAATAGCATTGTGATCACTTTCCCAAAGAAAGTGGAGGTACTTCTTGAACCATTTGAGTGGTATTAGTATTTCAGAAAAATTACTGAAATTAATTTAGGACCTGATGATAATATTAATAGGATGATAGTTTATTAGCATCCAGTAGCAACCCTTTAAGTAAGCAATGACCAGACATTTATTTTTTTCCCCACCAAGGAAAAACCTGTATGCCCAAAAGTACCAGGGTTACCAGCACAGCTACAGACAAGGTTTCTGGCAAATCACGGTGTTGTGCTACTCTCCAGACACTCTCCTAAGCGAAAAAAGATTGAAGCAGTGGTCCAAGCGCATAAGTACAAAAAGGGGTAAACATACAGCTATGTTAAGTTAAGAAAGCCTTTCTCAAATGCTAAAAAGGTCAGCTGTGCATATCCACTGTAAATAAAATGGGCTCTGACATCAAGGTGGAGCATGAGTTAAACGAAACTGGGAAACCTCAAAGGGGGGGGGGGGGGGGGGGGGGGGGGGACAACACACCACCACCAAAAACACTCCAAACCTCAACTCTTAAAACCTTTGCCATTGAACACCACTGAATTCCAGGAGTCAAAATTCCAGTGGTTTTGATCTTAGTTTTATCTCTTCAGTCACATCAGTCACATTTTTATACACAATCCTGTTTGTTCACAAGACTGTGTACTTGAGAAGCCAAATTTATTTCACAGCGCACTTTCAAGGAGGCATTTTTTGCCTTTTGCTCTGTCTTTCCAAGGATCAACACACTAGAGTAGTATGTTCTCCAGACAAAAAGGTATGAACAATCTTGACAAAGGCAATAGAAGAAAAGAAAAAAACCCACAATCTTCTGCATTGGAAACACTGTTAGAGTTCTTCAAATTCTGTTTTCAACTTGAAGGCCACTGAAATCTTCAGAAAGGACTCTGGCCTATAAAATCTGCATGCTGCTTAAAATTTGCAGAAAAACCAGTTATATAAAGAAGTTATGAATCATTTAAAAGCTTTCAAAAACTGCATGAAATAGTGCATCATGCTTTACTTTCACATATGTGGTACGGAGTGGACTATATAAATTACAGGGAAGGGAAAAAAATAATAAAACTTGTCCTAAGCTAGGACATGAGGCACATATCCATCGGTAACACAATCAACACAGAGCTTAGATAATGAGAAGCAAGTACGCAGCACTTACAGTGTCTGGATTTCAGCAGGGTTTGTAACACACAATTATGAACTCCTGGTGGGAGAGATGCATGCTGAGCTTTGTGGAACATATCGTCTATTTGTGCTTGTACTTAGCAAGAGGAAAGCATTGGATGAGGAGAAGATTTTCTAGTGAGATCATCACAGTCCCTTGATTTATATTGATACTTCAAATCTGATAATGATTAGATTTTATAACATAGAATTGGCTTTTCAAAATTAGCATGCTGAATGCCATTCAAGATTTTTTAGTAACTAAAGCTAGAGGTGTGTCAATAAACAAAGATTGAGTAAAAATCTCCTGATTTGATTTACATACTCTTCTATTTTTGGTGTCTCAAGTCAACCCACATAAAACACTTCATCAAGTTACATATTCAAAATATGCTCTTCTGGCATAAAACCACTTAATTAAAAATTAGACTGTGAAGGATCTTTTCTTCATAGTGTGAGAAGTACCTTTCACTTCAAAGTATGTGTGAAATACATGATTTCACATCACTAACAGTGGCTTGTCTGAGTTTTAGAGAAACAACTATCATTTCTTATAGTCGAAAGTAATAAGCATTTCAAGGCTGTGAAATCCATTTAAAAACATCTTTTAAAACTTTCTCTAGAAACATGAGACGTTTGATAGAACAGAGCTGAAAACATGGTTATTTGGTAACCCAGATAGCTGTTAAAATACACATGTACAAACGAACTGTAAAGTGAACCAGTACTGAGGGAGGTGAGAGGAGGAGAAATTTACAGGACTCTCTAGATCAAGCATCTCATACAACAGTCACAACAAAGACACAAACTACAGATTGTCACCCTCCTTTGGCTGTGTGAGAAGTTTGCTATATTGGGTATAGCATACCCAGCCTACATCATCACAAGGGTAATATGCAAAATGCTGCATAAATAACCAACTTATCTCGCAAGCATTATGGGTCACTGTGAGGAAAACAGAGAGAAAATGCCTGCACATCACAGGTTCTGAGATTTCTCCCAGACTTGGCAGCTCCCTACAGCCAGCAGGCACTTCCCTACATGGACAATTCTAATACCTGAAAACACCATTGCCAAGAACCGCAGTAAAAAAAGTGACCTAAAAAATCCTCTCCATCCCCAGCATGTATGTCACATATAACAATATAATGACACTAAGACTTTAGAGATTAGTAAGATTAGAAATCTTAGCCTATAATAGATACCATTACATCTTCACCTATGCCAAAGAGCACAGTCTAGCACTGCAATTGTTCTTCATCAACACTGTTATGTTTAGTATGTTTAGGTTGGACAACAAAAAGTAGAATCCCTTTATCCCTCTCCCAAAGCAGATACTCAAAATTTGGTTTTGGATCCCACTATCAGGAAAATTTGGTTCAGTCGTACTATACAACAGGGTTTTATTTGCTAAGAACTGGTAAACACAACCAAGTATGTGCAAGACAGTTCACTACATGTAGGACATGAAGTTCACTGAAAACCTACACTTGCTTCAAAGAACAGTGATATGGATTCAGACCCAACATAACTCATACAAAGTTATTTATATAATTAGGAACAAATCATAGACATTTTGTTTCTTTCATACATATATTTCTCTCATTAATGCCACATCAACTAACCTGTATTCCTTAAAACTCTATACACCTAGAAACCATATTATAATTCATACACACACATTACTGAAACAGAATTAAAACTTCATTTCATTTTTTAGGACTTTAATTTGCCCATAGAATCATTATATTTCTTTTTTTATACATATTTTAAGTAGAAAAAATCTGATTTATTTTTGATCTCTAAAACACCATAACAGAAAGTTCACTCCTGTCAGATTATATACTTGAAAAAAATAATGACAATATTAATGAATAAACCCTTTATACTATTACTGGACTTACTTCTTAAATAATCTATGAATACTTCACAGTATCTGTCTAGGTATTTTTTGATGCTGCATTTAACTTCGTAAACCACAGAATACAGGGAGGGGCAGGAAGCAAGTGGACTAGACAGAGTTCTTTCACAAACACACAAGGTTGCTTATATTATTCCAAGAAATATTTTTCCTGTCCTGATTTACACGAATTAGGCAGGTTAATTGGAAAGGCGGCATCATCTACAAAGTGTTAGTCTTAGCAATTAAAATACTTCAAAATAAGTTATCAAAAAAAGTTTTGCCTGAACAAATTCAGTGGCCTTCTAGGAAGGGTTGCAGTGTTGGCAGATGAGGGAAGAGCAACTGATGTCATCTACTTGGACTTGTGCAAAGTATTTGACACTGTCTTGCACAACATCCTTGTCTCTAAACTGGAGACATACGGATTTGACAGATGGAGCACTCGGCGGATAAGGAATTGGCTGGATGGTCACACTCAGAGCTCCAGTCAATGGCTCAATGTCCAAGAGGAGACTGCTGACAAGTGACATTCCTCGGGGGTATCTATGGGACTAGTGATGTTCAACATCTTTGTTGGTGACACTGCGACTAGGTGCACCCTCAGCAAGTTTGCCGACAACACCAAGCTGTGTGGTGCAGCAAACATGCTGAAGGGAAGGGATGTCATCCAGATGGACCCTGACAGGCTTTAGAGGTGGGCCTGAGCAAACCTCATTACGTTCAACAAGGCCAAGTGCAAGGTCCTGCATCAAAGCCAAGGGAATCCCAAGCACAAATACCGGCTGGGCAGAGAATGAATTGAGAGCAACCCCCTGCAGAAAGACTTGGGGGTGTTGGTGGATCAGAAGCTCAATACGGCCTGACAATGTGCGCCTGCACTCCAGAAAGACAACCAAATCCTGGGCTGCATCAAAAGAAGCGTGGCCAGCAGGTTGAGGGAAGGGATTCTCCCCCTCTGCTCTGCTCTTGTGAGACTCCCACTTGGACTACTGCATTCAGCTGTGGAGCTCCTAACATCAATAGGACATGGACCTGTTGCAGCGAGTCCAGAGGAGGGCCAGGAAGATGCTCAGAGGGCTGCAGCACCTCTCCTATGAAGACAGGCTGAGAGAGGTGGGGTTGTTCAGCCTGGAGAAATGAAGGCTCTGGGGACACCTCACAGCAGCCTAAAGGGGCTACAGGAAAGCTGGGGAGGGACTTTGTGCAAAGGCATGTATCATAGGACAAGGGGGAATGGTTTAAACTGGAAGAGGATAGATTTAGAAAGAAATTCTTTAACAGTGAGAGTGATGAGGCACTGGCACAGGCTGCCCAGAGAAGCTGTGGATGCCCCATCCTGGCAGTGATCAAGGCCAAGTTGGATGGGGCTTTGAACAGCCTGGTCTGGTGGAAGGTGTCCCTGCCCATGGCAGGTGGGCTGAAACTAGATGATCTTTAAAATTCCTTCCAACCCAAACCATTCTATGGGACTTGGTGTAGTAAGACATATGAGAAAGCTAATTTTGGATTATGGATTCAACAAACAAAACTAATAGTTCTGAAAACTTTTATTTAGAGGGCATTTTAGAACATTTTTTTTGCTAGAATTGATTTTAAGAAATTTTTGTTAATTTTAAGAAATCTGTCTGATCAAGAAAGCTCTGCTACTGAAACTCATTTGAATCTATGGAACAGGTTTGATACAAAGTGCATGGTAGCTCTAAGTCCAACATTGGAAAGTGAACATAGCTGAATGGCTTCCTGCCTCAGGCCAAAATATTCAGTATACTGAAAGAAAAAAAAGGGGGAAAAACTATCTGATTAATCATGACAATTATAAATGGCATTTTTTATAAAAGTCATGCATAAAAATTAAACAAATTCAAGCACGGTTGTTCAGGTTGAGGGGGGAATTAATTAGAATTAGAAAAAAAATAAAAAGTTATTTGCAAAAAAACACTTTCAAAGAAGTTATTTCATTCCTATCTTTACTAAGTATCCCAACACAATATTTTATGCTTTGTAAAATGTATTTTGTTAATTATTATTGTAATACTGCATATATTCTCAAGGTTGAGTAAAATTTTTGCTGTGAAATCCAGGTATCATATAATTTATTTTGCACAAAGAATATCTGACATCTCTAAAATTACAGTACTTGTTTTCACAGTACAACTTCACAGGGAATTGCAAGTAAATCAGTAAGCTAATTTATGACAATTTTAATTTAAACATTTTCAAAGGATAATACTCATTTATCATATAATAACATACAGACTAAATATCTTGAAGCATTAAAAATCATTGAATCTTTGTGTAAAAGCTGATTTAAAAGTTTCTTTGTAGCACTAACATATGTATTCATCAGAGATACAAGCACAGAAAATGTAATGCGCATTAGAAAAAAAAACATCAGTTTGATTCAAATTTAAACCTAGCTGCAAAACAAAGGGTTTATGTCCTGCAACTGTATACAATACACATTTTCAAACTCCCCACAGATTAAACATGAGCTTTTCCTCAAAACATACTTAAATTTTTATGCAACCTAAATTCCCCAGCTTTACATCACATATAAGGAGCTTTCTACAATGAATAATGTAACTAGTGTTCAAAGCTATCATTCAAAACAGTGAAATAAAACTAAATCTTTCCCTTGTATATGGTCAGATGATGCACCAATACCCTGTAATTCCACAGCTGCAGATTTTCCATTTCAGTAATGTAATGTAAGAATTCATTTCTTACAGCATGAATTCTGTTCTTCCATTAAAAATAGTCATTAAAGATGCCAAAAAAAACCCAAAACCGCTTGTCACTTCTCTACAAAAAGCTTTAGCAACAAGCTCTGACAGGTGTGACTTGCTCTATTTATCTCAATCAAAGGCCCTCATAGATGTCATTATTACACAGCTGTGTATTTTGTCTTTTTTCCAACATGCTGGAATTCTGGAAACTGTTATTTTGCAGCAGGGTTTAAAAAAAAAAAAAAAAAAATGTCAGGACACTCCTGCACCTTGTTTCACCTGCTTTCCTTACCAGACCATGCATGACAGTGCTGCTAGCAGGTGGATCATCCTGCCTGGGGAAACACAGCAACAGTTGAGGATCAAAGATGAACTAGTATTTAAAGTGATCACGTGCCGTCTGTTTCCCTGGCATAAAACCAAATGACTGAGGTGCTCCTCACTGTTATCTGGACAGGTAGTTTTCCAGTTATTATGTATCTTTTTTCAATCAGGTACACTTAACTGCAACCAGTAGGCATCTCACCAAAATGCAGTATTTGCAATTCCTCATCTCTTTAATGGAGAGAGATTACTTTGACTTCAGTATTGCTTTATTACAATTTTCCTGCTTCAAAACATGCAGTTCATACATTTATAGTTTTACTGCCGTAGATGATGCATTCTAGCCCAATACACTCACAGCAGGCGCTGTGAAACCATTGGTATTTGGAAGCTCCCACAGACACTGCAGAAAGAGCCATGGTCAGAAAAGCCATGCTTCTAAGCTTCTTGGACAATACAATTTAAAACTTCATTCAAAAATGATCACTGCTGACAATCAATCAATCAACTATAATCAGCAATAATTCTTAGCTCTGTCTCTAGATAGGGATGAGTGAGCTACAACAGATATTTGGCCAGATAGTCATGGGTGTGGGTGTGCTTCATTTTTTTGGTTTTGGGTTTTTTTTTTAGTTTAATTGCCAGAAACAAAATTTCTATTCAGCTCTGAAATGAGAACCCTGCCTAGCCCATCAGACATTCAGCTGGCTAAACCTCCTTATACAACTATGAAAAAAAACCAAAAATGTAATTGAAGCATCTCTCAAAGTTATACCAAAACAGAACCGAAATCAGCATACAGCCTGTATACAAATATGATATTAAGGAGTATTTGCTTACTTCTCTATATTTTTGCATACTGCTTTCACATACAGCTCTGACTTTCACAGCCAAACACCAAGGTTAAAGTCTCTCCAGTGAGGTGGAGAGCCTGTCACCTCTAACACCTTCTGAGATGCTGGAATAACAGCAAGACACAGCCAGGCTGTGTCTGAGCAGCATCCTAGCCTTACCTAGAACATATTAACTTCATTTAACTTCTTCGAATATTGGGAGAATTATCTCAAAAAAATTTAGATATTATTTTATAAGCATGCCAACATAATTAATCTCCAAGAGCACTTTCTGTCACCTTGGTGACAACTGCAGGTGCTATTCAGACTTCCTATGTATTTGTTTTGTTTGTTAAAATAATTCATTCGTTATTAGAATAATTTCATGCTTTTGTGATTATTTTTCTTAAATCAATGCTTCTGAATTATTTTGTTTTAATTTTTCCTTAGTTCTAGTATCTACTTTCTCAGCAATAACAACAATATAATGGGGCTTTGTTGGTTTATAGAGTAGTGTGTCAGTAATGACTACAACAGCAGGAAGTTTTAGTAGAACCAGAAGGCAGACAGAAAAGAATGAAACTCGATGGGGTACAGAAGGTTTGTAGCAGCTGGGAGGTAAGCTGGGTAAGAGTAGTTGTCCAGAAAATGGTGATGAGATCAGAGAAACAGCTGTTAGAGTGCAGAGGCAGGAAATAGTGCTTGCAACCATGAAACCTAAATAGGGGAAGCTCAATATACAGAGATTAGAGTCTTTTTAAGACTGGAAAATCAGGAAAGAGAAGGATGAAATCAGGTGAGAAAAGGGGGACATCTAGATGAGGTAGAATGACAACTCACATCCAAGGGGGAACATTTTAAGAATCAGTAACTTCTGAGAGTTTCCAATCACAATAAGAGATGCTGGTACCTAGATCACTTTCTTAACAGAACTATACTTATTATTAGTGTACTACTTTGCAGAAGTTAAAGAAAAGCTACAGCATCCTGGGAGGCACATATACTTCCAGATGTTCCCTTTAGTCATGCCATACTGGGCAACACATTTGGTTTTCAAAGTTAACTTCATTAGCCAGTGCTATTTCTGCCAGCCATCAGTGCTGCACTAACCCTTAGTGATGTTAACTTGTGACCACCAGTAGATTTTAAGTGCATTTGGGCATGTCTTGTCTAGCAGTAATGAAGCTGCCCCCTGACAGGCAGACAGTAATATCCTTGGAGAAGTGAAGCATTGGTTGTACAGTGGGCTTCCCCAGCACCAAGGGCAAAGAAAGGGAGACAGAAAGACTGAGCATATAGAGAAAATGGGAAACCAAAATAAAGACATTTCATTAAAGCAGCACTTTTTAGTTGGTTATGAGGTATAAGGTACCCCTGGAAAGTTTCCTTTTCTAAATTCTTCATTCCTTTACTTCTGAAGGATGTTGTCCTGCTTGCCAAAAATTATTCTCAAAACTGGAGAATTATTTACACCCAGAGTTTGAAGTATGAAAAAAGGGTGACATCAGAAAACTCAACAGAGAAATCTATAATCAAGAGATGCAATATATTCTATAGATTCAAAACAAGTCCAGTCTAAAATAAGAATTTTTCTTTTCCAAATTTCTATCACAATTAAAGCAGACTACAACTGGTATAACCTTGTCTTCAGTTAGGTAAGTATAACACCACTATCAAATGACAGTTGGAGATGCTCATCAATAACAGTTACTGAACAGTATTTCAGATGACAAGTGAAATTAAGCATAAAGAACCATCTGCTATTTCAGCAGTCTTCAGAAACATTAATTTAGGTAATCGCTTGAATTTACAACAGTGTCAGTAGCAACTTTTCTACTCTTAATCCATCCTGCAACTTGTCAAAGAAAGAAAACAGTAATAGAGCTCAACTGCATAAATGGGAAATAAGAGTACTGGGAGACAAATACACTCATCCTTGTCTTGACCAGGGGGACGAAGGGGGCAGGGATATTTAGGATTTTAGAGAGTTGGTGTTTCACTAGTCTGTAAGAGAGATGACTGAATTTCCATTACTCCACTACTGAACTGTAGTGGAGAAAAAGCATCACTTTGAACAGCAGCACTATCACCAGAGAAATCTAATTCCATAAGCCAGAGCAGAACTGTCAGATTTCAGGTTATGGCTCCCATCAACATGTAACGTGGTTTAGATCATATACACAACTGTGTGCTTTTAGCTACTAAAATTAAAGGGGGGGTGGGGGTGGGTGAGAAAACTGCAACTACAGTGTAGATCAGAAATACCTCTGTTAAATATTTGACAAGACTTAAGTAAAATTGGTTTATGAAAGTAAATTGAAATTGAGGCCTTGGAAGTTATGTTACCTGTTAAATTTTATACATAGTACACACCCTTGTATCATCCATAGAACAATATTGCCAGACTATTTAAATATTTCTGGACTCTATTTATCATTTTTAAATCAGTACATTCATGGCACTCTATTTTTGTGGAACTCCTAACTGAATTTTCTGTATGCACGCTGAAGTAAAGAAAAAACATTTCAAATAAATTAAACACTAGCATAAGTAAGCTAAAGTATTAGTTGTACCATCATTACCTTGTTTCTATCTAATTTACAAACAGAGTAAACTCCTCAAAATTAAGTATATTCTATTCCAAAGTAATCAGATGATACAAAACAAAAAACAGGAAAGACTGGAAACTTAGGAGATCTGGAATGTTTTTACAGAAGGGCATTACGGTTTTAGTAACCATTTACTTTCTTTCCTTAGTGTTATATCTATGGTTTATTAGAAGCTAACTGGCTATTAAAAAGCAACATTTTGTATCTCATTTCTATTGAAAATCTTTCAGTTAGAATAAAAATTTAAATGGTTGTTGGATACTTATGGTTTTGAGCTGAAAAATACTCTTTCAGAGTTACAACAGGTCGCTTTTGTAAATGAAATATTCATCTCGAAAGACTTTACTTGTAAAATAAAATCAAAACTCATTACATTTTGGAGCTTGGCTGTAAGAACAGCAATAATACATACCTACTCATTAAAATTTCAGTCGACCCTTTCCCAATTTTTGTTTTACGCAGTTCTATGCTATTTTATGTACTGATTTTTATTTATAGGAGAAGGTAGCTTTTCTACATTGCAATTTCATCATTTTAAGTCACAAATCTATTTTCTTTTGTATAAATTATTGTTTAACCAGTTTGAATTTCACACTTAGCAAGAGACAGCCACGGAGAAGGACTGTTATAATTACTAAGAGTCCTAACACTGGTCTTAATAGGGCCAGAATTTCATCTTTGGAGCAACAACATGCAGTTAGAATATGATTTTACAATGGACAAATGTGATTGTCTGGCAGATGAGTTGCTCCCTTAGGACAGTATGAAGCATTTCTGGTGATGTTTGTCCAATCCCTTCTTAAGAGTCTTCAATAATGGAGACAGCTTCTCAGGTAATTTATTGAAATGTTTGACTCTTTTTTGCTACATTGACTTTTTATATCTAATCTAAATCCACCTGGCATAGTTTAAACCCACTACTCATGACCCATCTACTGCCATGAACATATATAAATTATATTCCACAGACTACTGCAAGTTAGCTCCATTCTTTAAATAGTTTGTGTTTTCTGCACTTCTCATCATTTCCATTGCTTTCTTTTGGACTTTCTTTCCAAGGAAATTTTCCCACTTCTTTCTTTAAGTGTGGCATCCCAAATGGGAAAATTGTTGCAGCTGAAGTGTTATCAGTACCTATTAAAATAATTATCTTACTTGTTTTACAAACATTATTCCTATTTATATAAATCACTATGGTGTCTGCCTCTACTCTTAATTCTTGTTCAGCTTCTGATGTACAATACCATACAGATTACTCCCACAGCATTATCTAGTCTTGCATTTCTATTATTGACCCTCCCTACTTAAACTAAAGTATCTGTTTTTTTCCTTACTGAGTTTCTCTCCAGTTGGATAGTAGGTCACTGGTCATATTCTGTATGTGCCATTTTGCAAACACTTACATACTTTTCTAACACTGTATCTAGCCTAAATCTGACTACCTTGCTTATGAGAATGTTGCATCAGACAGCGTCAAGATACTTAAAGATATGACATGTACTGCTTCTCCTCTAAACTCAAGATCTGCTATGCCATTAGATGAAATTAATTTGGTTTAAAACAGCTTATTTTTTATGAATCTATTAACTCATATTCTGTCAGGAAAAATCATCTTGGAGTAGCGAATGTGCTATAAATTCACACCATCAGTTATTTCACAATTCCTTCCACATGTACACAGAATCTAAACTGACAGTAACAAGAGGAGGAAAATCACAGTGTTGACACAGCCTGTAATATGCAAATATTACTTGAACAATGCTATGAACAAAGGAATTCCCCTTTTACTCAAAAACTAAAGGACGGGAAGGGGGTGGGGGTAGGGGTTGAAAAAAGAATATTGTTGACCCTTCCAAGATGCACTGCCTCTGATACTCATTTGTGGCTTTTAAGGTAAAAACGGAGCTAACACAACAGGTTTATATGCTGTAGAAGTGGTCCCCAGCTGCTTGTTCTGAAGCTGGTTCATAATACCAAAACCTAAGTTTTCTTCCAGTTCATTGTTCTCTAAATACATGGAAACCCCAAACCCTCCATTTCTAACACATTGTTCAATAGGTGCAGATTTAAAATTTCCTAAAGTACTCTCTATTGACACCTACTGCCAATACGTTTTTCCTCACGTAAAACTAACACATAAAGTCTCATAGCTTCAATTTATTTCCCTCAAATAGCTCAACTGGAAAACAACTTTGCCAATCTTTATGACACATAAAACTCCTCTACTTTTGCAGTCCCTCTGTCATCTGAGAGTTAAAGCACAAACAGCTGTAAAAACAAAATGGTTGCCAGTTTGTTGAATGATCTAATGAATGCGTGGTAAGACATTTCAGTTTGTTTACATCATTCCAATTTTTAAGTCACTGAGAAAGCGTGTTTCCTTTCTGTATGCAAACATTTACGGAAAGCAGTAAGTTATAAAAGGGTTATTTCAGAACTTGTTTTCTTAAGAAAAGGATTACTATTCAAAAACTATTGCACACACTATAATGTGCATCTAAAATATCTGTATTCTTTCACCATAGAAATATCTCAAAGCTTGATTTTAATTTAACGTAATCACTACTGCCCCATAAACATACCTCTTTTGGCTTGAAGGACAACAGGCATTGCAAAGCTGACTTTCCCTTTAAGTTAACTGAATACAAATAAGGCTTTGAAGAACAGCAGTCCACCACTGTCAAACAAAATTCAGAATCAAATTAAATATGTTATTACACCAAATAGCAACCTCATAATAGTTGCAGTACTTCAAAGTGATTTCCAACATAAAGTATCTACATATTTGTATGGTAAACATTTCTCACAAAATTAGGAATGAATATAGTGTTTCTCATAAGGATTCTGGAGGTAATTTTGAGAAGTGTTAATCACCAACAACTTTCATTGAAGTTATTGATTTGCGAGAATACAATATTTCAGGAAAAAAAAACAAAAAACCACACAACAAAAACAAACCACTGTCATCTACTTTTGACTAAAAGTCTTGGGAGAAAGTAGCAAGTAACGAAAACTAATGTCACAGGGAGAAAAACAGCGGGCTGAAACTGGTTTTCTAAATGCCTTTTAGACATAATCTACACTACAGAAGTTTAGCGGTAAGGCTTGCTTTATTTCAAACTTTCATGTTCAATTTTAAGGCATTGGCAGAAGCACAGGTTTCCAACAAACAAGGTAACATTGCTCTGAGATCAATATTCTTCCTGGAAGACCAGAATCAGTATGCATCCAGTATTCACCATTTGAACAGTGCTGGACCTGACTGGATGCTACATTACTTGTTTCAAGCACAAACTCTGGTCTAGAAATTACGTGCAATGAGTTGATTCCCATGCTGGCTAGTTGCCCGTTCTAGACAGTCTTACAGTTCTCTTCCAAGTAGAGATGACTGACTAGGAGCACTCACATTCCCTTTGAACTCCACCACATGGTAAGAAAACCCCTCTGCTCTTTTCAGATAATTTTTTAATCATCATCCACATATAGTTCTACATAAAAACACAAATACTATAATATTGTCTCGCAAAAGAAAAAGTCCTGACTTCCTGAGTTTGCAGGGACAAAAGAGGCCGTATAAGCGTAGCTGCAAAACTCTCTCATTAATAAAGACATTAGAACAGCAAAGGAGATGCCAGGACTGAAGTATGAAAGGGATGAGCAACAGTAAGTGAAGGATAAGAATCTGCGCTAGTTCTAGCAAGAAAGAATAGCAATGTAATTCCTCATATTGCCTCGGTGTCATTCTGAGTTGGGCATTGTGCAGAACAGGGGTCTTGTGATTAACCTGCAGACACCCTGTAACATCAGGAAAAAGTCTGGACCCTTATACTGATGATGAATTAGCTGAAGAGTAAATATTGTCAGAACAGTGAGTAAGAGTCCATGACTAGGAAATTAGTATAGCTGTTCAGCTTTGGTTAATTGGTTTTTTTAGATTGGGGTGTTGTTGTGGTGTTTTGGGTTGTTGTTGGGTTGTTTTCTTTTTTTTTTGGGGGGGGGTGGTATTTTAACTGGTGAGAGGGTATTCAAACATTTCAAACATTATTTTTTAACATACCTTAGCAACTTTAGGTGGGGGAAAAAACACCAACTACATGCCACCTGATATTTTCCAAATAATATTTTTTTTATATGTCATTTTACAGGCAAACCAAAATGTCTCCTCTTAATTTATATTAAGCAGCACTTTTAAAACAATTACTTTAGATATTCTTATATTAGAAAATCTGTATAGCAGAAATAGTCTGAGAGATTTTCTCTTAGCATTATCCATTCTTTAACGAAAGTTCTGATATAGCAAAAGGAAATACCTGAATGGTCATTAGCATTCAATTTAAAATCCTTATACTTAGAAAAATCAAACTCCACTCTAGTACATGCTTGCCCTTTGTTCTGCAGCAAAAATGGAATTGTTTTTGTAGAATTTACATAGACACCACCAAAATCAAATAGTTCCTGTGAATTTAAAGAAGAAAAAAAATTTGGGTAAAAGCACTGTCAAGTCACGTTTATAATCAAAAAGAATGTGAAAGATATAATTGTTCAAAGATTTACAATTTACAACACAACAGTCTTGGTCAATCAATTGTCTTGAATAACCCTTACCTTTAAAATCTTCCCAGGACATAAACCACAACAATTTAGAATTCAATACAGAAGAAGTTCAGTTTCAACATGAGGAAAGTTTTCATCATTCAACAAAGAGATCAGTGGATTCTTTTTCCCCTTATTGCATTTTTTTTTTCCTAGAGCTACTTTAAGGAAATCCTCTTGCTTTTAACATACTTTTTCCAGATTGTCAAGTTCAAAAGCTAAAGTTGTCAGCTATTATTTAATGATACTGTTATATGTACATTAGTTTTTCATTTCTCTTCTTAAGTTCTTTTCTTTGATAATTTTCTCAAGAAGTTAGTATAGGAAAAAAATGAAAAATATGAAGTAGGCATGAGCCACTGACATCTAGATAAAGAAAAACACTATCAATCTTACCAGTTGCTACAATTTCTTCATACTTACCACATCAATGTTTATTTCAGGGATCTCTACAAATCCACTGATCCTAAGCACTAGCACTTCTGAATTTCGCACTGCTACCTAAGTGAATGGACAACAATGTGATAGTAGAGAAGGTCATTTTAACATAACTATCTCACCAAATCTGTCATAAATACATGGAAAACACAGTTTAAAAAAAACAACAACAACAAACAACAACAAAAAAAAACCCAACAAACTTATCCCACAGATATAGAGTGAAGAAATATAGAAGATGGAGACAGTGAGTTGTTTAACATTGATAACATGGAGCTGTGGCCTTGCATTTGACAATGTGCAGCTGTGATCCTAAAGCAAAGAGGTAAATAATTTTGAGGGAGTATGAAAAGAAACCTGGATGAAACTGAGACAAAAGAGGAATGTGATCTAACCTCTAAAAGATAAGGAAACAGCGTGAACAGCAGAGTAGCCTATAGTGGACAGCATCTGGGCGTATGGACAGTAGAGTTTGACCAATAATAAAGCTTTCAGCAGTGCATGTGCAGAGTAACTAACAACAAAGGTCTTTGCTTCACCATCCTTGCAAAGCCTGTGCCTCAATCACCACAAAAAGGCATTCAGCATAATTAATGATGAAAATATGAAAATAACTCTACCCTTATAATATAATGCATTTTTGTTGTGGCAATATAAAGAGGTAAAGAAAATGCCTTCATTTTCTAGAACATATATATATATATACACATATATATATACACACACATACACACAGAGATTCCAGTGGAATGTAACTTCAAAGAAGAACCAGCCGTGCTTCTGTGGCATACTGTATCTCGGGGATAGTCATAGATGCCAATGAAAAAAAAAAAAAAATACAACCATTTTTTTGGATGGATCAGTCTTCTGCAGAACACAAATACTGCTGCAGGAGGCGGCTATATCACTAGAATGAACAGTTTTCTCCAACAGGAGAAAGCTGACGGGATGGGTTAGATCTATCCAGCAGCTGTGAGTATTGGAAAGTATACTACAAATTACTTGACAGAGGTGCTGGTACAAAGTAAAGACTATTTTTCCAAGCAGCGCTAAATCTGTTTCAGAAACGGAAAAAAGAAATGGATACTAGGTTTAGCAAGCACAATGTAGTCAGCCACATTAGATGGAGAATCCAGGATTAGAGTGAGAAAAGGTAGCAAAGATCAGCTCTGTGTTAGCACCCTTTTTCCCATTCTCACTTAGCTGACCAAGGACAAGTTCAGGAAGCAGGCATGCAGAAAACAAAATAGGAGCGCAATAAAGATTTAATCCTATTATCAAATCAAATCTATAGTAGATCCAATTCTGAGATGAAGGAATTGAAGACACTGCAGTATTCCAGTCCTGCTCCTTTACATATCTTAACAATTTAAAATATGTTTACTGACATGATCTTCTGAAGACAATCACAGGTTAGTGTCAACAGCTTGCCAACAGTATACAACAAATCAGCTCAAACTGAGAGGTTGTTTTGATACTTCTAAGCAGGACTGAGACAAAATAACAGAATAGGTTGTAGCAGCCATCAACTGCTGTAAGAAAACCTATTTTTTTTTTTCTTAAAAAGCATTAAAACACTGGAGATAAAAACCCAAAGATGCTCAATTGTACACACATTTCCACACTAAATAGCACTTAAAAGACAAAATTATTTCAATTTTTAATACCTCTACTCTTGTATCAAAACTCATTTTTGCATTCTGAATGAAATAGATTTGGAGATCAGCATGGCCTCCCACAGGTACTACCCCTTCAGAAGGGGTGATCGTCATTCCAGGCACTGGGTTTGAATCAACTACCTTCAAACAGAAACAGGAAACATTAGTAATACTGAAAAATGGCAGCGGGGGGGGGCGGGGGGGGGGGGGGGGGGGGGGGAGAGGAGTGGGGATGGGGAGCACAGCAAAGTGTTTCTGGTTTTGGTAGGGGTTTTTTGTTTTTTAAAATACCAATATATCTATCACAAAGATTTTATATTCTTACAAGAAGAACCTCCATAACATATAATGCTAATGTGGACTTAGAAGTTTGGGGCAAAAATACAGGTAAATAAAATGAAGTAACAGATTCTTAAATATGATGACTATCAGTTTCTACAGTGAAATAATTTTTGCACACAACTTGGAAATTACACATTCTGGTTTTCAGGTTGTTTTCATGAAGTTATTAAAATTAAGGCTTGCTATCTAAACTAGTAAATTGTCCAGAATATTCTACAAAGCATTTTTTCAGTGCCAGATAAATTCATCGCTTCTTTTTTTGATATTCAGAGTAAGAAGATGGGATACAGGATCCTAATACTGTAAAGCTGAGTAATAATACTAGGAGTAAGTATTCAGTTTACCTGTGATTAGTAAGGACAAAATAGAATTTGTCCTCTTTTAATGCACTTCAAATACATAAGTTTTTAAAGCATAGCTACACAAATGATAACGACCAGACCAAGATCAACCAGCCATCTCTTGGCTTAAGAGTAATTGTGGAGGCTTAAAAGGCTGGGTATGTTTGTTTCTCTTCTTGATTACTCTGATTTAATTCTTTTAGGCCCATCCTCCAAGAGTGTAGTGTTAATGCTTATTGTTACAATGCTAAGTTGACAAACAGACAAATATGGTACAAATCAAAATAAATCAAGTTTTGTAGTACCATAATAACATAGTAACAAAAATTCTGAGGATTTTAATGAAAATTGTTTTGCTTCACTGAAAAAATACCCCAAATTATTCTGTGATCAGGAGAAATAAAGAGGTTACGTTTCCTCCTAATTTGTGTTACATCTTTACCCACTCTGGCACCCATCTCATCTCTTATCCAATTCATAATACAGCCTATCTTCCTCTCAGATGCTAGTCTAGCAAGGTAATCACATTTCCTAAAACTGATCTGGGTCTATGCATGCACTGACTGGGCAGCCAGTATGAATAGGATGACTCGCCAGTTTACTCTGTCTCTCAAAATATAAAAACATCCAAGCTGTAACTGCTTTTTCATAGGTTTCATAGAACCAGTATGAGGTTCTACACTCACCACAGGTTCTCATGAAATTTCCAGAATCTTTTAAATCATTACTACTTTGCTGTCTGTCAGTCCATCTATCCATCAATCCAAATCTGACAGAAGGACAGAATTCCTACTCACATAAATCTTGTTCCTCCAGAAAACCAGACAAAAACTTAAACAGGTCTGTATCTAATAACTGAGAACACAAAACTAACAAGATCTGAAAAAATTAACTCCCGTCTTCCCACCTCAAGGAATAAAATATGCTTGCTTACTTACTTACAAGAAATAAAATATTAGCTTACTTGGAAGTATGCATGATTGTATCCTATGTTTTCAAGAACGGCAGTCTTACAAGTAGATAAACCCATTGGACTATGACTGAAGGTTATCCTTTGTTCCACAAACTGAACTTTAGTAACACCAAGCTAAGGGAAAAAAAAAAAAAAAAAAAAAAAAAAAAAAGAGAGAGAAAACAAGCAAACTAAATAACATATTACAGTACAAATGAATGATTCAGCCTAATTTTCTTTTCATTACATAATGAGCTAATACACTTGTGGAAATGCATAAATTAGAAGTATCCAAATAGATAAACACAGTTTGTATGTGAGACAAGATTTACTCAATGTATTGAACTTATCTAGACTCAAAGTGACCAGACACAACCCCAAAGATATTTCTGGGATAGGTTCAAGACAATTAAAATATTTTAATTAAATTTAATTTAACAGCACAAGCTCCATTATTTATTTATTTTTAATATAAATGTGTGATCAGGACAAGATACTTCACAGTTTTTAAAAGCAGTAGAAATCAATATTCTAATTTACACACATTTACATATGGCAATTTCCAAGGCTTCAAAAGAAAAGAAAGAAGAAAAAAAAAAAAAGATACTCAAGAAAAAGAAAATAAAAGAGAGAGCAGGCACATCAAAATGAAGAAAAGAGTTTTCTTTGTTCCCAAAATGGAAGTTTTAAAGCATGCAGCCAGTAGAATATAAGGGTGGGGAGGGGAGTGCCTCCTTCACACTCCCTAGCATGTAACATGAGATAACAAAGTATTCACCAAAGCTAAATTCCACTGTTTGGAAGACTACCCAAGACATTGCTTTCCAAATTATCAAGAACCATGCTCAAATATCAACACAAAGCTACGTTACAACCTGCTGTTACACTGAAGCTCCAAAACATACCTTCCCAAACATACCTTGATTTTTGTTCCTTTAATACATCTCTAAAGAACTATCATACCACCTCTCAATCTTTCTTTGGTCAAGCTAAGTGAGGCAAAAATAATAATTACCACTTAACATATAAGGACTACTTAGTTGTGGTGCCAAAATTAATATATCATCAAAAGCAAGAAAAAAGCAAATTATCTTTGTCTTGCCTCCTACACCGTGTCTTTGGAGCAATATTATTTTGTTAAACATGTCAAAAAGAACCCATATGAGATTAAAATAAATTTTGACTACTTGTTAATAGAAATATATTGAAATTACTTGTTTAAAAACAAAACCAACATTTTTCTTCTCTAAACCTGCTGTATGAATTGTTACCTTTGCAAAACATTTCAACTTAATTGTGTTTCCTTTATGCACACACAAGTTGAATTCTCCGGCTTCTGGAGAGTTGAACCCTGGATGCCAAACAACTTCACACTCCAGATCTCTATAGGCCTCCACAAAGCCTAAGTAAATGTGCATAATTTACACATTACAACATACACATGTACAATTATCAAATTACATTGCATAATTAGAAATAACATAAGCACATTAAAGTGAAATGACCTTTTATTACTGAAGACTAAGCCTACATTTCAAAGATGTTGAACAGTATGCTGAATATTAAGCAAAATTAGTTTCTCAGTTCTCATGACAATTGCATAATCTGCTTATTAGTATCCTGCATTAAAACACACTCGAATTTTACTCATTTTTTAGCCATGAATTACTCAATCAACATTTTTAAAAGTGAAAGAACAGACTATCCTTCTCGTAGAGTAACAGCTTTGGGAAAGACCATATACATTTTCTTGCCTACATTCAAGTCTGCACTTGTATCAGCAGAAATATATTTCCTCAAGAATCATGGCACATCAAGTTCCTCATCCAGCCAAATCTTGTTTGAACTGTGTAATGCTAATTCAGTTAGCAATTAGTTCTTTAATAATGGATCTCCAACATACTCCTGCAGAACACTATCTTTCAAAGGACATTTCTAACAAATATTGATCCATAATGCCAGAGGGAACTAATCCCAGATTGAATTCCATTTGTGTCACTCAGACTGCCTACATCAACTTCTTAGCAGCTTCATTCACACACTGCTTTTGGAAAATTTCGTATCCCCATGAGCTGTATGATATTGCTAACTGCCATTAAAAAGCTGCCTCACTTTTGAAATATCGGCAATCTGTGTTGAGAAAAATGATTATGTAAGCACTGCTGGCTGGACATAACGGACTGGACTGAGTATGCACTCAGGGTAGGGCTTATACAGGGAGTGCTGCTATGGTATTAACACTGTGATCTGATACTACTTTTGGCATACACTGATCCTGACACAAAGCTAAACAATAGAGTATATAGCATCAGCTGAAGATTCGTGTTATTTAACATTTTTGACACTGAAGGTATGTGCACACACTGTACTTGCTTAGTATACCTTTGACTGGCTGTATAGAAAACGCAGTTCCTCTATCTGTAATTACAGGTTTCCAAGTAAACTCAGCAGGATGGTTTCTGGGGTTGTATACCCTGACAGTTGTTCTAAATTCTGTTTCTGCTTGGTAGCCAGGAATAGGATTTAAAATCAGTTCCCTTGCAGATAGCTCAAGTTCAACAGACACTGCTTTTGCAACTACCAGCACGTGCCCAAGGTGTTGTTTATTTATTGTGTAAGTGAAAGATCTGTAATGTAAAAATATATATTTCTCAATATTTTCATGTATTTATTAAATTTTACTCGGACTACAACTTACATAAAAATCTAATCATTAGCAAGAAAATATTTAACAAAACAAGTGAGTGTGGACACTCAGTTAAGGCAAGAGAAAGCAATTTGCAATCATTTTGCATACAAATTAAATCACGTCAAAAGTGAAGACTATCCCAAAGGGTGATCAATCTCATACAGCCATTTTAACAGCATTAACAAGGTGAGAGTTCTATCTCCATACCAGAAGGCTAGAAAACAGTTTGTCTACATTTACCCATGAGCTGCATCAAAAAATCTGAGCATAGATGCAGTGATGTAACACTATGCCAGAAAGAGCACAGTATTTTCCATAAAAAGTTCTCCTAACAAATACATTATAATAGCAAACTTTTTTCCCCGATATACTTGTGGCTATATGGGCTTTTGACGGAACAGTTTGTTTTACTGAAACCCTAACAAACATTACAGTATGTTGCAAAATTTTGCAACATATAACTGCATCAATTATTGCAATACCACCATAAATGAGTGTACACCATTAACGCTTGTCATAATTACATTGAGTTAAAACCAGTGACATGATTTTTTTTATTCTACTATTGCAAAGAAAATATGTAAATCAAGATAAATATAAGAAGCCTTACCTTTTAAACATTCCAAGAGTGTTTGTCTCAAATATGACTGGAATATGAGTCTTTGTAAGAGGAGGCACCACCTGAGACAGTGGACTTGTGTGCTGTAATTCATCAATTTCAATCTCAATTTGTATCCATATATGAACTAACAAGTTATTGATGATGTGCAGTTTTCTGGCTGTTGTAGAATACACACAAACATCACCAAAATCCATAGTAGAAGGACCTGGAATGTAAGAAATTAAATCTTCAACTTTATAAGGTAAAAGTTAATGTAAGGAAGCATGACTACTAAAACATTTTGATCAAATTTTTTAGTTTCTAAAATTACAGAATTAATTAGCTAGAATAATACTGCAGCAGAACAAATTCAGACTAAAATTTGCAAGTAAATACAATGCATGTTCCATGAATGTTTTCAGTAGTACAACTCAAAAGCCAGCACCATTTATTTCTTAATTCCGTCTGTGTTAGCCAGCTATTAAAATAGGAAAAGTGATGTGCTAATTACTAAAGGCATTAATAATAATCATATATACTACTTTTTATTAATCAGACATTTAAATAGCTAGACAACTAGTAATTCACTGAGAATTTATATACTCAACCTGTTCATTTGTTTCCTGATGTGTGACCATTTGGTTTAATAACTCATGTATTTTTATGGTGACAAAATTATCTCACTATTTTATTTACTGCTATCACCAGTTCTTATGCTGGTCTGCAAACTTTAGTGCTCATGGCACTAAGTAAACCTCTTACAAAACTCTTAAGTACTTCCTGTATTAATATGTTTAGCTTAGTCTACCTTTCCCCAAGTGTTTCGGTATACACAGCTACACTATTCAAGTTCTTGCTTCATTAAAAACAAAAAAAGCCCACAAAGTAGTGAAAATTTTCACTTTGCTGCTAAGTAAACAAGTAAGTTGCTTTTAAAACAACTTACACATTTAGTAACCAAATCAAAAATCTTACCAATGAATATTTGATGAAGCTGCTTGGATGTCAAAGTTAGACTACAATCTTCCTTCTCTTGGGTAGAAGATGGCACAGCGCTAAGCCCACTCCAAATCTGTGATAAGCACAAGACATCTCAGAACAGGATCAAAACTCTTATGCTTTTTTATATGGTAAACACATTATGTTTACATTACTACTCAAACATTTAACTTACTTCTTTGATTGAAGATTTAGAACCAATCGGTGCCAATTTTTGACACGTTAATAGGCAATTCTCATCTAAAGGAAGCATTTTGAACTGTAGCTTCTCCTTGTGAAAATCTGTGACTGAGATCTTTGGTGACATAAGCCCTTCAGCTGGTTTAAGGCCTATGCTCACGGAATTATTATGAATATAAAACTGCCTATAGGGGAGGGAAAAAAAAGAATATGGAAATCTACAAGTCTGAGCACTCCGTGTTCTACACATTACACAATTTAATATTTTTAAACATAACAAATAATACTTTAAGTAGGAATATTTCATTATAAAAAAAAACCCAATTACAGAAAATGCCTTAAAAATTCTTTTATTGTTTTGTTTAGGCAAGGATTAATATCTAATGCACATCTGTGGCACTCATTTAGCTAAACAGGCTGCAAGCATTATGACTAAAAAAATATAAATATGATATCATGTCTAAAACACCTCTTAAAGAACAATTAAGTTGCAAAGGCAAGCACCTAAAAGTTAGAAAATGCCAAGATTACAAAGGATCCTTTAATTGTATATGCCTGAACTAGACCATTTATAGCTGAATTTTCAGAGCAATTAACTTTTTTGGTCAAAGTCCAACTCCAATCAATTTCACCTGCAACCAAGATATTTGAAACTTTCAGAGATCTTACACAGATGTTTCATATCAAGTATTCAGAAAATTATCACCATGTTTGATAGTAACAGTGAAATTCATCTGACAACTGAAATTTGCTCTCTTCTTGCTTCTCATGCAATATACTGCGAATGTATGTGTTATGGTCATATAAACAACAGCTCACCCACTACACAACACCAGATCCTTTCAAGAAAACCATACACCAGTGCATGCATA
Source organism: Falco naumanni (assembly GCF_017639655.2). Lineage (NCBI taxonomy): Eukaryota > Metazoa > Chordata > Aves > Falconiformes > Falconidae > Falco > Falco naumanni. The sequence goes on along the minus strand of NC_054055.1, from coordinate 85,011,963 downwards.
AAAATAAATCCAGCCCAGCAGGCCTTGTCAGAATCATGATGTCTATACACAGAGCAAGGTAAACTGAGATTACAAGAATAATCCACTGACATTATTACTTTTTAAATAATGTGCCCTGCAAATTTAACACTCTTAAGGTATTGCTTCTCTTGCTTTAGAAGCTTGATAGGCTTTTGTTTTTAATAAAACTTTTAAAAGTAGCAGAGCTGTCAGTTCTGCTTTTCCATGATTTTGTTCTACAGCATACCCACCAAATACACAAATTCATGAAGTGAGAATTTACTAAAAGATAAGGCTAGAAGACCAATACAGTCCTTTAATCTTATCTGCTTCATTCCAGAAATTATATCAGAATTTACATACTGAATCCATCACTTTGCGTGAGCTAGACATACTAGCTGAAATTACATACAATGTATTCTATAAAAAGAAAAGAGAATCCAACACAGTCAATGTTGTTTTTCTATTAACCACAACCAACTTTCCTTAAAACTTGGCATCTTATTTTAAGTTCATTTTAATTTCAATTTCCATGCCTCTATCCTGACATTTTACCCAAGAAGTGATCTCCATCTAAATGATTATTTGGAAAAAAAACAGGTTCTAAATGCGTTATAAATGAAGGTCCCAAGCTCACAAGCATTTCAACACAGGACAAATTTAGGTATATGATTGGTACCACTATGTTCATTCTGCAAATATATACACATATTTTTGACATGAGCCTAAAGTATTTATTTATCCTCTAAACAAAGCCTTACCTAGCAGCATCTTTTTTCAAACGACGTTGTCTTGAACTAGAAATGAAGTCTGCATAATATTGCTTATGTGCTTCTTTTGACAGTCTTTCACAGTCAGTGTAAGAAAACTCTGGATCTATATAATTGTATCTCTCAGTCTTTGTGAAAATCGTCCTAAATATTTAAAGATAATTGTAGTTTAACTACATGTGTAAAATGATTCTTGTTAGAATGAAAACATATTGATTTTGCTACATGTATATTTCATTGCAAACATTCTTTTTATCACAACTGATCATTAATATTTGTCCTTCTCAAGGCAACCATAAAAATGAAATATTGAAACTGTAATAGCTGCATTTGTAGTTTCACATAAGAAAAGCAATTCAAGAAATTTATTTGCAAGAGGCTCAAGGTTAAGTAGAATGTAATGATTTTTAAAGAACTTTCAGCCTAAAAAAAAAAATAGCAGTAAACTGGTACATGATCTTGATCTACTCTACAGTATACATAAATGGGTGGTTTTAAATATTATACTGACATAATTTTTACCTGTACTTTTTATTCCATTCACTAGGCCTAATGCTGGCTGTGCGGTCATTCGGAAAAGCTGTCAGTGCATCACCCTTACAATTCCTATTTATCCGGTGAGTATGAAATTGTGTTTGGGTTGATTTAAGTACTGCCACAGGTGCTGTATTGGTGCACTGTCCTGTGCCATCAGCTACAAAATGTCCAGTTTCATTGGAAATCATTGGTGTTATACCTTAAAATTCAAATGAAATGTTACATACACTTTATTAATGCTTCCTAAACAAAAAGAATTAGAAAAATATTTTTTAATTTATACTGTTTCACCCAGCAGCAGAACAGTCACGCACCCCATTACGTTTTCCTCAGACATGAGGGAAGAAGACATTCAGACCATACTAACAGCCAACTGCCTTCCCTAGCCAAGACCACAAACAAATAGTAGAGCCCAAGCCACTACTACTATGTTCAGCTGTGATGCTTTGTCTTGCACATGCACATGACCAAACACTCAGAGCTGCCCCTGTCACAACACTGTCTGCAGTGTCTTAAAGCTTGCTTTAACAGTTGCAAACACAGGCATGATTTTTGACAACGAACTCCCAAGCTATCACAACTGAAAAAGAGAGCTCAGGTCTTTTTCACTGCAGTTTTAGAAAAAAGCATATACATTAAAGAGAAAAATTATGACAGAAACTAGGCTATGTGCTTGCCCACCTCTACTTACATAGAGCTGCACACTTAAGACAGCACTATAAATAATTAAAATTTTCAACTGTCCCTTCCTCCCTCACCTGCAAAAAAATGATGCATTAAACTAAACATATTTGGCTTACCCACTGTAGCCTTACAACACTCTAAAATGGCTACAGAAAAAAAAAAGAAAAAAACCCGAGCTTTCCACTCTCCAGACTATAGGAGTGATGACAACTTCCACTGCCCAGGGAGGCGCAGATAGCAAGAAGCTTCATTCCAGTCTCTTCCCCAGCTCCCCTCCCCTCCCTGAATACAGAAAGAAGTACACATAGCCATCCACAGAAACAGAGAACAGGAAGATATAGAACCCATCTATATAATGATCTGAAAAAAGTCACTTTCACTTCACACTTCAATGAAGCTTAAAAGCAAAATATAGATATCAGTAGCCTACAGACTACAAATACCTCTCATAACCTCTTTATAAACCTGCAAATAGCAGCAGAATGGGGACATTAACAGAGTAAATGGTAGACAACAGCATTTAGAAAAGCTGACTAAACTTGAATACTACATTAAATCTTTGATCCACAGAAACATATTTTAATTGTGTTTTTGAAGCAAGAAAACTGCAGGAGTTCTTGATTCCAACAACAAAACCCAGAAAGTGCCCAGCTTTAGTTTCTCATCTATTCTTGGTTGTCATGGACTTGAAATACCTCCTGAAAGTAGCAGGAATATTCAGTGGCTTATTAACCATTCTGATAATTGTAGAAGGAACAGCATTTTATCCTGACTTTCCAACGACTTCCTCTTTTTATTTCCTCACAATGCTCTCTTTGAAAGAAATGGGCACTGCCTCCCTGTTTTGCATTAGTGAGTACATCTTCAAGTGGGCAGTAGTCAGTTAAGGGGTATTCAAGGTCCCCTCCTTATCTACACACAGAAACTAGATCCACCACTGTACAGGACAGCCCTGTTGCACTACTACTACCTGCAGATGCTATAGCATATTTGATGCTAGAAAAAAGTTACAATTCCCATGATTGGTGTTAAAATTGGGTGACAGGCTTAGACAAATCATCTGTTAAGTAGTTGTTCATGAGACATGTTAAGAATGTGAGGAACAAAGTAGAGATGGATTACTGCATATCCTGAAAGATTCTTTATGCTGGTATAAGCTTCATAGGATGGGAAGAGTCGATGGACATGAGACAGGTAGCAAGGTAGCAGGCTGCATTAACTAGCACATTCATCTGGCAGTTGTAATTTTCAGTCAATAAAGAACACCCCATTATCATTCCTAACTTCTTTCTGTGCTTTACCCCTCTCTCTGCTTCTAACTGAAACATACTAGCACTGTGCAATTGCATCGCTGTCAAAAACCGAAGCCTTTTCTGATTCATAAAAGTTAAATAATCATATGATGAAAATTTATGCTTTAATAGTTTGATTTTTGTTAAAATATGGGGTGGGCGTTACCATTATTTTAGGGATTGGTTCATACTCTTATGAAATATATGTCATACAACTGAGCATTCCTTCAACTCCCAAAGAGATACTATTATTTAAACACCAAACTAAAAACAGTAAAAAATTTCTTTTAAAATGTTAAAAAATGTACTTTTGAAACATTTTATCACTTGTCACTTATATTTTAGCATCTTACCAGGATTAATTTTGAATAATACGTTTTTTCGTTTAGATTTGCACACACCAATAAAGCTCAAATATATTTGGTGAAAGGATTTTGTCGTCAAAACCTGTAAATTATTTTTCTCTAGTCCTGTACCAATGATATCAACAACTTGCTTCACTTCAAGTGTTCCTATTTGATGTGGAGAAAATGAAAATATCACATCCTGGAAAAGAAAAGTTGTTATGAGACATATGAGGCAGAAAACCAGAGGAAAATTTTGTATAATTCCCTGTTTGAGTCATTTGTCTTAATATTTACTTCTAAGATAGGTGTTCAAAACTGGTCTTTTTGGAATTTGCCAACTGCCGCACAAAGTAGCCATATAAGGAAATATAAAACTGCTACACATTAGAACACCACAAAGTCTCACTTGCTCATTTCTGGACAAATTGTTGTCTCATGCCCTGAGTTACAGATTTGTGAAATTATAAATTTTTCCATATTCAAATTAAATTCAGCAATGTTTCTTCCATTAAAAGAAATATTATCTTACTTGAGTATTTGTGATTTACTGAAAGAAATCAAAAGGATCCTGCAAAGGTTTGAGTATAAATACACTCAATATATACTCAATATAAATATAAAAAAACTAAAGCCAGGAAAAACCTGGGTAAAGTTTCTTTAGTACTACAATTATTTTTTCCGAATTTAAAATAATGCTTGTTGCTTTCTGGAGTACAGGAAAAAGCATTAAAAGACTCTACATCAGGAGAAAAAAAACCTATATATTTGGCTAATATTAAATGTCATGGCTACTCATAAGAAATTGGTTTACTTTCAAGAAATTCCTTCATTGACTACTGTAAAGTAATCTGCATATCTACATAATCTAAGAGAAAGAGGTAGTTACCTTTGCAGATTTTTGTTTAATTTTTCCTTTTTCAGGAGAAATGTTAAAGTGAGCCATCTTACGGAAGCTGAATGTTACTGGAAGGAACTTGGATTCATTTTCGAGTGTGCATAGAACTTGTGTTTGTTCACCCAAGAAACAGTCCATAAACTTAATCACTGGTCCTGGCCTAAAGGTTAACATGACAGGAAGCCCAGAACCCGTCAAAGCTAAGACCATGTGATGAGGAAGATGTGCTGCATTAGACAAACACAAAAAACAAACAAAAAAAACCTCACACACCTATTATCTTACAAACAGAAAAGTCATACTGTAGTAGTATGGTTGCAAAACCAAAATAATACTGCAATACAATATGAGTTATAATGTGATTTTCTATAAATTTAACACAGACATGTTTGCTTATGATGGCTGTTAAAATAATGTATTCCCTCATTAAGGAAGTTGAGGATGATCAAGTATGCACTTGAAAATGCACAAAACCGGCATTACCAAAGTGCTGGTTACTTGCAAACGGCTGGGTTGTTCTTTCCGGGGGGGGGGGGGGGGGGGGGGGGGGGGCGGGGCGGGGTATGTCCTCCAAATATTTACATTTCTAACTAAGTTCTAGGTGTTCACTACCAGAAGGTGTATTCATGACACACGATTTCCTCCTCCTTTCTACTCACTGTTTAAAGAGGTTTTGGTGCTTAAGCATTACAGATGTAAGTTACAATAATTTATTTGTATTGAGATAAATAAACTAAACTTGGGTTTCTCATAAAACTGCTGGAAAGGTGAAGAAAGTAAAAAAAACTCAAAATACAGTTTTATCATCCATATATATATTTTTGATGGGGACTATACATTTCTGATAACATACTCATGATTGCTGTGTCACCGTCACTGAGGGCCTGCAGATAGCCACCTGTATTCCCAACAGCTTCAAATCTCAGAAACAGTACATAATCTTGCTTTGCTGAGTCATTCACACCAAAGTTTCTTTTACATTTTCTGCAAGAATCACAATGACTGATTACAAGATTAGGAAAAAAACGACCAAACCCCAACCCTCAGAAAAATCAAGGCTTATTTTTCATCATCCAATCTGGCTTCTTTGCTGTTGGTTACAGCTTGAACAAATTATTATTATATACTTCCTTTCAAAAAATGGAACAGTAACAAATTTAAGCTTAACAATAACTGTATGCTTATTATACTAGTCATTTGATATCTTTTCCAGTCTATTACAGTTCTCTAAACTAATAGTACATGCATAACAATCACTTATAATTAGAGTTTAAGCAAGGGGAAATGGCAAGAATGCATTTAATTTTTCTTTTCCTTATCTGAAGAATAAATGTTCCTTTATGCTTACTTTTTATTTAATGGAATGAAAGCTCTCCGAAATTTTTCAGTCTCTTGGTGATTAAATATATATAATCTTTCATAATGCTGCACGTATACTATATCTTTATGAAATACATGTGCAATAATTAAAAAGCACTTAATTTGACACTGTAGCACTCTCTCAACAATCTTTATAGAGACTCAACATATTTAATGGGAGCTGTAATTAGTTGTCTTGGCAAAATCCAATAAAATTCTTTGTCTTGCAAAACAAGATTAACCAATTCTCGATTCAAATACTTCCTTAATATATTACAAAACATCTCAGAAATAATCACTTCAGACTTCGCTTTCTTATTTGTACTATTACACCAAACAATTTCTTTTAACACATATAAATATGTAAGAAATCATTCAGAAAAATATTTGCAGAAAAATATTCATTAACATAGAATTATTTCCTGTTACACAGCTTTTCATAGAATAGTTTAGACCAATCAACTTGTATGTGTGTGTCTAATTTGAACCACTCACTTTGGACTAAAGCACAACGTAACCAAAGATTTCTCATAAGGTAGCAAGGTTCCTTGATTGGGAATGCACAAGATCAAGGTAGAAACATCTACATCTCTTGTTCTATTTTTCAGGGTTAGGTCTTGTAAAAAAGCATCTGTACTCCTCTGAAGATCTGTCCCCTAAAAAATAATCACAATGTGGAAAAGTTCAGCCTATTCTGCTTCCCCTTCTGTGTTTGGTGGGTTTTTTTCCTACACATACATTTTCATATCTTTCCCAACAAGTAGGAATTCATAACATCAGTAATAGCATTGACATAGTTACATATCACATGGCTTATTAACAGATTTTTAAACAGCAATTTCATGTCAATGTTTTTAATTCCCTTTTTTAAAGATTATCTTCACTCAGGTGATTTCACTGTCCAAGAAAAACAAATGAATCCACAGATGCCTAACATTTCAGAAAACCAAAATATATTTTGATAACTTCTACTAAATAATAAGTAGTCCAGTATGATTTCAAGCAGAACTTCTCAAAAAAAAAAAAAACCAAACCAACAAAACAAAACAAACCACATCTAGGGAACATACTTAACATTGTTAAAGTCAAGATGTTACACAATGAAACAGAAATACCTGAAAAAACTTAATTCCAAGGTTAAACTATTGTAAAAAATTTGTTGGTTGGCCAGAAGTTTCAAAAACCCTACTGATCAGGAAATAGTGTGACATAGTAAATGCTACTAGAAGATTAATGTTGAGAAACAAAAAATGCAAAAGTAGAAACGAAAACAAGTTTTCAACTAAAATAAAAAGCAGAAGTTTCTTACCATCTCTTCTCCAATGGCATTGTCTTCCAGTACTGCTACCCAGTCCATACACTCAGGACTTTCATTGTATAAAGTTACTTGTTCAGTCTTTGAAGACCCGAAGTAAACTGGTCCAAAGTTAATGCATTCCACTACATTTCCACAAGATGCTCCTAGAACTTTAAGAACTTGTTCAACCACAACAGCTTTGATCCATACTTCAGTGCAGCCACGACTTTCCAACTCCACTCTGTCAGCAGGAGTAGCAAGCAGCAACACGTAATGTAGAAAAGTGTTAGAAATAATCAGTTTGGTTTATAATAGAACCTATGCAAAACGGAACCAAATCAGAGCATATAAACCACTGACTTTCCATAGGTAAACTAAGCGGGGCCGGGGGGAAGAAAGTGTACTTGACAATGCGATACCTGGCAGGAGTAGCACTAATTAGGGAGAATCACACATTACATGGTGGAGTTTTGGGGAGCTTTTTGAGTTTCTCCCCTTTTTTAATGTTTGAAACAATAGGAATGACATCTCAAAAGAATCAGAGATGGCCAGAGAACTTCGTATATAGATACCAATTTTGGCACATACTTAGTAATTTTCTCTTAGGCAACTGGAGTTAAAAGTTCATCTGAAGGAAGCATAAAAGAACTGCGGCTGTTCCTGCCTGAATGCTTCATCTTGATACCATAAACAAAGGGGTCATATAGACATTGCACAAATCTTTGTTATTAGCATTCTACTGGAACAAAGCATATTTTTATTTTTTGCACAAAACAAATTAAGTAATATAACTTATTGTTCTAACAGAATCAGCTATCCTTTTGAATAGCCTCTGATCTGAAAAAAAATAATAATTGTTTTCAATAGTCAGATATGTAACTACACAAAGGATCTGGGAGATGATCTCAAACTCTCTAAAGATCATCTTTCAACTTCTGAAACATGATTATGGGATTCTCCAGGGCAGAAAAGAGTTCTTAAAAAAATATATAAAAATAGATTCCACTGAAAAGAATTTTGCTTGCACATAGAAGCAAAATGCTTAGGGAAGGCAGATGGAAATAAACAGGGTGTTTTCACCAAAACTGTACTACTTCTCCAAGTTAGATTCCTGTCAAATATCCATTGTAAGACTTTCAATATTACCCTGGTTTTTTTAAATACAAATATACACACCTGTATACACATATGTTAATATATTTATGCAAGGCTTGACAAGGAAACAAGATTTCATTCAGTCTAAAGACACAGCAGTGACTACTAAGAAATGCCACATTCACTGAAAGAATATGTATAATTTAAGGCAGGAAATGGGTGAAGGATGAAATCTGACCTCTGTAGGGTTACGTTCTTTCAGTTTAGTAAGCAAACTATCTACTAGACAGCAGGAGGCAGTAGCCGTTTAACCAAGGTGGGGTGAAGAAAACAGTGGTGGTAGCCTGGACAGCAAAGGAAAGGCAGAAAGCATGACACTTCACAACCAAAAAGTTGAAACTCAATAATTGAAGAAAACGTATGAACATGTAACTGTAAGGCAAATACAGATATTGTCTTCCTTGTCATTCTAACAGAATTTTTCTCCTTTTGTTGGATTTCCTTTTCCAACAGGCTGCAAAAAGTAAGAACAGAAAGAACTGAACTTTAAGTCATATAACTCAATAATTTGAAAACAAAAACTGGAAACACACACAAAAAAGGAAAAAAACCAACCACACCCTATGCACTATTAAAAGAAAAGTGGATTTGAAAAGGACTTTCCAGATTGCTGTCCATTTCCAAATTATGGCACTTCCTAAAAAGTCTATATTCACCATTTGAAGAGACACAAGGTAGGCATTTAAAAATAGTCTATTCTAAATAGTTAGTGGTTGCAAATGCATTCCGTCCATTTAAAATAAGATACACAAAAGGACATCATAATGTTTCCAAGACTCCTGAAGCACATAGAGCCAAAAGAAAAATAGCAAAGTCACAGAAGCTACAAAACATAAGGAACACTGGATGTGCAGAAAGGTGAAAGATAGAAAAGCTCTTGCTTAATTGTATACAGAGATCTGCAAACATCCCATATCATTACAACTTACAAGAGACCTTTAATAACACAGCCAGGTACACAATTTATGCATCACTGTTCTGTGGAGATAATATATTTCTCAAATTAATATAATAAAAATAAATGTGGAGGATAGCAACCGATACCTAGCAGCTTAGCTTTTTAGATAAACATCCATAATAAAGACTAGAATTAATAATGGACACAAATGTAATTTATAGAGCTGGATTTCTTCAGTCATACACTCACTTTATCACTTCTTCGATGATTCTGGGTACATCTGTGCAGATATCCACTTTAACTGTCTTTATAGATTTTGGCTCTACCACTCCACTGATAGGTTCTATGTTAAGCAGGACAACCCCATCATATGATATTTTAAAGGTACCTAAAAGAAACAGAATAATAAACAGAATGCCACACAACATGAAGTTGTAGATTTATATTCCTCTATTACACATTTGGAATTACAAAACACAAAATGCAGATATTCACAAGCAGTACATTTTCTTATGGAAACAGGACACAGAGTTAATCTTTTTCAAAACTAGTTCTAACATAAAGTAGATCATTATTTCTAGGGCTTCTTTAAATATTACACACATGTTCAATGCCACTTTGCAAGTTGGATTGTAACAAAAAATGTACTCACATTCCAAGCAAAAGTGACTATATCATAAAGTAGCTGTAAGTAACATTTTCTAAGTTGAGAGCTATTTCATAAAAAGCTCTAGGCAGCTACCGTAACCAGAAAGTTCAGTGCATATTGCAGGTAACAATACTTCTCACGAGCTGGCATGTACACAATACAATTTATTGCAGAAGAGAACAGTGAATATTTTGTGGTTATAAAAATAATTTTTAAAATGTGAAACAATTATTAAATGTGCATTTAACCAGCAGCATTAATTATCTGTAATTACATTGTAGATAGGAAGAAAATATTGCAGAAGTTGTAGGAAAAATGCACTGTTTGACCTCAGACAATAGATAATCTCTGATATGAGATCAGAAGCAGGAACAAAGGACTCATTTTGTGTATGGGATGACATGTGAAATGCAATCCTTGAGTCACAGGCCAGCATGCAGCACTTCCTGTTGACATAGTTTACACGCTGCCTGTTAGTGTGACCTGCTGCATTATGATTTACAGTCTACAGAAACACACTTTCAGCAGCTCTTCCTTTGTCTGCCCTCAATACATTCTTCACTAACTACCGCTTTCATTCTAACTTTACATGTGTCCAGTCCTGCAAAACTCCACCATGCAGCCTCCATGTATCATGCTACAGTTTATAATACAACCAGTTCCCATGCAACATGAGTAATTTCACATCATGCAAATTAGCTGTAGATGCATATGTAAAGTAGGTTATCTCCTTTTCCTTATCTAATCATATTTTCTCAAAGTAAGAAGTTAGTATGTACAAGAGCCAACTATGTAAACTACATATTACATCTTTAAGTTGAGCTGTCCAGACAAAAAATACAAACTATTTTTCCCTTACTTTTGGGGTGAAAAAAAATTCTCTTCTAACTAGACAGCCATTTGGGTTTATTTTATTTTTTTTTTAATATTGCAACCCAACTCTGTGTTTCTACAATTGTGTATTTTCTCTTGGTATAATATTCCTTGTGGAAATCTATAAAGCAAATGTTCTCACAACCTTGGCCTAATGCAAACGAAGATACCTTGTGATATAATAAACTGTACAAGTAAGGAACAAAAATAATTAACTGCCTTAAATTTGTTGTTTAACATGCACAGTTGCCACCCTAATTCTGGAGAAAGGTGTCTGCAGCTTTGTTCAATGGAAAAGGCAGTTAAATAGGTTACTCTGATCATATAAGTGTTCTTATGCTCCATTCTCCAATGCTTCTTATACTCCTTAGAAGGGTCCCTCACAGAAGCTGAAGGCTGCATGTTTTGAAAGCTGTATGATTTCAAAAAGCTATGGCAGCAAGGCAAAGGACCTCTCATTGTCTTCTGATAACAAATATGGTTCAACTCCCATCCTGAGGACTTAAGCTCTGAAAGTACAGGGAGTCTGCAGTTGTGTATTTAATAAACAGCTATTGGGTTCACAGACTCACAAAGACAACAAGCAAGAGCAGACATGATTTCCTACTATTTACATTGGGCATAGTAAGCCAGTGAGCAACTGTTATTTTTACATCTTTCAGATGGGACTCAAAAAGAGAGAACCCCTAAAACCTGACAGTGTTCTAAATTCATTTTTCTTCCATAAGCGGAAACATAGTACCGCCTACAGAAGCAATGGGCCATTTATATAACACCTTTAGCTACAATACTCATAAACTGCATAACCCAGAACATCAGTTAATTTCTACTGGGTCACTAAAGTGTTAACCTGCATAAAATTACATTTTTCAAGAAAATAAAATATTTGTATAACTTAACACATACTAAATATTTACCTGAAGATGATCCATGGTTAGTAATACTAATCCCCTTACTAATTATTTTACTGTTTGCAATCACCGCACCAAAATTAATCTCTGACTCAATTTCCAGATAACAGCATGGACTTAATCTGCAGAGAAAAGACGTGGTTATACTTTCCCAAAACTTGAAAATACCTTTGCATTTTTAAAGAACTTTGATTAAGCACTCCAATGGAAGAGAGCTCTCCTTTTCTTCTAGTTCTCCAACCAATGTTTATGCAACTCACTTCAGCAGTATGTTGTATCACAGTGTAGCATATATTAATGACTAATTAATGTAAGAATTAGTCAAAATCAAATGTATACATTTCTATTTAATTTTAAACACTTTATTATAGTACAAAGAACTTTAAATAAAGCTATCTTTAGCTCCATCACAAAGTAAGACCAAATTTAACCTTTACTGTATTTCATCAGCAGCTGTCTAAACTAAAAGCAGAAAAAACATGCATGCCAGTTCCCATTTACAGTCATCTTGGTTTATGGATACTTTATGTGGCTTCAACAAAACTGATTATAACAGACAGAAGTGGATAATGACACAAGTTATTTCTATTATTTATTTAGGAGCCTAAGCCAGTATATGGCGTCACTGTATTGGGTACTGCTTACCCATAATGAAAAGATCAGATTCACTTCAGGCAACTTGTATTTTAAGGGCCCCAATCTCTAATACAATCACACCTCTGATGTCATATAAAACTGTTTGAAATCAATTCGAATTTTACATCAGTACAGCAGTCAACCTCCTCTTAACCATAAATAGGAACAAATTGCATCTCATGATCTGCATTACATACAGACTAAATAGAGAAGACAAACAAATCTCCTTGGCCAAGCTAGGTAGATCCTGCCCACATAATCTTGCATAAGGGAAGGGGAAAAGAGGAGGGAAAGGGAGGAAGGGAAAAAAAAGGGGTTGGAATCAGCAAATGCAACAAAAGAAGCTGCTTTGGGGAATAACAACACACTGGGTTTAATTCTCTTAAATAATTTATGGTGATACAAAAAAAGTAAATTAGTAAATTATTGAAAGAGATTGTCTAGACCAGCAAGATGTGGCAAAAAAACCCCAAAAAAGCAATAAAATACAATAAATAAAAAACAAACACCAACACCAAAATAGGAAACAGCTATCAAGATTAAAGTACACTGGAAAAGATTGTAAATCTTCACATTCCAAGCATTCAGATATTCTTCCAGGGCTTTGTTAGAAAAGTGCGTAACAAGTATGTCTCAAGATCCAAATACATAACTTCCTAAGCAGACAGGAACAAGCATAAATTCTAACTGCAATGAAATATTCTAATAGATATGGATCTGTGCAAAAAGGGAGACAGTCAAGTCAAATGGTTTTGGTTGTTGTTTTTTTTTTAATACTGGGTGTGTTTGTGTGGTTTGCTGGTTTGGTTTTTGCTGCGTTTTTTTATGAAGATTGAATTTACCCCTGGAAATACCTAATTTCAAATGTTTTCTTGGTATATATTTAAGCAAAAAAATATTTCCTGATTATTATATTTCAAAAAAAGAGTTTGGATGCAGAGTTTCATTTAATCATCTAAAAAAATAAGCCAAACAACAACAACAAAAAGTGAACCACAACTAGCTTGTTTGAAACATTCCCAAACCATGAGTATATGTATTTTCTATGGCAATCAAATATTTACATAATTAAATCATTACACTTGTATTACTGATCACATCATAAGTCCATGATGTTGTAGATATTAAGCTAAGAATGTTGTTTGGTCTCTGAAACTTATATCAAATACACGAGCCACAAATTAATACGATTAGCCACAAGATCTAGTCTCATGAGCCAGGCAAATATGTAACAGATGCTTTTTACTTGCAAACCAAACAACTGTGATATGTCACTAAAGCACAATAGAAATAAAATTCTCTTGGTGGCACATTTTACCAAATATGTGGTTACAAAAAGAAGTGGAGTGTTACTGCAGTTTAATGTTGTATGGGAAACTAACCTTTCCTACACTCTCAGTAAATCTCATCCCAGACTAAAGATTATCTTAAAATGAACAGTAGATGTGATTGAAGGAATGCCACAAATTGCTGGAAAAAAGATCAAATCTTTTCACACTTCTGTCTAATGTTGATATGGAATTAGAAATTATCAGCGTTAGCACAACCAACTTAGAATGAAGCAAAAACAAAAACCCAGAATATCTCTAGGATCTTAGAGGGACATCACCCCAATTAACCTGTGTGCTGTTAGGAAATAAAATATAATCTCACTTCTGTAAGGAAACTTACTATTTGTTTTCAATACAAGTGACAGTTTAACTACATAGCATATGTGACATGCATCAGCAAACTTTCCACCAAATAGTAACAGCATCATATGAACTTTTCAGCCTCATACCCAAGCAGGGGGATATCAACTGTGTCATCTTCTATTAAAAGCAGTAGTTTATCTTGAACGTCTTCTTCACTCTCAGGATAATATTCCACAAAAGCTGTAACTTGAAGTCCACATGCAACAGGTTTTTCTGGATTTTCCACAATCAATTTAAACTGCAATTTAAAAAAAACATAAATATTGTTTTAATTTTTTAAACATTTTTAGATTTAAAAATATATACATCTGATTCATTTTCAGAAGAATAAAAAGATTGATTTAAAATTCACAGTCAATGTTATAGAATCTCTCCCCATTTACTTAAGTAGACTTTTTACAGTAAAACAGGAATATAGGATGAATACTACTAACCCATCAAATTGCACAGCAGAGTTGGTTTAGTAAAGTATCATTTCTAGACTTTCCAAGAGAGCTCTAGCTTTTCCTACTGTTGCAACAAACCTTCTGAAGCAACACAAAATTAAGTCAGCTACTACTCAGTGCAGAATCTTTTTAGTCCCTGAGAAAGTAAGTCTCAGTCCAAAGCAGCAAAAAGAGGGGATAGCCTAAGAGTTTTCCCTCTGTCTGACCAACATTCAGCTGACATCAACAGAAAGTCTTACTGTACATTGAAAATCTGCTGGAAAGGCCCCACGGCACATCAAATTTTGGGGGTCATATGAAAGAAAAAAGCAGAAGCAGCTAACAGTAAGCAGCTTTTTCCTCTCTCAAAAGGTAATTCTGGATTTGTTGCTGACTGTAAGCATACGCTTATATCCAACACACGCTGCACATCTTTCCTTGAACAGAATACACAGGTAACCTACTAGCACAAAGTGGGAAATCCAGAAGTTCCTACATTCCTAGGAAAGCCTCACAGCAAGGTCTAGAGCTTCTCTGGTGTTTCAGGTCTCCTTAAAATTCACATCTCTCTATGCAGAATAGGTTTCTGCTCTGTATGTCCAATTTCATTAACGTTTGCTTCTGAAAGAGTCATCCCAGTATTCTTTAAGTTTTCTGTTCCAATTTATGTTTGAAATATGCAAACATATCATTTACTACTGGTTGATTCTATTGTCTGAGCACCACCTTTATTCCTTTAAAATTTTCCTAGCAGGTATAAACACTCACCTAAAGGAAATTTGCTATGTGCATCTTGATCACGGGCTTAATTTAGGAGTAGCCATGTTTTAATATTGAAGTGTGTAAAATAATTCTCTAAAGAGAATTAAACAGTCAAGTATATTCATTCTATACAAGGGAAATACATTGTACTATGAACTTTTAATGAGACCTATAGAAAAATGCTTTGTCAGCTTCATTCCTTGAAAGGCATTTCTTTGCCATGCACTATGACAACTCAAGGAAGGTTATTTTTCAGTTCTTGTACTCTATGAATGTAATGCTTCAGAAAATTTACAGATGAGTCATACACTTCAAAGCCATGCAATCACAGATAGCAGCATAAGGTCTGGAAGTGAGAAAGGGCAGCACAACAGACCTTTCTGAAACTGAGCATGTGAAGTAGAATCTTGTCATATTGGTAGAAACTGTCATATTCGTTGTCTCACACACAATAGCATTAAAATACTCAGCAAAAAGGCATAAGATACAAAGGTTAAAACTCATAATTTATGATTAACCTTTCCCCTGTTCTAAAATCTAAAATGTTCTAAAAGCCTTCCTGCTTCTGGAGCACATGAAAAAATAAGGCTGATGAAAACTAATAAAACAGAAAAAGCACTGCCCTACCAAATTAAGGACCCTGGACCGTTTCCAGCTCATTCCACAAGTATTCAGTTACATTGTAACAAAAATCAAGCTGTCTACATAATGCAAATTAGCAAATTTTAGCAGGGGGATAAAATGCCCTCAAAAAGAAAGGCTGACTACTCAGAAAGTGAAATTATCCAAGGTACTTCAATTGTCTGACAATCATTTTGATGACTACCCTGGAATGTATTTGTGCTGTGAACACAAAGCAACATCAGCTTCAGTTCAACCACCAATGCCAGTTCAACCCTTTGATGCCAATTGTGATGTAATTAATAGAAAATAAATTAGCTAGATGAAAGACCAATATAAAAATACTAACCACAGCTGGGTTTTGCTGGACCCACGTAGGTTACAAGTCAAGGGCTAAACTGATTAGAATTTAGAGATGCACTTCCCTTTAAAAAGTCTGGCTATGCAGTAATTTTTCCAGAACAAATCAGATGCTATTAATAGTAACCACACTACCTTGAGAAAAGGTTGTAAAAGTCTCCTTTCTGAGAAAGCTCTCCAAAAACAAGCACCACAAATGGACCACTCCACTCAGAAAACTTAGAATACAAAACAGAAATGATGTTACAGAGCTATCAAACAGCCCTATCAAATGAAAGCAAAAAAAAAAAAATTCAAACTTTGTGCCCTTCAGTTGATCTGGAATACTTCATAAATTTGGTGTTCACACCATAGCAAAAGTGACCTGTTTCTACATAATGCTCCTGAAGTAACAAGGAACTCATGAGCCTCTTGAGGGCTAAAATTTCTGGAAAGCGCAAAGCCAGTCACTAAAGCTAAGCATGATTTGTTACCAGCAAGGGGGTTACAGCACTGGCAGATGAGGGAAGAGCAACTGATGTCATCTACTTGGACTTGTGCAAAGCTGCACAACATCCTTGTCTCTAAACTGGAGACATATGGATTTGACAGATGGAGCACTCGGCGGATAAGGAATTGGCTGGATGGTCGCACTCAGAGTTCCAGTCAATGGCTCAATGTCCAAGAGGAGACTGCTGACAAGTGACATTCCTCAGGGGTATCTATGGGACTAGTGAGGTTCAACATCTTTGTTGGTGACACTGCAACTAGGTGCACCCTCAGCAAGTTTGCCAACAACACCAAGCTGTGTGGTGCAGCAAACATGCTGAAGGGAAGGGATGTCATCCAGATGGACCCTGACAGGCTTTAGAGCTGGGCCTGAGCAAACCTCATTACGTTCAACAAGGCCAAGTGCAAGGTCCTGCATCAGAGCCAAGGGAATCCCAAGCACAAATACCGGCTGGGCAGAGAATGAATTGAGAGCAACCCCCTGCAGAAAGACTTGGGGGTGTTGGTGGATCAGAAGCTCAATACGGCCTGACAATGTGCGCCTGCACTCCAGAAAGACAACCAAATCCTGGGCTGCATCAAAAGAAGCGTGGCCAGCAGGTTGAGGGGAGGGATTCTCCCCCTCTGCTCTGCTCTTGTGAGACTCCCACTTGGACTACTGCCTTCAGCTGTGGGGCTCCTAACATCAATAGGACATGGACCTGTTGCAGCGAGCCCAGAGGAGGGCCAGGAAGATGCTCAGAGGGCTGGAGCACCTCACCTATGAAGACAGGCTGAGAGAGGTGGGGTTGTTCAGCCTGGAGAAGGGTCCACACAGACCTTAGAGCAGCCTTCCAGTGCCTAAAGGGGTCTACAAGAAAGCTGGAAAGGGAGTTTTTACAAGGGCATGTATCATAGGACAAGGGGGAATGGTTTAAACTGGAAGAGGATAGATTTAGGAAGAAATTCTTTACAGTGAGAGTGATGAGGCACTGGCACAGGCTGCCCAGAGAAGCTACGGATGCCCCATCCCTGGCAGCGCTCAAGGCCAGGCTGGATGGGGCTGTCAGCAACCTGGTCTGGTGGAAGGTGCCCCTGCCCATGGCAGGTGGGCTGAAACTAGATGATCTTTAAAGTCCCTTCCAACTCAAACCATTCTATGGGACTTGGTGTAGTAAGACATATGAGAAAGCTCATTTACTTCTACCGAAATTATGGATTCAACAAACAAGGTATGTCTCCAAATTGCTCATGACCTCATGAAAATATAGGGCTAGGGAAGGCTGTAGTTCATTTCATTTTGACTTACAGGCTTCAAATGAGCAGCCTCATTTGAAATTCTATATGGAAATATTTTTCAAGTATCATACAAATGACACTTACACATTCTCACACGAAAACAATAAATCATAACTGAATCCTTCCTCCAGAACTGTTATACAAGAAGCAATCCAGGTAACTTCAGCTCTAAGAATTGCCTCATATCCTTTCCAGTTTACCCAGTTATTCAACTAATTTTAAAATAATTTCGAATTCACTGCCAATTTCCAGTCAGTCTCATAAACTGCTCAGGCATCCATGGTAGCGTTTTTCATTTGCAGTAGCTGAACACAGACAAGCATTTACACCTGCCCAAGCAGCCTCTTACACAGGACAAACCCAGCTGGGCAAACCTGTGAGCAGACGTCCCCGTACAAAACTGCAGAAAACAGAAGTGGGGCCTCGAGATGTACTTTTCCTCTGGCAATGTTCTGCACCTCGGGGGGGGGCTGGCAGGTGCAAAGTGAGTGCACTGCGTACCAGTGCCTCACGGCAAGCTCGGGAGGGAAGGATACAGACCTGTGGGACCCAGGACAAGGCGTTCTCGTCAGGCCCTACTGCTATTGACACACGTAGGAGGGGTGGGGGGTGCTGTACAAACAAACACGGAGCTAAGTTGCAGAGAGTGGCAGACCTCGACAACGTTACGCCCGCCCAGGCCAGAGACCGTGGGGGGGCAGACACTCACGGCTGCTTCCCCCCCGGCCACCCCTCACCTGGGGCCGGTGCGGCGGCAGCAGCTGGAGATGACAGCTCTCCACCCGCAGGTTCTGGACGCTGAGCGCGGCGCGGTAGCAGCCCCCCGGCACCGCGTCCCTGAAGCACAGCTCGGCCGGGGCGATGCGCACCCCGGCCACGTCCCGCCACCCACCCGCCATGGCCGCCACCTCGCTGGGGCAGCCAGCGCGGCCTGGAAACGATCGCTTAGTAACGGACGCTGGGCGCTGATTGGGAGCAAAGGAGCGGCGCTTCTAAACTCACCAATCAGAAGAGAAGAAACGGCGTCGAGGCGGGGCGGGGCGGGGCGGGGCGGGGCGGGGCGAACGGCTCGGCCCGGCCCGGCCCGGCCCGGCTCGGCTCGGCTCGGCTCGGCTCGGCTGGGACCGCAGAGCTGGCGGGGTCCCGGCGTCGCGGTGTCGTTGCCCAAAGGAAGGGCTCTTTAGCCCGAAGCTGTGTCGTTCCCTTGTGGTGTCCCCCTGGCGCACAGCCCGAGCCCGCCCTTCCTACACACACTGCCGTCCCGGCAGGTGCAGGGGGCCCCGGCAGGCAGTAGGCGGGGAGCTGCCGTGTCGTGGGCAGCAGGTCGGGCGCTGGAAGGAAGCAAAAGCCCCAGCCCCGGTGTTTTTTGGAACTGTACCAAAATGGCCACATCAACCTGGCCTGTGTTTACCGGTAAAGAGATACCCGAGCTGAAGGCCCCCGTGGGGCCCGAGGCCAGGCACAACCGGCAGGGCCCCTCTTGCTCCCCTGAGGTGTTTCCCTGCTGTGTCCCCAGGACAGCAAAGGGTAACGCCGATGGATGCTCTTCCTGCCCTGGGTTTCTTAGAGTAAAATGGATTAAATTGAAATTAAAGTGGCCTGATTTCTCCACCAGCCATGCATGTTAATCACAGACATGGTCTACGTAGAACCAAAGATCAGCTCTAACACACCTGTTTGTTGGTGGGAAGGTCAGTGTCTGCCATGCCAGTGACCACACTAGTCATTCGTTGCATGCATTTGCTGAGTGGTGAAGGATGTGTTCCTGTTCTGTAACGCTATGCCTTTCCACGCTGTATTTTAAGTGGTAAAATAAAGTTGACAAGAATCCAGCACTTAGGCAGACTTAGAGGGTAATGGCCAATGTTGTGGTTTGCTTCAAAGCAGCAGAAGCAAGGAGGGGGAGCAGCACATGCAGCATGCACACAGGACCTCCAACATCGGGTTTTATTAACCCTAAATGTTTTGCCTTGGATTATTTCATCCCTTGAAAGTGTGTAAGGAATCAAATTATTTCTATTTTAAAAGTCAAATGTGAGAAGCAGCAAATATGGATGGCATAGGTCAGAAGAACTACAAAGTACAAAAAGGGCAAAAAACTATTTTTAGCGGTCAAGAAACCTAGAGGGAACAAGGAGAGATGAGAGCCTTTGTTTTTGTTGCTGGAAAAGGATGCTAACAGGTCTTTTTGTTCCTCTTAAAAATTCAAATGATAGCTACCCATCTGTATATTACTGAAGAATGGCTGGCAATACAACATTGCAAGCACTAAGGGTAAAATCCACGTATATGAAAGGACTTCTCTACAAAGACTACTTGAACTTGTTTTGTGGTAACATAATTGCACTTAACTGATACCCCCCCCCCAAAAAAAAAAAAAAGAAGAAAAAATTGAAAGATTACCTTATCAAAGAATTAAACTCCCTCTGCTTTTTTCACTAGAGAACAGAGAACACTCCTATGTAGTTTCTCTGATCCTTGAATGAATTCTAGAGGAAAGTCAAGGGACACAAGATCAGACCTAAGAAACCCGAAGAAGGAGAAGATTTTGAGACTTTATACAGTTGGTGCCAAAAAGTCACAGGATCATTAGTTTATCTCAGTTTGGGTTATTCCTCAGTTTTCACATTACAGTAACATTGAAATGCTCTATCTTTCTGATCACACATACCAGTACTTGGAAATAAATTCTAAAAGTGAACTAACTAGATCAGAGAAAATGTCAAATATGCCACTTGTTATATACTATTTCACAGCCAAGTAGTTAGTCAGAAACTTTTTTTCCATTCTACTGAGAACTGTAGCAACATTGTGGTGGGTTGACCCTGGCTGGACACTAGATGCCCACCAGAGCCACTTTATTACTACCCCTCCTCAGCTGAACAGAGGCAGAGAAAATACAATGAAAGACTCATGGGTCAAGGTAAGGACAGGGAGAGATCACTCAACAATTACTGTCATGGGCAAAACAGACTCAGCTTGGGAAAACCAGCTTAATTTTTTACTAATCAAATCAGAGGAGGATTAAAAAAACCACCTTCCCCCCCCCCCCCTCCCTTCTTCCCAGGCTCAACTTTACTCTCAGTTTTCTCTTGGAAAATTCTCCTTCTCCCCCTGAGCAATGCAGAGGGCCATGGGGAATGGAGGTTTTGGTCAGTTCATCACACTTTGTTTCTGCTGCTCCTTTCTCCTCAAGGGGAGGACTTCTCACACTCTTCCCCTGCTCCAGCATCATGTCCCTCACACAGGAAGCAGTTCTCCATGAACTTTTCCAAAGTGAGTCCTTCACACAGGAGACAATTCTTCATGAACTGCTCCAGTGTGGATCCCTCCCGCAGGGTGCAGTCCTTCAGGACAGACTGCTCCAGCCTGGGCCACCCAGGGGGCACAAGCCCTGCCAGCAAACCTGCTCCAGCGCAGGCTTCTCTCTCCACAGGGCCACAGGTCCTGCCAGGAGCCTGTCCCAGTGCAGGTTTCCCCCAGGGTCACAGCCTCCTTTGGGCTCCAGCATGGGATCCTCCATGGGCTGCAGGTGGGTATCTGCTCCACCGCTAACCTCCACGGGCTGCAGGGGGACAGCTGCCTCACCATGGTCTTCATCACGGGCTGCAGGGGAACCTCTGCTCTGGCACCTGGAGCACCTCCTGCCCCTCCTTCTGCACTGACCTGGGTGTCTGCAGAGCTGTTTCTCTCACATATTCTCACCCCTCTCTTCCCTTGCAATTGCTGTTGTGCAGTAACCTTTTCCTCTTCTTAAATATGTTATCCCAGAAGTGCTGCCACTGTCACTTGATGGGCTCGGCCTTGGTCAGCAGCGGGTCCATCTTGGAGCCGGCTGGCACTGGCTCCATCGGACATGGGGGAAAGCTTCTAGCAGCTCCTCAGAGAAGCCACCTCTGTAGCGCCCACTGCTACCAAAACCTTGCCACACAAACCCAATACAAACATTTAATATTTTTAGCAAAACTATTAGAAACAAGAATTGCCTATGATATTTCATTTCAGATCAGACCTTGCTGGAGTACAAGATGATCCTCAGAAGGTCCCTGCCTTCTCTACTCCTCCTCACCTTCCTGTTGTCCTACATTCCTCTCAGTCAGGGTACTAGCCTTCATTCTGCTGGCTGAGTTCCACGTGGGGCTGTACAATAAACCTGACCTGTGAAACAGTCCGAGGTAAAAGCACTCATACATGCATCTCCATTTTGGTGTCATTAGAGGAGGGCTGTCTTTAAGCAAGATAATTTCTCAGCTTCAGTTTAGAGCACTATTTCATGAACAGTTGAACCAGTGCTATTGACAGGGGGTAACTTTGTGAGTGTCAGCTGGAGCAAGCAGCAGAGAGAGAAATCTTTAAAAATCAGGTCTGTCATAAAAGATGTAGCAGCGAAGAATATTGTCCTATTTTCACTTGATTTGATGTAGATATGTCCATACAAAATTTTTATCAATTTAACTATTTTTTTAATATAAATTTTAACTAATTTAGCTTGTGTATAGAAGAGCCACATTCCGCATTAAAAGAATCATGATCTCTCTGAAATAGTTTGGCTAGGCTTTCTTCCTTTTCTGCAGACCATTATATTCAAATGCTTACTATTGCCATCATTATGATATTTCATTATGAAACAACATTAGATAATGGGACTCTGCTCCTTCTTTTCCTCAACTTATGCTGGCTTCACAAAAAAATTTTATTAGTCACCTAATAATCATCCCCAAAGTGAAAACTATTGTAAAGGAACAGGCATACTTTGTTTTGATGACAGAATCCTTTATAACTAGTGCTAGGGTATGAATTATATGTATTCTTTCTCTTTTATCACTAAATCATATGATCACATTAAGAATGATTTTACTTCTGCAGAAATTCATGACATTTTACAGTGCAGTAAGCTGTACAATTCACATTGCTTTCACCTTAGCAGTATCAGATGATGAATAATAAAGCTTCACAGCAAACTTCTCAAAATTATATTACAGTCATCAGAGTAAAGAGTATAAACATATAAATCTCTACCACATCTCAATATGTGAGACACTTCCAATTGTTATAAACCAGATTTTCCAGACCTGAAACTTGACTATCCATTGATCTGACTGTCCTCCCAGGTTCCAGGCAGAAAACTGGGATAGCATTGTTAGTTCTTTCCATTTAATAGACAAGGGTATTTTGTTTAAAATGAAATGGCCCCCGGCTTGTTCAGATCTATCCTGGGGCAATAGCCAGTATAAAATGAGATGCAGAATCAGAAAGCCATCACCAGTCTGCTTTCTCTTGCTGGTCAGGGGAAAACATTATTAGAAAACATGTACTAGAAAACAGCAAGACCTGAGACACTGGTCCTATCTGCCCATGTTCTAAATGTGGGTCAAAGATGCTTGTGCACTGACCGAGTCATCTATTAGATTAGAAGTAGCTCTCACTCATCCAGGAATGTCTAGAAACACAGACAAATCCCTTCAGAAAGTGTTCAAGAGGTTAGAAAAAGGGGCAGTTAAAATTATCATAAGGGTAGTTTATTTGACAGTAATTCAGCAACAAGAAATGACAGTGATACCTGAAATAATTAAACTAATTTGAACAAACTGCCACTCATACTGCACTTCATTACTGGAATCTGGATCCAGAGGAACTGTGAATTGAACTGTGAATTCTGACCTATTTATTCTACTTGAGGAGGAGTAAGTAAATTTAGAATGTACTAGAAGGAAATAGGGCCATTCACTGGTAAAATGAATAAAGTGTGAGTGTTTTTATATCAGCTTTTAGGAGTCAGAAACAGACAAAGTCCAAATAATGATGACTAATAAGATGCATTCCTTTGCGTTTAATCTTGCAAATTGCTCTGTTTAATGGAAAATGAGAATGTTCAAAATGACAGATTTGGGCCCTAATTCGCTCTAAAGGTCTCTTCACTAAACAAAGCATTCTGTGAGAAGCAGAACTAATGAAGATTTTATTGGGGTTTTTTGCTCAATGAAACCATCAGTCTTCACAAGACGTGTAAGAATTACCAATCTCTGAGGTGTCCTTCCTTCTTAGATTGGGTTCAAAGGAGTGGGACCAAAATTATCAAAAAAAGTGAATGACAGATTGCCAGTCAGACAAGGCAGTCACAAATGCCTTACCTTTACTTTCTTTTTAGAGAGACTCTGTAGAAATTGGTAAATTAAAAACTTGTATCGTAAATACATACAGTTTCCATTATTTGGCAATATGGCTTAGGGCTCCAAGAGCCACACGCTGGGCTATTGTATGTATCTATAGAGCAGAAGCAGAGTTTTATTTTATCAGTGTAATCCTCAGTTTAGCTAAATAGCCTGACTAGCAGGGAAGTTGTAGTACTGCTGTAACATGACAACACTGATTTGGGGACTCTGTTGGACACAGTGCTGAGCTGAACATTTTGATCTTACAAGTTCACACAAAGATTTCAGCACCAAAGTACAAATGTGCCCTTTGCTTTCTGCATTATGCTCCAGCGGAAATGCTTTCTGCATCTGGTACCTTTTTCAGTCTGTCCTGGTTTCAGCTGGGATAGAGTTAATTTTCTTGTTAGTAGCTGGTGCAGTGCTGTTTTGGATTTGGTGTGAGAACAATGTAGATAGGACACTGATGGTTTTAGTTGTTGCTGGGTGATGTTTATACTAAATCAAGGACTTTTCAGTTCCCTGGGTCCTGCCAGCCAGAGGGCTGGAGAGGCACGGGAAATCAGGGGGGGATGTCACAGCCAGGACAGGTGACAGTATCCAAACTAGCCAAAGGGATATTCCATACCATGGGACGTCATGCTGAGTATATAAACTGGGGGAAGAAGGAAGGTGGGGACATTTGGCATTATGGCATTTGTCTTCCTGAGTAACTGTTCTGCGTGATGGAGCTTGGCTTCCCTGGGGATGGCTGAACACCTGCCTGCCCATGGGAAGTGGTGAATGAATTCCTTCCTTGTATGGCTTTTGCTTTACTTATTAAATTATTCTTATCTCAACCATTGAGTTTTACATTCCTTTCCGATTCTCCTCCCCATCCCTCTGGGTGAGGGGGAGTGAGCAGGTGGCTGCGTGGTGCTTGGTTTGCTGGCCAGGGTTAAACCACGACACAGTCACAATGTGTGAAAACACCCATTCATGGAAAATTTAGTAACTCTAAAAGCATCCATATCCACTCACATATTTAATGTATTAGACAAATATGAAAATTTCTGGGTAGAAAGAAAAATCATTGCATTGCACTGAGAAACATGATAAAGATGTATGTTTCTGAACTAGGCAGATCATCTCTGATCAAAACAGAACTATGGAGAAACTGCATGTATATAGGTAACTGGGAATTCAGATAAGGCATAGTTCTGAAAATCTCTCATATAAATCAGGGGCTCTTTAACAGCTGTCTGTGGCTTTTAAAGACTCCCATAAGATCATTATATTTACCATGTTGAACCAGAGCAAGCAGTAGATTTTCCAGGCTGATATCAAAATGTCAACAGCTGTTGGCATCATGAATCAATATTAGATTTCCACTTATACACAACTAAGATGTGATTTCCTAAAACAACTAATGGTGGGATTCATCTTGCCACACTTCGCTGATACAAAATCAATGTCTAGTGTAAGCTTTCACTATGGTTAGGAGTGAGATAAGTACCTCCAGAGGATGATCATCCCCCTCCCCTTACACAGGTATTAAAAATAGAATTCCATATATCACGTTGACTTTATGCTGGTCTCCTGCTATCCAGTTACTCAAACAATTTCAAGAATCTTTTTTTAGGAAGTAATGATAAAATTATTGAGGAGCATGGTCAGATATTAGTGAATTTATTTCCTTTTGCCAGAAGGCTGAAAATTACTGCCTAACCATTTTGTGGTGCAGTTGTATTTTTATTATACATGTTCCTTTTACATTTTTTACAAAGTTTATCCAACTTACTTCCTTAGAATCAAAGCACTTAGTGAGATAAATTAAATTTGCATTGTGATTGTCTGGAGTATCAGATCACTCCCTGGTTTTCAGCTTTTTAGGTATTCAGCCTTCTGAACTGCTTGATGGTTTTATTTCCTTGACTTCAGTTAGAGTTGGAAACCATTACCAAACAGATACGTCTATTTACTTTAAATGCTATCAGACCGTGGTTCAGTATAGTACTCTATGGCTACTCGCTGCATTATCAATCCATTTTGCCTGAAAATACTATCCCTAGTCCTCATGATCATCATAGCTTGTTGCATTACACTACGAAAGCTCATTTGTCTTCGTAAATTACAGATGAAAGGATACCCGTTGGGTCCTTATCCAATGATGGCCTTGAAGATCAATAGCAAAGCTTCAGAATTCCATTAAATGGGAATTAGGATAGAATGTATCTTGCCGAGCATAGAAGATACGTAGTCTAGGGAATTCATGCTACTCTGTAAGTTAATGATACATTGTGTCAACATATGCTTTATTTTATGAATTTTACACTGATTTTTTTCAGATTGCTCTTTTAGCATTTCATTCCACACTAGGCAAAAAGGAGTAACATAGACACTCAACTGACCTTCACTATTCCATTAATTATTTTATATATCTCTATCATAATATTTCTTGTTCAGCTTAGTTCTGTGTTTATATTTTTTTTATTCAGTTGATGGTTTCTCCATGCTATTTTTTTCCCCTTTTCTAGTCACCCGCTATTTTTAAATTGTCCAATCTACCTGTAAATCGATCTGTAGATACTTTTCTTAATGCAGTTTAGTGGCCTGTCAGTATTGATAAGTTGCATAAAACAGACATTGAATTGATTTCTGCTCACTGACATCTATTTCTCTTTCTGACTGGTCATATCAACATAGAATTTCCACAGGTCTTCAGCTCCTCCTTTCAACATGCAGTACTTTCACCTTTTCTACACTTCATTTCACCTGCCATCATGTGGCCTAAATTATCAGCTACAGATGTAGGCTCTCTATTCATTATGGCAGTATTAGATATGTTTGTACTTTACGCTAAATCTGACAGGCATTTTGCTCTTTTTAATTTTTCCTAGACCTATGAAAAATATTTAATGTGCTGGTCAGGGTCAGGGGAAGGCAGGTTTGCAGGTAAGACACTCATTGAAACTCAAGAACTGACACTATTTTTCTAACTCAGCGGTACACTTTTTTTCAGCAATTTCATTAAACATCTATATAGTATGCGACAAAATTACATACATCAGTGCTGTAAGACAAGAACAGAAACAAGCAATGCATAATAAAAGTAATTACCCAGTGGGAATAGAGGTCACCAATATTACCAGTCTTGAAGGCTATTGACACAGAGCTAATAGTTTGGGGAACTTTTGAGAGCTCATTTCTTCAGTACTTACTACTTTCTATTAACTGAAGAGGAATCCACATTCCTGAAATTACTATTGCTAGTCTTTGTTCTCATGGGGGACTTCAACTTACCAGATGTCTGCTGGAAATACAATACAGCAGAGAGGAAAGATCCCAGGCGGTTCCTGGAGTGTGTGGGAGATAACCTCCTGACACAGCTGGGGAGTGAGCCAGCTAGGGAAGGTGCCTGCTGGACCTACGGACAGGGAAGGACTTGTGGGGTGATGTGACAGTTGGAGGCTGTTTTGGGCACAGCAATCACAAAATTACAAGAGTTTTTGATTCTTGGAGAAGTAGGGAGGGGTGTCAGCAGAACCACTACCTTGGACTTCCAGAGGGCAGACTTTGGCCTGTTGAGGAGCCTGGTTGGCAGAGTCCTTTGGGAGGCAGTCCTGAAGGGCAAAGGAGTCCAGGAAGGCTGGACATTCTGCAAGAAGGAAATGCTCGAGGCGGAGAAGCAGGCAATCCCCATGTGCAAAAGATGAGCTGGTGGGATAGAAGACTGTCCTGGCTGAACAGAGCGCTTTGGCTGGAACTCAGGGAAAAAAGGAGAGTTTACGACCTTCTGAAGAAGGGGCAGGAAACTCAGGAGGACTACAAAGTTGTCATGAGGTTATGCAGAGAGAAGATCAGAAGGGCCAAAGCTCAACTAGAATTTAATCTGGCTACTGCTGCAAAAGACAATAAAGAAATGTTTCTATAAATACATCAATGACAGGAGGGCTAAGGAGAATCTCCATCCTTTATTGGATGAGAGGGAAAACATAGTGACAAAGGCTGAGGGAAAGGCTGAGGTACTTAATGCCTCAGTTTTTAATACTAAGACCAGCTGTTCTCAGGGTACCCAGCCCCCTGATGGGGGAAGACAGGGACAGGGAGCAGAATGAAGACCCCATAATCCAAGGGGAAATGGTTAGTGACCTGCTGCACCACTTAGGCACACACAGGTCTATGGGGCCAGATGGGATCCACCCAAGGGTACTGAGGGAACTGAAGAAAGTGCTCATGGAGCCACTCACAATCATTTTTCAGCAGTACTGGCTAACCAGGGATGACCCAGTTGACTGGAAGTTAGAAAATGTGACACCCATCTACAAGAAGGGCTGGAAGGAGGATCTGGGGTACTACAGGCCTGTCAGCCTGACCTTGGTGCCATGGAAAGTTATGGAGTAGGTCATCCTGAGTGCCATCATGTGGCACGTGCACAACAACCGGGGGATCAGACCCAGCCAGCAGGGGTTTATGAAAGGCAGGTCCTGCTTGATGAACCTGATCTTCTTCTGTGACAAGGTGAACCACTTTAGTGTATGACAGAAAAGCTGCAGATGTTGTCTACCTAGACTTTAGTAAAGCCTTTGCCACCATTTCCTGCAGCATTCTCCTGGACAAACCAGCTGCTCAAGGCTTGGAAAGCCATACTTTTCACTGGGTAAAAAACTGACTGAATGGCCAAGCCCAAAAAGTGGTGGTGAATGGAGTTAAATCCAGCTGGCAGCCGGCCACAAGTGGTGTTCCCCAGGGCTCAGTACTGGGGCCAGTTCTGTTCAACATCTTTACCAGGGATCTGGACAAAGGGATCGAGTGCACCCTCGGTAAGTTTGCAGATGACAACAAGTTGAGGGGGGGTGTTGATATGTTCAAGGGTAGGAAGGCTTTGCAGAAGGATCTGGACAGGCAGGACTGATGGGCTGAGACCAGTTGTATGACGTCCAACATGGAGAAGTGTCAGGTCCTGCACCTGGGTCACAACATCATCATGCAACACTACAAACTTGGGGAAGAGTGGCTGGAAAGCTGCCTGGCTGAAAAAGACCTGGGGGTTCTGGTTGATAGCCAGCTGAATATGAGCCAGCAGTGTGCCCAGGTGGCCAAGGAGGCCTTCAGCATCCTGGCTTGTGTTAGGATCGTCCCCCTGTACTGGGCACTGGTGAGGTCACACCTCGAATGCTGTGTTCAGTTTTGAGCCCACCCCTACAAAAAAAGACACGGAGGTGCTGAAGCGTATCCAAAAAAGAGCAACAAAGCTGGGGAACAAGTCTTATGAGGAGTGGCTGAGGGAACTGGGGTTGTTCAGCCTGTAGAAAAGGAGTCTCAGGTGACACCTCCTCGCTCTCTACAACTACCTGTAAGGAGGCTGTAGCAAGTTGGATGTCAGTCTCTTCTCCCAAGCAACAAGTGATAGGAGCATGGGAAATGGCCTCAAGTTGCACCAGGGGAGGTTTAGATTGGATATTAGGAAAAATTTCTTCACTGAAAGGGTTGTCAAGCACTGGAACAGGCTGCCAGGGAGGTGGTTGAGTCACCATCCCTGGAGGTATTTAAAAGACATGTAGATGTGGAGCTTAGGGACATGGTTTAGTGGTGGAATTTGGCAGTGCTGGGTTAATGGTTGAACTCAATGATCTTAAAGGTCTTTTCCAAAATAAATGATTCTATGATTAATTCATAGCTGGCAGAAGTTCATGTGTCTTGCATGGGATTAGGTCCTCTCAACAGTGAGCTTCCACCACTGCAACAGCATCCATCACATGCTGTATCAACTACCACCTTTCTATCCTGCTAAAGATTCTCTGAAAAGTGAGTGGAAATGAAAGCTAAGCAGCACAGGCTAAGTACCATTTAAGGCAGAACAGCAGAAAACATCAGAAATGCTTTGCCTGATCATGACAGAAGTGCATGCGTTCTGCTTTAGCGCTGGCTGTGTGCTGAAACGCCTGTGCCCCGGCAGCAAACGGTGTGGCCATTTTATGGCAGTACAGCAGGTAGTGCTGGAACAACCCCGGCTGGCCGGACACCCGGGAGGGGGATGCTGCTTTCCAGAAGCAGCCCTCAGTGGGTAGCTTCTCCGTAGCCCAGTGCTGTCCGAGCAGGTAAATCATGCTCATAATATTAATCGAGCAAAGCATGATGAAAGGGTATTTTTACTTAATAATTTTGCAGTAGGTATACGCCTAAATCTGTAGATGCATGAAAATTAAAAACACGTTGATGGCGCCTCTTACAGTATTCTTTCTTCCACCCAGAGAACCGTGTGCCTGTGTGCAGGCAGATTTCACGTGTTCTGGGAGAGGGTGTGATTTTGTTAATTTGAATTGGGCACTGGGTGGCCTCTCCTGCAGGTCAGCATCTTCAGTGTGCATTCTGGAAATGCAAGAGGTTCCAAAAACTTTACAGCTGCTGTATTATAACTGAATAGGCATATATCTCTGAGATCTAACTGCTTAGATATTTGGTAAAAGAAAATATAAAAGAAAATTAGTTGCAAGAGTACCATGAATTCCTAGGAAATACAGATTTTGTTTAGGTTACCAAAGACCTTTAAGATCATAAGAGTGCAATCGAATTGAAACAACTAAAATAAGTTCTTCCCAAACTTCATAAACAGCTTAGGGTAGAGGAGTGCAATCTGACTTACAGGTAAGAAGCATTTCCAATTAAAGAAAAAAATCCCATTGAAGAGCTACTAAAGTAATTTAGCAGGCTAATAAATACTTTGACCGTACCTTGATGAATCTGCTACAGAGAGCAAAACCCAGCATCTTTCAGTGATCTGCTGAGAGTGGATCCACCTCTGCTGTCACGAGTCCTGCCTGGCACAGCACTGCAGCAGGGGATGGACCCGCTATGGGAGGGCAGGAGAGGGAGTGAAGGGGAAAGTGAAAGGGAAGGAAAAGGCAGAAAGGCAAAGACAAAGGTCTCTGTTTCTGCTGAACACGCAGCCAGGAACTTGTTCATATACACTGTGAGCTACTGAGGTGTGATCTTCTAATATTTTTTTTTTTTTAATTAAAACATTAAGTTTAACAGTGTTTGTTTCTTATGTCTCCATGTGTCCTCGGTTGAGATGATCTGTGTAAGAGCCAAAGCAGTTACCATCACAGAACTACCCCCAGCATTGGGGATACCCATACATACCTTCTGCAGAGTTGTCTTGATAAACATTTCAGGGTCACAGATTTTCCAAATGACCAGAGTATTTGAGGAGAGTGTTTTTATGCACTTCCCCATGCTCAATTGTTAATGAACCTTGTTTCAGGATTTGTCTTTTATTTTGCACAAATCAGTGGTATGCAGATCATGAGCCTCCATCAGTCCTAAGTTGAGGCACTTAGCTGAGCCTATCAGCCAGAAGAATGGTAATGCACTCGGGATTTGTATGCACTACTTATTTCTCATTTGTCTTCCCTTGCAGGCCTCCCAGCACCAAGAACAGCTGTGCACTGAGCTGCACGGATCAGGCAAGCTGCTATATTTATGACAATGCTCTTCTTTTTTCTGTTGCCAAAGAAGTGGTCAGATGTAGCATAGCAATCTATACTGCTGAGTTCTATTATCGCAATATTTTATATTTTTGGCTACATTCTGAAAATAAATTTGTCTGCCCAATGCCATTATCTGTTGAGGAAGTATAACAACATTTTAATACTGATTTTAAATTCTCTGTATTTGAATTAGCTACTTATATTTCACAATGGCATAGTTTAACTCAAATTCAGCTTTCAGCAGCCACTGGAACATTTCCCCACAAGTTCTCATCCACAAGGCTAGAAGCCAGCTTACAAAGTTTTTCAAGTTTCTAGCCAAGGACATGGTAAGCATTTCTTTATAGTAACATCGCAAGGGCAGCACATCTCCATCATCCCATAGAGCTTCAGGGGCCCAACTACCCACTGTATTTAACACATCTCTTGTTTACATCTTGCCAGAGATTGTGAAGCATTTCCTGTTAGTCAGTAAAGTTGATTTTTCATAGCTGTCAGGGACTTTTAAAAACGTTTAAGACAAAAAAAGTCCTGTGATCATCAAATTAGAATTTCAGCAATATAAATGCCTTGTGATTAAAATCTAATTGCTTATTTAATTCCAGTGGCTAGAGTTGTACTAAAACTTATCTTCTAGAGATCTTGACATAAAGATCTCCAGTTCTGACATACTTGTATTCTTTAGTTGGTTCCAACAGCTAAGTATCCTTATCTTCCCTTCTTCATTCTCAGTACTGTCCTGGATCAGGGTTCATCATCTATGGACATACTCACTATGTCTCTAAATCCATGACTTGTGGCTGTAAATAAAGATTCTTTCATGACTGCAGAGGTAATCAAGGACACCAAGAGAAGTCTTATTGACACTGAATAGTAGAACATTGTTCTGGCATTTTAAATATATTACTGGCATTCCAGAAATCTCTCATTAGCCTCGTCTTAGTTATATTCATTCCCCACTTTAAAACTAGAAAGTCCAAGGGCACATAAGCATAAAAATAGTCTATTAACATGTAGTTAAAATTTACAAACACCTATTCCAGATATGAAGGACGTTAAAAGATAAGAAATTTAAAGTTTGGGTTTTTTTTCTTTTTTTTCTGAAGCATTTAAACAGTACGGACGAAAGATAAAAAAATGTAAATGTCAATGTGAAAAAAACCAAGAATATCTGTATAAATAACTTTTCTTCTCACTCCCACACTACCAGGCTCACAACTAACGTATAGTTTGGTGTGCTTTCAACTGAACATACTAGGGAAGTTTGCTAGAAGTTTTGTTTCAAAGTTCTTGAAGTATCTGAAGGAACTAGAAAACATTTCACACATTGCTAGAACAAAATAATTGATGAAGAATAATAAAACGTTGCAAAAGGCTAACATCTGAACATTTACGCAATGAGACAAATAAGAGCTGAAGGTCAATAGCTGCAATCTAGAAAGATGTGGAAGAAGATTTCACACACGAAACAGCTGACTGAAAAGCTGGAAAAGTTGAACAAGTATGTGTATTATTCAATATGTAAAAAGATCAAATAATATGTTAATACTTATTAATCATTAAGGTCAATGCAGATAGTAAAGCATGAAGAAAAGTCCCAATTATTTAACTGGCAGGTTTGTAGTAGATTGAAGAGTATGTGAAGATGCAGATTTATGTTCACTGCAGTCGCCTCAGTTTTTCTAGATTAGCATGCATGTCTTTCTAACAGTGGAAAAAGTTAAGGATGATGGTGTAGTCTGGACAAGAAGTTACTGGCCATCGACAGTTCATAGATGTTTGGGAACAAACCCTTGACAACTAAGGTTGGTAGCTCTGGAGGCAGTTGAGCACCTTGATCTAGTGTGCTGACTGCTCCAGTAACACCCTGAGAGGCAGCAGGAGAAAGAAAAGGGGCTGAAAAAAGCACGGATAAGTCAGCCAGGTACTGTTCAGTGAGTTACTGATCTTCCAGTATGCTGAGCCTATGCTTGTAGATCCCAGAGGTTTAGTCCTGCTTACTGCAGTTTGAACAACAAAGCCAAGCAGCTGCTGGTAGAGCTAAGCTGTCAATTTTACTGCTGAAAACTGGCTTCAAAGAGATTTAAAGGAAGTGCTTATCTGGAGGTGCTCCAGAGGGGTCACAGACAGTAAGTGAGGTGCTGTGATACAGACACCGTCTCAAGGGTCCAGAAGAGTTTGAGGTACAGAAAGAGCAGAGTAGCTGCCCAGCTGGGGAGGTGACTCAACGAGACCAGAAAAGCAGCCACCTGCAGGCAGCAAGACCCTGACTCAGAAAAATACTACGTAAAACAGCAAAAAGGGTAAAATTGCTGAAATACTACTGCATTCAGCTGAAAGGGACTGAGGAATAGAATCTACAGATACACTTTTTCCTCTCTGTCAAAAGTATGTAGGGGCTGTACACAGCCTTCTCTATCATGATCGGGTGGCCTACATTCAAACACTAAAGATTGCGTAAGTTATTCTCTCTGAATAAGGGCGATTCATTGTAGCTGCTCTGTGCATTTGTTGTCAATGAGTCATTTTTAGAAAGGGAGAGCATGCACATTGTTTGACAACAAGCTTGTGAACACAGCAGTTCTTTCATGTCAAATATATCCTGTTTAGATCAGTAAATTAGACTAACCCATGACATGTCATTTAGTAACAGTAAAGGTTTTTCAGTGAGTTAAAAAGAAAAGGGAATATTTTTCACTCCTAGATTCCAAAAGGGAGGCCTAGAATTGGCATTATTTCTTAGAAAACTAGATGCTGAAAATCTGTAAGCATTTTTGCAAAAAAACTTGAGTTTGTGTTTTAAAACTGAAGGACTAAATACAGCTCATACTCCAAAAGACTTTTTCGACCCCCCTAGAAAGTGAATGTTACAAACAAAAGGCAAACAAAGAACCTTCAGATACTTGAACTTATTCTTCTACAAATAAGAAAAACAATTTCAGAAAGGCATGGACTTACATAAGAGAAAAAAAAGTCTGACTTTACTTTTTCAGGCAGTCCTGTCATTACGTAAGCCACAATAAGAAGGTGCAGCATCCACTGGTACTCCACAGCTCTGAAAGCTCAGAGTACAATGATTCTTCCCTCCCCTTGTCCTTACTCTTTGTCTTTGTTACCTAATAAAACTGATTATTTCATCCTCAATATGACCCTATGAAAATTGTCTTTGCTAGTTATGGCCCTCTTTGACAGCTATGAACTTCTTCTCTATCTTTGGCCAGCTCACTGCTTTTAGGTCTGTGCCTCTATGAATCATCTTTTTAATTTACCTTTCTCAAGTTGATTTTCTTTCTCCCTGAGTTACTCTGCATCTTGTTTTTTCCTTTTACTTTTTTTCGAATTGTAAGATTTAATATTTATCTGATTCACTACTCTATATTCACTTGCCATCATTCTTTCTTATTGTCATTATTTTATCAGTTTTCTTTTTCATTTGGCAGTTTATTCCATATCCAAGCCCACCCAAAGCAACATTTTTTGATCCCTTTGTTTCCAATTTATTTTTAATCTTTTATTCTCTTTCCCCTCCACGACTCAGCCTGTGTTTCCCATACTTTGTGCTTTTATTGTATTTGCAGCTATTTTTCACTTGTTCAGCATCAACTACTGGAACTTTCAAAGGAGGTGAATACAGAGACAGCTTCTGTGCTGAATGGGATGATGTCAGCAATGCAGCTTCTGAAAGCACATTTCATTCCACTGACTTGTTAACAATTACGAATCACAAAACAAATTGGTCTGTTATATCTGTAACAGATAGCTCTTGAATTTGTCTCCTGCAATTTGTTTCAACTTTTTTCCACTCACATCTTGCAATTATATGGTGAATTGGTATAGCTGTTCAAAACAAACATATTGCATGATCCTGCAGAAACAACTTAATGGCAGCCAGTGATCATTAAATCACCACTTTAAATTAATTACTAAGTCAACATCACTGCAGTTTGCCAAGCAATGCTTTTTACTTTCAGTTTTGGAAATATCTTTTGTACTTGCATCAATGCAGGTTAATTTCAAAGTGCTGTGTCAGCATTGCAAGAGTAACTGCTGTGTGAATTTAGTGTTAATACTGCTGCAATCTCAAGCATCAGAAAACCAACAATATTAATTTGCTATCATCTCTGTCTACTGCAAGTATCATTTAATAAAGGATAGATGTCCTCTTTTTCTGTTCTACTCAACCTTTTTCATCTTAGAAGGGTTTCTTCCAGCTCTACAATCACATCGTACAGCATGCCTTCCCAGTCGGTTCAGTTTTCTGAATATCACCATGCCATATGACAGTATATAGTTGAGAGAGATATATGTTTCACGGCAATTCAAGATTGAACATTTTAAGCCTTAGTAGGAAGCTTTAAAAAGATCCTGTCCCAGAATGTCAAGAAAGAATCACAACCATTGGTGTGATTTGTAAGATAATTGAATGGTGCTTTCCAATCCACTTTCTCATGTAATACCTTTACTATAGTTTATTCATAGATTATTTCCTTTGGTGATGGTATTATATCTTGTAGTCGGATTTCCATTATAGCACAGGCTATTAAACCTCATATAAATACTTTTGTAGAAGCTAGTAACTCCTAAAGAAAACTTCTGTTACATCTTCCAAGAGGTATCCACCAACTGATTTTATAACATCAGCAGTAGAAACCCCAACCACTTTTGACAATTGTGCAGTTGTTTATCAGTTTTGCTGTTAAAAAAGTAACAAAATAAAAATGTGCCAAATTTGTACTTTCAATATTTGCAAAATGACAGGACAGCCTTAATAACAAAGCACAGATTCTTGTTTTGCTCAGTTCCACTGAGAAGCCTTTATTATTTATTATTGTTTTCCTTTGAAAGTGCTTATACATTCTTATAAAGACACCTTCTATTTTATAAGTTAAAGTCCAGCTTTTTCAGCATCTCAGGGTATATTTTAGTGGATGCATGATTTCTGATGAACAGCATTTACTTTAGCACTGCCCATATATTAACAAGCATGTTGCAAAACTCTGCCAGATGTTGTGTGTCTTCATTCAGTGCTCAACTCCCTGGTTTAATACATAAGGACTTCTAGACATACGCTTCATATTCTTTGTGTTGCTGTCAGATAGGACAATCTGTTATATCCAAGCACACACAGAGATGTTGCTGTGGTTAGTATGTTCCTGAGAAGTGTGAGAGTAGCCAACCAAAGAAAAAATTCTGGCCTTCATCCTATAAAGGTCAGGAATATATATACATATTATATATATATATTCCTTAAAAAAAATAAAATAAAATACATTTTATATATAAAAATCTCATTGGAGGGCACAATATAAAATCTTGTTTGAGATATGATGTAAATATATATATAAAACTCTTTTGGGGGCACTGAAATCTTGATTGACGTAACTATGCTATTGAAGGAGCAGTGTTCAGTGGCATTGATGCATAAACTACGTGACAAAGATATTTGCTACAGTAAAATAATTTCTTCAGTCTCAGTCATTTCTGTGATTCTTTTCTGCTCCTCTCTGTTCTTTCAACTATACTAAAGTGTTGATATCACTAACTGCATACACTAGGAATTTTGTGTAGAGAGGTAAAATCACCTCCATAGTCGCTGCTTATAGTTCTGGGGTTTATGCACCATAAACCTCAGGGACACCATGCTGCCTCTCTACTAAAACCTCACATTGTTTTCCAGGACACAAACTCTGTCCTGTTAAGTAAGATCTACAGTCTTACTCCTCATCATATTTCCTTCTAGCAGTTTGTGTTGAAGTACAATGTGTTTCATTGAGCTCAACTTTGTCCCTTGTAATCCAGAATGTTTTTCACATTCTTTACCGCTTCAGACCACTCAGAAATGTTTTTATTTATTTTATATCATGGATTTTATTTTTTACTTATTTCTGCTAATTATGAAGATTATGAAGAACACAGCGCTGATGAAAACAAAGCTGATTAAGAGCTAGGACTAATCACAAGAGAACCTACCCAAAAATGTCATCATCAGTAGTAACTTGCTGCTGAGAAGTACTCTTTGCGTCCTGTGAGCCAGTTCTTAATCCATTTGAGATTTACTTTATTGATACTGCACAGTCCTAATATTTTTATCAGTACATCATTTATAGTAAACTAAATGCTTTACAGAAGTCCATTATGTACTTGCTTTTATCAACTATAATTGTAATAAGGAAATCAAACATATTCAACAAAGCCTGTTTTTCATAATATCATGTTTACTGAGTTTAATTATAAACCCTTCTCTTTTGATTTTTTATCACCAGATTCTTTATCATTTTTCCACTATTTTGCCAAGAAGTGATGCTGTCTAGCGAGCCTCCTGCTACTTTCCCTTCCCTATTGAATATTGTGAATACTGGTAAAATACTAGTATGTTTTTGATCTTTAGAATCATCCACATGCAAACACTTACTCAAACTTGACATTTGCAGGAGACAATGTTAACAGTCATTGCTTTTAGGAATCCTGGGTGTAAGCTATCTAGGATTGCCAATGTGGAATATTCTTCTG
The DNA here is from genome assembly GCF_017639655.2 of Falco naumanni. Taxonomy (NCBI): domain Eukaryota; kingdom Metazoa; phylum Chordata; class Aves; order Falconiformes; family Falconidae; genus Falco; species Falco naumanni. The sequence continues at coordinate 84,973,897 of NC_054055.1, read as the reverse complement.
CTAATGCATGTCATTTAACATCCACATTGGCTACTAATAGTATGATTCATCTCACCAAAATTCATCTAAAATTAGCTAAGTTACCTAGGATTCCCACAATGAAGAAAGAAAGATAAGATCCCCCACAGAGCCATTTGATGCCAAGTATTCTGAAGAGAATCAAATAAATTTAAACATGTGTTAGTAATATTGTTATAAATACACAGACATTAATAACACTAGGTTAAAAAGCATTGCATACACATACACTTATATTTTTGTATACAGTTCTCTGTAAAGGAAATTTTCAGGAACTCTAAAACAGGAATGTGTATGTGACCAAGTAAACACTGTTTATGCCATAAATTACTATTACCTTGATGCCTGCTAAAGAAAAATAGGCACCTTCTGTGACAGTTGTAAGGGGATCACATAACTTCAAACGTGTACAGAATCAGTTGAAGCTGCCCCTAATTAGCTGCACAGGTGGAGCCATCGTTAGGCCGTGCCCACCTGCACTGCAGCAAGCCCCGCCAGCTGCGCACCCTCCCGTGCTGCAGAACTGAGCCCCGTGGTGCCCTGTACGGCTACAAATGCAGGGACTGGTTTACTACCATTACAGAACAACGTAACATGCACATCTGTCCTGCTTCCCTACCTGAGGATGCTGGGAATTTGGATGCTATGCTTGGTGGAGAACATGGGTAGCACAGTCAATTAAGCTTTTCCTGAAACTCTGAGGAAAGGGAAAGAGATATTCTTTGTCATGTTCTGACTGCAATCCAGGCCGAGATACCCAAGCAAGCTCAGCAGTGCTGGATATGCAATGGAACAGTAACCAGTCCAGTAATGGAAAGAAGGTAGTATAAGCAACAAATTGAAAGGATCACCGCCTTTGTCTTGCCATCTCTAAGAAGGGAAAAGTACCTTGCTAATTAGAATCATGATTCAACAGGGTCCTCATCTGCAGACAGAGGATGTTTTCCATGGGCAGTTAGGAAATGCAAAATGTATTTTTGAAGGCACGGATATTAATGAGAACCAACTTAAGGGTATCAAAGAACTTATTGGATGAGCAGTTTGGGCACTGGAGTGTTTGGGAAGCAAGCTGAAAACAGGATCCAAGCCCAAGTGTAATTGGGAATGTGGTGCAGTCACAACAGGATTAAGGACAGCAGCTATGTTATGGGACTTCCAGGAAAAGGACACCAGTACGGAACAGGGCAGACACTTCCCAGAAAAGGGAATGAGTTAAGACAAAAATTAAGTAAGGCACAGGCTGATGTTTGGATTATACTATGAAATAAAAGGAGACATCAAAAAGTTTTCATCTAAAAAAATCAAGTGAAAAATAAATTAGCCATAACAGCAGATATGGTGCAATCAAGGTTAAAACAGAATTGAATGGCACTGAGTTTAGAGCAATAGCAAAGGAATTAGGGACCTCAGCAGGAACACTCGTGTGGCTGTTACATGTACCCACACCAGTCATTATTGACAATCTGGGTCTTGCCTTTTATACTGAAAATTAATTAGACTTTGTATGATAACTTTGTTAACTTGAATAGTCCAGTAAGCCCAGTGATTTTAACTTTTAAACACTTCAGAATATTTCCACAGGTACCTTGGCTGGAAATCACCTAAACAAAAAGTTATCCATATCATGTGATTCCAGTCTTGTAGATGTAAAACTTCATTTTTCAAATTCTAAACTAAACAATTTATCGTTTGTTAGTTAAGTTGAACTTCTTCAAGATTTCAGCATTGCCATTCAACAGAGCAACCCTGCTTACAGTTAGCACTGTTGTGCTGTTTTCAGTTCTCTTAAAAGTCTCAAGAACCATATATCAATCAAACCACAGTGGTTACTCTTACAGTCATGAGTACAGCAGACAGTTCCTCACCCCAGTTTTTATCACTACCTTTTACTAATTTTCTAAGTTTCCTTGCTCGTTCTGCAGTAATATTCCACTTGTCCAGAACTTATGGGTTGTCCTGCTATGCTTGATTCATAAGATTGTGCACAACTCTTTCATCATTTGCTTTTGAGACGCCTTCCTTGGGAATTCTCTATTGATAAAAAGCCACATCATACAATTGCATAGCAGCTAACTGTATGACAGCCCTTTTCACAGGAACGGCTTCCATCCATTTTGTAAATAGGTGAAAAATAACTGAACAGTGCTGGTTTCCCCAAGTGGTGATCTGAAAGGGTCCTATGGAGTTAGTCTGTACCCTAGCCCAAAAACCTCCTACACACTGCAGCTGCATTTGGTTCTGAGGTATTAGAGCATTTACAATTGGTCCTGCTAGACAGCTGTGCACCTGTTGTTCTGCATCAGCCACCATCACACAGTACTAATTTCATCTAATATTTAACTGCAGAATAGGCTTATTCATGAACAGATCGAGTCAAATTGCTTTGTACAAGTGCTGGACCTACCCCCCATGCTCACAGACTGTCTCCATCTGCTCATATTGATTAGTTTTATTGGGCAAATACCAACTACTGTTAGAGTCGAAGTCCCCAGAAGCCTAACTTTACAAAGACAATATCAAAAGTCAGAAGTTCTTTCAGATCTGGAGTGGAAAGTTACATATGGTTCAAATTAACTCAAGTAACTATTCCATTAAATTTCCTAATTATTCAACTGGAATATATGCTGAGCAAAGCCTGTTTAAGCAATGGATTGAGAAATATTTGAAACTGAAAGGGAGAGGTAGCATTTCAAGTACTTCATTAGGAAATTTAGGTGTAGTGAATGAAACACAGAGTACTGTAGACCTTGAATCCATTTGGGATAAATTATCGCTGATGGGCAATGATGTGATTAAAGCATTCCTGCAGAGAAATTAAAGACTATAGGCTTCAGTACATAGCCAAGGAGAATTATTGCTCCTTGAAAAAGCTGTGTTCTCATTAGTTTCAAATGCTATAATAATAGTGGATGAATCCAATTGCAGCATTACCAGGTCCATGTGGTTTGCTGATACTAAAATACATTATCGCAAGGATTAATAGAAGCAAAGTTGACCTAATTAAGTATAGAAAGGTCCATCATCTTAACTGTATGTTAGAAGACTGTAAAACAGTAGTTTTACTTACTTTACCATGTGGAGCTGTATCGCAGATACCCCATAGGACCACACATAAACTCATGACCTCTTAACTGGTGAACTCCATCCCTAGTGGAAACAAGGCATTCCTCAAGAAGGACCTGACTGAGTAGTTTAAGAAAGGCATTAGGATGCATTCTTGCTATATAGAAATGGAATCAAATACTCACCATGAAGAATTATTCTGATCCAGAAGCCAATTGGTAGGGTCCCAAAAGAAAGCTTCTATCATGATGTCTTCAAAGTGAGACCATTTTTTAAAACAGAAGCCCACATTTTACAAGGGTATTGCGGTCGTTATTTACCAGGTTTTAGGTGTACAACCAAACATCAATCTCCAATCAGAACGACTAGAAACAAAACATAAACTCCCACCAGTGGAGGACAACAAATACTATAATGAACAACAGCAGCTGAATGGAGGAAGTTGTGGAAGAAAGCTTTTTATTATGAACCCATAGTAAACCAGCGACGCTGCTTCAACAAGCCAAGAAGAAAACTGAATATAATCAGCAAGAAATTGCAACATAGGCATCAGAGATCAAGACAGTATTTATTAAGTTTCAGCAGGACAGGCTGTTCTACAGTCCTACATCTAGTTTGTTATGTGAACTATTTCATCCGTTATTGAACTATTACCTATGCAGGTTATGATATTATGTACTATAGTGGTAATTTGTGACATATGTTATCTCAAGGTTATTTTCTACAAGACACTGAAAAATCAATACTTAATGAGGCAAACCCCGAATGTTTCCTCAAGAGGCTGTGATTATGTGCAGACTGGGGACTGAACAGTTTGACCACTGTGCTTTTAAGGAAATTGTGATTTGAACAGGTCACCATAAAGGAGAGAATCATTGTAGTCTGAAGAGAAGCAAACAAATCTGAGCACATACCAGTAACATCTCTGTGAGCACACAGATATTAATAACACATGGGTGACAAAGCATTATAGAGGTATATACGCCTATATTCTTGAAAAAGTACTGTGCAAAGGGAATTTTCAGGGATCCTAAAACAAGAATACGCATGTGACTGAGTCAGTGACCCTAGAGTAAGAAGGTATTGCAAAGTACTGAAGCTATCACAAAGCCACACCTGGAAAACTCGGCCAGAATACCTTAAAGAATTATAAGCTCTGCCTAAACAGACAGAAGTTATACTGTCAAAGCCTATTACCTTGACAGCTGCTAAAAAAAGGGCACCTTCTGTGCAAGACCAAATCATTCATTCTATAGAGGGGATCACATAATTTAACCAGAAACAGAATCAGTTGAAGCTGCCCCTAATTAGCTGCACAGGTGGAGCCATCGTTAGGCCGTGCCCACCTGCACTGCAGCAAGCCCCGCCAGCTGCGCACCCTCCCGTGCTGCAGAACTGAGCCCCGTGGTGCCCTGTACGGCTACAAATGCAGGGACTGGTTTACTACCATTACAGAACAACGTAACATGCACATCTGTCCTGCTTCCCTACCCGAGGATGCTGGGAATTTGGATGCTACAGTCCCAGGCACAGAGAGTGGGATAAACCCCACTCTGGAGTACCTGCCCTTGACTGGAGAGAAGATGCAGCCGCCACATGGGCTGGACACAAACTCGAGTTAGTGAGACTCCTTTCACTCTAGCAGCCTGGAAAGTACTTTTTCCATCCTCATGTGTTATGACTGGATTCCTCTGCCTTCTCAAACGGAAGACACAAATATTTATTGAACATACAGTTTTTTCCAATGCTCTTCAAAAATTTCCATCTCCTTGTGGCAACGGATACCAGTTACATTTTATATTCTCCTCAATACCCTTGAGAAGATGTTATTTTTGTCCTCAAAACTTCCAATCTCATTTGTTCTGACATCTTTTATCTCTCCATACTGACATTCTCTTTTTTCTAATCTGTAATTCATACTCACTAGTAGTGGCATTTTAGGTTTCTTCCTTCCTTTAATTTCCTTCTTGATTTTTCCTTTAATTTTTTTCTTCACTTACCACTGAACAAAAATAAACTGCCAAACACCCCTTACTTGACTTCTTACTTGACTGTGTAATCAATCTGGTAATGAGTTTATTTCACAAATTTAAGGGTTATTTTTTGTCTCAATCAAGTTTTTCTCAACTTCGGAAATGAATTTGCTATATGAGTCATAGATATACTTTATTATTTTTATTTTTATTATTCTTGCTGTTGTCAATGTTGTTGTTATTATTGTTTTATTGTTATTATTATTGTTTTTGTTATTGCTATTGTTGTTATTGTTATTATTATTATAAGTGAATATATAAGGCTGAATGGAACGGCCCATGTTTTGTTCATGATGAGTAGAACACCACTGGTCCCAAGGTAACCATCAACTTCAAGTCCAGAGATTATTCATTCACCTTTCAACTGCCACACTGGAGTTCAAAATAGACGTATGATTAAGAAATTAGCTAAGTCACCCTGACCAAATTGGATCAGATGCTGGATTTCACTTACATCATAGTTAAAATTAGCTACTGCCTGTAAACAGAGAGCAGGCAGGTAGGAGACCAGCAGTCTCTTTCACTGCAGTCAAGCAACGCTTTCTCAGTGAAACTAACTGCAAGATACCCAAACTGGCGGAAATCTCACTGAGAGAAACAACAGGTTTTCCAGCAGGAGGAGGAAGAGCCCCCCAGAGAACAATATTATGGCTGGTGAAAAGATGCTTCACACTTCTGAATGGCCTTGTCCCTTTGTACCTGAAGTGAACAGGAAAAAGAAACAGAAGCATTTTGAGGCATCACGTTCATTTCAAAGATGTTCCTTTGAGTTTCGTGGGAGGGATGTAAAAGGTAGTCAGCTTGGAGAAATCAAATGCCTGCAAATATAAATCCTGAAGTGCAGTAAGTCAGATATACTCCAGTGAGACAGAAATTACTAGCTAAATTATTTAACAGTATGAGTAACATTTCGACTTTGTGCTGCCACTTTTTATGGCATCTAAATCAATTTATTTCCGTAAATAGATCCTGGTGCTTTGCTGCAGTAACTGGAAATTGCTTTCACCTCTTCCACTCTATCAGTAAAAAATGAAATTAGCTTTATCACTACATTATAAGTTTTAGCAAATTATGTAATTAAGGAAGAATAAATTATTTGAAACTATGAAAGGGCCAAAGCTATGTTAAACTCTCTGACGCACTACAGAAACATTCTGTGACTTTAAAATAAGCCAGGTTATTCCTTTTTTCCTAAAGTCTTAAATATGGCTTTCATTATTCACAGAATAATGAGATAAATAATGAAATAATGAGTCAGCTGTAACTTTCATCACTGAAACCCAGGGTCCACACAATCACTGTTTTCCCAGCACACCCAGGAATGTGGGTTTTAAATCAGAAAGATATATTGTCATTGTACATAAAATGGGACTTTATTCTTCTTCCTACAGAAGTCTGTAGGACTCCTACACATCAGTACCACAGAGGGCTTTAACAGAAGAGCTGTAGGGAGTCCTGCCAAAACCCTTTACAACAATCTCATCTCAAAACTGTTTCTTCTTTTCTGCCAGAGGCTATTTTCCTCAGAGGAGAGTTGGCAGACTGCGGTATGTGCACATGCTTCAACTCCTCCAGAGCAAAGCCTTAACTATCAACAAAGATGGGCTTGAGCCACAGCACCAGGCCGCTAAGGGAACGAGCTAAAGAGCGCTTACTTCTGTCACCTTTGCAACAGGGTGGCAACCTCTGGTGAGGCTGAGGAAGCCAGCCAGTCGGTGTACGGTATCATCAATACCTGCCCCAGCCAGATATTGCCCACATTCCTCTTGAGGCTGTACACCACAGCATTGCAGTTACAGCAAATCTACCTGTGCAAGTACACGTGTCCCTGAAGTAGATGAAAAGGCATGCTGAACTACTGGGTCCAAAGGCAATTTGCCTTTGATTAGAAAAAGCATAGCTGAGGGATCCTGCTGGAGGCTGTCGGAGGGAACTGGAAGGCCCTGAGCAATACTGGCTGAGCGCCTCTGTGGTTTCACACAGCTGATGTGCACATGCGGTGAGCATGCTGCTATCATCTCGAGTGAGTTAGCGCAGGCTCACTGTATACGAGTGCAGACCTTTGCAGAGCAGCTGTACAGCACGCGTGTCATAGCTGATATTCTTGCATCATCTGTCAAGGCTGCCAGACATCTGGAAAAGCAATTGACAGGAAAATAAAGGAAAGCCATCTTCCAGCTATTTTTAGGGGACACAGTCCAGAGTCTGAAAGGATTCCCAAGACCCTTTAGGGACTTGGGCCCTGGGACTCAACAAGGCAGCTATGGAAATGATCCTAGGATCTCGAGAGTGAAGAGGTCAATAATCTGATACATATGCACTGACTCACGTGTAGCTGGGACAGAAAAGGTACAGACAGACCCTTTCTTATGACAGTTCTCCCTTTACTGGTGTCTTGATACAGCTGATGAAGCACCACATCTAAAAGTGCGATGGCAACTAATCAAGTGTTGAGAAGGGAGGAATTACGTGTCAGTGCTCCTTGGAAGGCACCACTGCTGCCTTCTGCTTGATGCTCTGGTGATGTAAAGAATATGACCTGTGCATGAACAGCTCTGCTGGTACATGTTGCAGGTGTCTGCAAATATAAGATGACATTTACTCCATCATCATGCCTGAAATGTACATCCTTTAGGTCTTCCCAAAGGTAAACCAGGATTATTATGGAGTCATATTATTGCTAATATGCACATGCATATTCACTTTAACGGGTATGTGTCCTCATCAACACAGAGAAACCAACACGGCATTATGACCACAAATGTTTTTCTCCTAGATCAACTAATACACTTCTACATGTCTGTTTAAGCAACTTAATATTCTTGTATATACAGAACAGTATTTACTCAACTGGCAAGACCATTTTAGAAACACTATGTGTAAATACACATTTTTACTTGAAGAAAAATGAAACACAGTAATAGAGGGTAAAAAAATACTGTAAGTTCTAAAAGAGCATACATGTCAGCAGTGCCATTCAAAAAATGTGACTAGTCAGCTTTCAGTACAGTTTCCCAGAACCAGGGACGGGGAAGAAAAAAAGAAAAAAAAAAGAATTGAAATGCAGGGAACAGCTTGAAACACAGCTGAATTTATTTTAGAACAGGAACCTCATGCAAGACCAAACTCAGATTGTGTTAGTGCTGCTGCCATTTGACAGAAGATTACAGATTGTTCACAGAGAAAATTATGGTAATAAAAGGTAAGCTGTGATTCTGAAGTGCTACAATGGCATTAATACAAATTCATATGTGGACACTTTCATCTAATTACAAGAGGTCTTTTTTCCATTTTTGGCATTCATTCCTTCAGAACTGATTTCAGCTAGACCAGAAAAAGCCGCTCTCCTACTGGAATATGCGTCTATATAGACAGTTACATTAGTACAGTTATGTTAACTTAATTATGCCTCTGTAATTTCTGGTGAACACTTGCAGGATGGAAAGCAGTTCTGCTTGCTGTTATTAACTTCAACTTTTATGATTTAATTGTGACTACAGAATGAGTATATTAGATTACATCCCCCTACCTTTGCATTTAACTAACCTGTGAGTTTATATATCACAGCTGCTTGTTTTTGTCAAATCTCAGTGGAAATCCAAATATTAGTTTCTCAGTTTCAGAGGACACAGCTTTCAATATTTCTAAGAAGAGATTAATATAATTAATTTAATTTTGAATAATGTCTTCTAATGAACTATTGTACAGATATGATGTTTACCCTTTTTCCTAGTCAATGATTCTTGTCAATAGATATAAAAAAATTCAAAGGATACTATTCAAATGACAGATGACAGACAAAAGCACGGTGAGACAGATAAATGACCTTTGATGGTCTCTGATGAAAGACTAGTGTTCAAAACTGCAACTTCTTCTTTATTCAGTCCTACTTATCCTTTACCACCCTGAGATATAAAATGTCACTCACCCAGTCAGCTGAGTGTAATTATCTGTATGATATCATTATAAATCTAACATAAAAACATAAACAATTAACGCTGTACCATTTCTATTTCATATAAATACAATAAAAGTCACAAAATACTATCATTATTATTCCTAACTCATGTCAGCTTATCCGGGGGTTTAAAATACTACCCATCACTGTCATAGCTAAACACCTTCTACCTGTGACCCAGATTTCCAGCAATTAAGACCTTAAGGGTTTTCATGAAATATCTGATCTTGCTCAGGTTTCAGTATATATACCTACCCTTTGGATAGTGTGTTTTTGTCACTGTTATTATTTTGACTACAAAATTGAGGACTGGGTTAGATAGGAGATAGGCATGTGAAGAGGCTTCCTCAGGAAGAAAAATTGTGTGTGATCCTGAGGTTATCCAATCTCTCAGCTCTATGTGCTTTATCTTCTGATTTGTAAGCTGCATCATCCCAGGAGATCAGCTGTCTTAGTACTTCATAGGCTGAAATTCAGCCTTAATATAGTTTGGTCTTGATTTTTTAATCACTTGAAGGTTTAGCTCTGAGGCCTTCCAGCAACATGAGGAATACCTTGGGACTATCCGAAAGCATTAAAACCTGACTTGACATATGCACAGAAGACTAACACCACTGAGGAAGTGAGCCTTTATATGTTGTACCAGAAGGACAATTTATACACCTCAGGAAATCAAGCAGTTTTAATGATGACAGCCCTGCAGTGTATGGCAATAAGCTGCAGCCAGGATGCAGTGGGTAGTTATCTGCAAAGCATATTCCACACCTATGTTCTGTTCAGGCTGTTATCTTTGTGTTCACTGTGCAGAGCACTGCTCTTTTTTGAATGTTTATTTTACTTTTCTGGCTTTATCAGACCCTCAGTCCATTCCCCCAGTCCATTCAGCTTAATTCACTGAATTGAAAACAAATTCTCAAAGGGTAAGAAAGATGATTAATCCCTACAAGCTCACAGTTCTCCATGGATATTTTTCTTGTGCTAATGATTTCCATTATTTTAATAAATCAATGCATTAATAAAGCACCAATAAGGAAAGAGAGCATATTGGCATTCCACTAAGCAAAAATGAAGAATAAATACTATAGTTCAATGTATTAAAGAATTAAATACTAGAATTCTTTTGGACAAAAAAAGATGTAATGTGAAAATATAAACAGGTGAGTTCTACAGGGACTGCCTGAGCCAAAGAAGAAATTTCAGCCTGAATCCTGCATTTGGTTCTGTATCTACAGTTGCAAGGCCTTTGCTACTGAATTCAACACACCCAGGATTTCTCAGAATGTGTAAACTTCTCTGTGATGCATAATAAGCAAAATTATTATTTCTCCTTTTGCATGTAAGTTCCATTTTGGCTGCTTTTTAAAGATTGTTTATCTCTGAGAGCTCATCTCTTCTACAGAGCCTCTGTTTACACCGCAGTTTGAGCATAGCTATTCTGGCACAGCAGCCTAGTGAAGATGCAGTGTGCATTCGTTGAAGAGTGGTTTTCTATCAAGTTGGTTACGTTTTTTTCCCCTGCAACATTAATCAAGCCAACAAAAGCTCTCTCCTGCAGCACAGCTCTATCAGCAAGGGAGTATGGTTATTTTCACACTTGCAGCTGAAATAACTCTGCTGGCAAAACTCCGCAGTGCAGGTCAAATCTGAAAAACAGCTGATGGAGACTATATGACTGATAATAAATAAAACATGCTCTGAAAGCCATTGCAAGTTATTTAGTTTGTCCAATTTAACAGGACATAGCTGTCCCATGATGGGTTTTCACTCTTCCTGGTAATCTAGTTTCTGTGCAGTGCACATAATGTGCCGGGTAGTAACAAAATAGAACCCATTATAATGAGTTAATACAGTACCATTTGCACAGTGTGCATTTATGATTGCAGCCAGTCCCCTCTAGGCTGCCAAAGAGAAATCTCACAGCTGTAAGCAAGTTTACTATTCACATTATAAGCACTGTCTCAGCAGCCTCCCCTATGTACAAGACAGGCAGTGCTGCTTAAACTTCTTTCCCATGGGCACCTCTACACAGATCCTGTGGGCAGGCATGATCTGGAGGGACAGGAGACAAGACATTTCCAAACTAGAAGCTATGTATAGCTGTTGTCAAGGGGCAAAGCTAATAAACCCTGTGCTGAAACATCAGCACGGCTCCCAGTTGACAGAATGTGATAGGAGTGAGTTCATATCTGCCTGTAAAAGACCGTAGGGTTGTTTAAATCTCTGGGGAACAGGATGCTCACTGAAACTTTCTCAGAATACTTTGAATGTTCAGGACATAATGAAAATCAGGGGGTCTGCCAGACAGCTGGGTAATGCTTTGCATATTTAGGGATTCGTTGCAATATAAGCAGCTGAAATAAATTCTCTACAGATGGGGCCATATATGCTATAAAAAGACCTTCGTTTTGAGGTTTTAAGATTATGCAAACGTCAATTGCTTACAATTGCACAATGTTATTTCTATGGAAAATGTCAGCACGAATGAATCAGACATATCTGAGAATAAAGGTAGGGAATCATATTGTTTAGCCTGTGCTGCAAAACAGTCCTGTCAGCCTTTTCACTTAACATTTTGTTTTCTCCAGGTTTTAGTGCCGGAGCTTGACTTTTATTTGGGGGTTAATTTTTTGTCAGGGAAGAGTTTTGCAACCTAGTGAAAATCTGTCCAGCTGTCCAGTGAGAAAAATCACTTCCCAGATTGCACATACTGGAAAAGTCTCACTAGAAAACTAACTACAATATGTAAAGAGTCTAATGTTGCTGAATTCCCAGTCTTCTTGCAGGTCCCCAAACTGACCAAACTGCATGTGTGCCATCTATGAGAGACTGTATTTCAGAAAGATTTTGTATCTTCTGCTGCCCTTCCTTTGGTGTGCAGCCAAGGACTACAACATAGAGAAGAAAACTCTCCTCTGTGCTTAGGAGGCAATTGACCTCACCTAACTTTAGTGATTTCAGTCTTAGAGTTCTGCTCCACAAAAAAAATCAAAGTTCACTCTATGAAGACACCACTGAGAATTTTTCCTTTCTGAATATCCTAGATACCCTAGATACCTAGGTAGAATATCTTCAGATGGAACATGTGTTACCCTCTGGAGATAACAATTTTCTTCCAGCAACTAGAAAGAAAACCTACAAATCTAGGTTGGACTAGATGCCTAACTTGTAAATAGTTACAGAAAAGCAAGATAAATCTCACTTTCAATAAGCCTTGCTTATTCTGCACATTGAGTGGGATGGTGATGTAACCAAAGACTATCTAATAACACAAGCACAGAAGGCACAGAAGGCCATCAACTAAGATTACCAGGCCAACTCACTTCTGCCATTCCTGACTTCTGGGACCTTGACACTGATCTCAGTAGCGTTCCTCTGACTGTTCTTGTGTAGGTAATTGTAGCTCCCACTGCTGAGCACATTTACCTTCTAATGACTATATGTGATCAGTCACAATGTTTAAAATTATAATTCCATTAAAGAAGATTTCTTCTTTTGAATAGTGTTCTTTTTTAACCTTTCTTCAGTTACACCTACATTGGAATTGGGTGCCACATTACCTCAGCTCCTGGAGCTCTGTGACCTCAGGAAAATCCCTTTCCCAGCATCTGTTACTGCTGATTCATTACATTCTTGAAAAACCAAATCCCCAATACATCACTGATAGTTATTTCATCCCACTTGCACAGTACAAAAGACATGTAATATGCTCACATTATGACAGAAACATCCACTCATAGCAATTCTGTGATTTCAGAGATTTTGCTTAACCTCCTCAAAGTATTTTGTATTTAAAGTAATACAGAAAAAAAAAAAAATGAACTTATTCTTTAACTGTAGAACAGATACAATACAAGCTGTAGATATTTTCCCATGCCAGTGATTTCCTCCAGCTCTATCTCAAAACAGCTCTTTTCCCATGTCAATCTGGATCTTGAACTGTATTCAAGCCAGCTAACACAACTGTGAAAAGCTGTCTCCTGACCATCAGAGGAAAGACCATACTTACCTACAAAGGCCCTGAGAGCATTAACAAACCTCACTGGCCCTGCCCAGCACCCCCAGGGCCTCCCCCAACCTGCCTATGGGCTCAGGAGTCCCGTTTCAGCCCAGCCCTGGGCCATCAGTCACTGCCCAGTGATGCTACAAGCTTGCTGGTGGCCAGCTGGCCGTGTCACTGCCCTCGGCTCCTGGCTGCCTGTCCCTGAGGGAGCACCTGGCCCTTGCTGCTCCCTGACAGTACCTCCCAGTGCCTGAAAAACACCTTGCTAACACTGATAGGTTTCGGATACTACCATACTCGTGTATGAGTGAGCCAATGATTTTGAAAGAATCACTATTGCTTTCTATAATTATTAAAAATCCTTGTGGTTTTATTAAGACTCTTACAATATTTGTTGTTCCTTTGGGCTCTCATGGATTTAATTAATTTCCTGAGACATATGACTACCAATGAAGAAAAAGATGAGACGCCAGAATCTAATTCTTGTAGAAACCTAGACATCTAAACGTCTAAATGCTTGCTAACCATAAGGCAGACAAACCTCTTATGATACTTTAAAACTTAAGATATTAATCTCTAAATTGCAGTAAGGAAAACTAGTTGAAGGTATGATTGATTATCAGGTATTTTGGCATGTTTAGGCTCCTACAGGCAAAGGGAAGAGGTGACTCTTTTTCATTAACATGAAGAACATCTATCATTTCTAAAACACTTACTGTGGAATTTTGTTGGGCTGAGTAAGGTGGCTGCTTAGGACATCAGTTTAAAAGAAAAAACAAATTGATCTAGTTTTTAAATGACAGAAGAATAAAAATATTCAAAAATCCTCTTGGATGGAAAACTGCTGGTGTTATTTTTAAGTAAAATTGGTTGTTTCTTAATTTGTTTTCATTGTGAAAAAAAAAATCCTTATTTTACATCCATTAATACTGCTAGGAAACAACTTAATCTGTCCAAAGGATTGGTAATGTTTCTGTGTGTGTAGAATAAATACAGTATCACCGCCCATCACAGTCTCTCGGCCTCATTAGGGAGACACGCTGGGGTTAGCATCTTGGCAAACTCATTAGGAGTTTCTTGTTGCAATCAAATTTGTCCTGTCCTTGGTTGCCAGGCATATTATATTAGGGAGAACAAAACCTTGTAACTGTTCTTCCTCATCTATTAAATTTTGTACTGAATGCACCATCTTTTGTTTTACAGGAATCCATCCAAAAATGCTGATGGAGTGTAAAAATGCTCATGCTGAAAAGAATTTCATTAGTCAGTGCCGGACATAGATTAGCATTATTTATTTATTTGAAATTTGAATACTGTAATTCTAAGTGACAAAACAGGGATGCAGGCAGATTTTCTCTTACTATGAAGTACAGAAAACCACAACTCTATATGAAGAAGTCAGGGGCTTTCTGTCAGCAGGATACCTAAACTCCAAGTTAAAGTAATTTATGTGGGTAACTACTGGTGACACAATACCTTGAAACCTTTGTTGCTTCTATGTCTCATAAGGCTATCAATGGCTATGCAACTCAGAGTCCATTTCCACAAGGTAGTTCACTAAAAATTCACTGCTGCCGCTACAGGTGAGGTCCTGAGGAGCATCAGAGCTGGAATAAGGCAGGGGGAGGGGGATGATGGATCAAATGGTCAGAACTGGGGAAGGACTGGAGGAGAGAAGACGGAGAAGGGAGGCTGAGGTAAGAAAAAGGAGAGATGAGATCTGGAAGATGAAAAGGTGAAGGAAGCTCTCTTCCTTTCAGTCACAGCAAGTAATTAGAGCAGCTTAGCTGTCCATGGAACTGAACCTTTAATTTAAGTCTTAAAGACTGAAAACATTGGTCTCCTGGTATTACTAGATAGGTGTTTTCCAAAGCACCTTTGATCTAGAGATTTTAAAGAACACTGTGAGATCAATTTTGAGCTGAAATTTAAGTTCTAAACATTTTAAGAACAAACATTTGCACACCCTGAGACCAATAAGAACGATAAACTCTTTTCTGTGATGCATATATAAATGCAATTAAAATCAACAACTCTCTCCACTCCCACCCCCCCACACACCCCACCACCCCATCCCCCATGAAAGCCTAAAGACAAATTCAGAAGAAACAGATCATTTTGTTTATATTCATTGCATGGCACAAAGGGAGCATAAGAATAAATAATGGAAGGAAATATTGTTAATGTCTTCCATTGCAATAACTTCAGAAGTCATCTGTAACAAATAATTGTTTTTCTTGAATAATATTAATTTTAACCTGATAGTTTTCAGAATTAATTATTTGCATGACTTGAACTGAAATCATTAGCCAAATGCAACTACAGTATAAATTTAGAGAGTTCTCAGAAGAAATCAAGTTGTTTTATATTATCTTAAACAGCTAACACAAATGTTGTCATTAATTTCTCATATTTGGAAAGAATCAAACCTAAGAACAAATTCATTGACTCTGAATCAGTATTCAACTGCCAAATAAATTACTTCCTATTTGCATATTTAAAATATTTAATTTAATAATCAGCATATGCTGGATATCAATAGAACACAACAGTAATACAAACTACTTTTAACATGAAAATTGATTATGAAAGCAGGAAATGGATTCTTTTTTTACAGTATCAGTTTGTTTAATGGAGATCCTAAATACACTACTTCAGACAGCAATACAAAAATATTTATTTTCCAGCCAAATCTGAATTTGTCCCCCTATATTGTATTATTGCTGACAAGCTGGGCATAATGTAATGTGGGTGAAACTATGGAAGAATTCATATGTCTACTTACTGGGCCTGATTCAGACTTTTTAAACAAATTCTAAAAATGAAAGTTGCTATACATTTTATTGCTTATTCAACATTTCAAATCTGATTTCAAGGACATATTCAGAGTCCTGTGTTAGCAAAAATTACACTGTAGGATAAAACTATGATCTTCATTTTGATATAGTGAATTTGCCAAAATCACAAGTATCAGGAAGGAAAATAAAACTTTGATCTTCCTGGTTTGCCTAACACACTAGTTTAAACTGTTTTCCTCTGAAAACTCCTCCTCCTGTCTCCTTGGCTGTTAAGTCTAGATACACTAACAGGTTGTTTAACACTATAATTTTTGTGACACTTTTCCATGGGGAAACAACAAATGTTGCTGGTTATCAAATACTTTGGGTAAAATACTACTACTAACTCATTTGAAGAGCATGATAATGCTTCCTTTTAGTTAAAAAATTTTACTAGCCCTAGAGGTTGAAAGGGCCACCTCACAGCTAAAATATAACAGTTGACAACGTACATACTGCTGGAGGGCTGGAAAGCAAACTGAAATGTGTTTGCACAAAAGTGTTACTGCATGTTTTTATAAACTTGTTTCACTTGGCACTGGAACAGATAAGAAAAGTGCTGTAGTAAATCACCAAAGTTGCACTGAGGGAATGATACGTAACAGCAAAGGGCTGGGAAAATGCAGCTGTTCCTTTTGAAGGCTGCCAGTGGAAATGCTCTAGGTCCACAAAGGCCATTTCTTGGCAAGAGGCTGTTTGGGGAAGCTCAGAGCCAACAAACAGAAAACATCTACTACCGAACACAGTGCACTGTCTATAGGAGCTGTTCATAAAGATAACTGGCCGTCTAATTCATCAGGACCGTACACAACTATAGCTAACAACATAATATTACATGACTTTATCATATATTTCTGTTTTTTCCCCAGCCTCCTCTTAACACCTCACTACAAGGTGCAGTGGCATTCAAGAGAGTGATGAGGTTGTCTTCAGTCAATCTGTAAGCCCTAACAGGTAAGCAGACATATCAGAGATACCCGTCATCTTCGTTCTAAGGAATCTTGTCTTGCCAATCAGATGTAGATCAGCATTCCATTTCATAAAACAGAGACCAAATAAGATTTAAATTGAGACATCCTTACAGCCACAAGACTTCTAGACACCACACAAAGGGAAAGGTAAACCACTAAAGATTCTCTCAGCTCTCCCAAGCAATGGAAATGTATCTGTTGCCATAAGTAGGTGAAATCCTGTATTGTCTGGCAAATAAATAAGGAGGGGGAAGTTATATTACAAGAAGAGAATTAAACAAGAATTATTTCAGTGTGACCTACCAGTTTTTCTTTTTCTTAGCAGATGAAAGGAAGTATCTGGGAACATTTGAGAAAGACCATATGTAAATCTCAGGTAATGTGCTGTTTTCAATTCATGCCATTATGTATAAATCCTGTTTTTCATAAAATCAGACCTTGAGCCATTGTGGATTTTTTTGCTTGTTTGTTTTGCCTTTGTTTGCTTATTTTTTTTTTTTTCAGAGTAGTCACAAAAGATGGCTTGATGCTAAACTCAAAACTCAAAGGATCAGGGCAGTGTTGGCTCCTTGGTGTTGCCTTTTACTTGCAGACTGCCTTATGCAAAGCCTCAGCTCTGGCCAGACCTGCAGGCAGGGAGAGGTGGAACCACCTCCTGACAGATACATAGGATGAATATGTTTAGAGCCAAAATTTCCTCACATAGTTATCTAAGGTCCTATCTATATGAGAAATTTACACTAGCACTTGCCAGCCAAACACCCAGCTTAAAAGAACCGTATAGGTTAAGAACAACAGTAAGTTTTTATTGCGTGGCAACTAAAACCACAAGTTGTTGATAGACCTGTTGGTAGTCAGTTGGGTTACTGGAGATTTGCCAGGATACAGGAACCCAGATGGGTTTAAAGTTGTAAGTATTCTTAAAATTCCTATGGACTGGGAATAAATGGAATTTTTTAATCATAAACATATCGTTTAAATATAATTTTCAGAAAGTGTTTTGAGGTTTATTGGTAAAATCTTCTATCTAACAACCCAATAAGACTTCAAGAAAGCATTTAGTAATCATAATCCTCCTGCCCCAATTCAGGATCAATGATACTGCCATTCCTGACATGTGTCTGTCTACTTTTTAAGAACCCATAATGGAGACTGCAAGCTATACAGGCAATGACTTTCACTGTTTTATTAAGCCACTGTGAGAAAGAGTTTCCCAATACCTAACATAAATCTCTTTTATTCTTCTCCCTGTCCACCAATCACCTGGCAAATTGATGATTCCCTTCTTTGGAAAAGCCTCTTTGTATTTAATGATTGCTATCACGTCTCACTTCAATTTTCTCCACTGTAGACTAAGCAATCCCAGCTCTTTCAGTCTTTCCTGGTAAGCCATGCTTCTTAAATGTCTGCCCATTTTCACTGATCTTTAAAATCTCCAACATTTTTTCCTTCAGAACCTGGATATGGTACTCCAGCAGAGGCCTTAACAGTGATAAGCAGAATGGAAAAAAGACTTTTTATGTCCTTCAATCTATTACTGCTTATAAGCCCCAATAGGAATTTCAGTTTAGCCTCACATGCAGCTTGTGATCTACCATATCATGACCCCTCCCTAGATCCTCCTCTGAAGAACTGATATACTGTATCATATCCGTGCGGGTGATTAATCCTGCCCAAGTATACTACTTTTCATTTGTTTCTATAAAATCTCATCCTCTGTTTTTTTCAGTTTATCAAGATTATTGTTCATTCTAAGCCTGTACTCAAGCATACCTGGAATTTCTCTGCATATTATCTGACAATGTAATAAGCATATTTTCCATTTTATGACTCACTCAATGGACTGGGACTACAGATAAATCCACCAGAAGCTTTTAGGTCTTCCTCTAATTGTTAACATGGTTATAGAATGACTTCTTGTTACCCTTTTTATTGTTTGCACTCTCCTGCATAATGCTTCTCTATAATCTTTCTGATGAATCCCTCACACCCACACCATTTCTTCATACTCATCTTCACTCATCTGATTTTCCTATTTCTGTATCCCTTTTTCTTCTTTTTAAGAGCTTATGATTTTGTTAAGATGATTTCTCACAACTCTTCTATCAGCTGTGGAGATGCAAACAGTGGAATGCAACTTGTAGCTCTCACCATTGGATCCTGCTCCAACATGGTTATGAGTTACAAGAAAGAATGTGACCTTTCTCAGAGTTGCTGGATATTACAAAGCTAAACCAAGGCGAGAAGGATTTATCTTCAGCAAAAATTAGCTTGAAGTTTAAATCTACCTTCACTCCTGCTCCTGACCACAAATCATTTATTTGCTAATATGGCTGTTGTTAGCTATGTAGAAACAAGCTAGCATTGCCCAAACAGCAATAACCCTCCGGTGTCATCCTAGAATTTCCCCAGGTACCCAGAAACAATATTCAGAAAAGACATTTCAAAATAAACTGTGAATGAACACATGCAAGTCACTAGTTCTTTGCAACACTAAGAAGGATAAGCCTCAGAGCCAAAGACAAATGGTTACGTCGCTGATGCTGATACAGAAGCTCAAACCTTGTGATTTCATGCAGGCTTGGGTGCAGTCAGCTGAAAGCCTCTCATTCACTAACATGCTTACTCATTAACAGAAAGAGTTAGTGCTTCACCAGGAGGTCCTCTGCTTGCTGTCTTTCCCAACACCAACCGTCATATTTTTTCTGATGTTAAAATCTCTTTCACTGCTCCCGTTTGACCATTCCATTAGGTTAGTCATCAACAGCTGTGAAACAGTTGCTGATTTAAATTGGACAGTTCAAAACTCTGCTCAGAGGCTATATCCAGGCAGGTTTTCAGTATCTCCAGGGATGGAGCCTCCACAGCCTCTCTGGGCAGCCTGTTCTGGTGTTTGACCACTCTCATAATAATTTAATTTTTTAAAAAAATATTATATTTAAATGGAATTTCCTGTATTTCAGTTTGTGCCATTGCCTCTTGTCCTGTCACTGGGCAGCTCTGACAAGAGTCTGCCTTTGTTTTCTCCAGGATAAACCTCAGGTATTTGTACACATGGATGAGATTCCCCTGGCCATGCCCTTCTCCAGGCTGAGCAGTCCCAGGTCTCTCAGCTTCTCCCCATATGACACATGTTCCAGTCCCTCAGTCTTCTTCATGGCCCTTCACTGGACACGCTCCAGTAAGTCCATGTCTGTCTTGTGGAGAACATAGCTGGACACAGCATCCCAGATATCCCTCACCAGGGCTCAGCAGAGGGGAAGGATCTCCTCCCTCCATCAGCTGTTGATGACACTGCCTAATGCAGACCATCATGATGTTGGCCACCTTTGTCACAAGGGGATATAGCACATGGCATGGTCAGCTTGGTGTTCACCAGGACTCCCAGGTCCCTTTCTACCAAGATGCTTTCCAGGAGGTAGGTTGTACAGTGTTACTCCTCCTCAGGGGCTGGGCTTGTCACTTCCCGTTGTTCAACTTCATGAGACTTGTGTTGTTCCACCCCTCCAGCCTGCCAAAGACCCTCTGAATGGCAGGAGAGCCATCTGGCTTATCAGTCACACATTCCAAGAGACACATTCTGCCCAGAAAAGAAGTGGGGTCTTCCAATAAGGTCTCTCATTTAGCAGAATTATAGCACAAGAGAGGATTTTGCCACTATTGTACTATGAGTAAATTCAAGACATGTACTTGGAGGACTGTACAGAATAAATATAATTCTCCTTAGACTTTTCTTAACAATCTGGAGGCACATAGTTCTGCATCTTATAAGATCATGTCAGCGGAATTCTGACAGCACAAAGTAACAAAGTGCTAAGTAAGTCAATTTCCAGTCATTCAATTTATGTTGGACTTTATACTTGGGGATATTTGCTCTTTTTGTATGCTCACCTTGTCACTAAATGTTTGTATCAAATATATATTGCAAACAGCACAACAGAATTTAAGAAAAAATAATGCCTTGCAAGGATGCTATTTTGTTGAGATGTTCTGGAGAGACACTATAAACCACAGAAAAGAAATCAGAGTTGCTTGTAATGTTACAGGGATGCTGAGATTGGTAGAACAGTCCTATTAAACATAGTTCCTTATTTATTTTTTATATCAAGTGGACTTTCAAAAGCTTTGTGTGGTGTTACAAAATAAAAAGCCACTCATCAATTTCCTATTCTTCCTCTTTTCTTAAAAGTATGGAAATATATCCCAAACTCAAAGGATAGAGCCTAGCAGCATGAATCCAAAATCACTTATTTGCACAAATATCATGGGAATTAGGATTTTCCTAACTGTTGCCAGATTTTCTTTTAGGAAAGGTATTACTTCATCACCTATTTGTTTTTCTTCCAGGATGTTCTCACATTCTTATCCAGCTACTCAGAAGCTCTGATTAGAAAGTGGCTTATTTTGTTGTCCCAGTAGGGATCTAGGCACATAATCTTCAGTTCCAAGGTTTACTACTGTCTTAAATAACTTGCAGATGTGTGTCATACAATGCTGGGGGTTTTGTGGTTGCTAATGTGTAGGGAAGAACTGCACAGATAAAGCACCCAGATTGTATTTAAATATTTCCCTTTATTTTTTTCTTTTTATTTTCCTCTTTGTTTCAACACCACAGAAGAAATTACGAGATACAGAAATACTCAGGATGAGAAAAGTAATTATGGCACTTTCATAGGTCACAGGGAGGCCACCAATGAAACTAAAATATACATTATAAAAACAGTGGTATGGTCTTATTTGCAGCCTGCTCTCCTTACTGCAAGTTATAGAATAGAAATACATTTGCATTTACTTTGCAATATATTTGGCTTTGATCAATAACACACTTGTGTGATCTACAGTGAGTCACGTAAATAACTTCACGGATGCAAAATGGTGCTTTCTAAACAATCACAATACAAGCGGAACACGCATCAAATCCTGTCAGTGTTTGGGAAGGGACTGTAGCAAATCATAAATTCATTTCCGAAAGCACAAAGCCAGTTAAATGTGAGCAGTCAGTCATTCAGAACACTAAACATTCCAATATCACTGTCCTGAAACAATAAAGGATTATAAAAGAATCTAAAATATTTGAATTGAGTTGATCTTTAAACGCACTCAAAAATAGCGCAAGAGTGTATAATTCATTAATGTGGTGTAAATTCACATAATGCAGAGAGCAGCTGCTTAGTGAAGCCTGCTTGCTGATGTGGAGGTTTGGCGAGGCAGCGCTTCAGCACAGAAGCAGGGTTAGGGGTCACTGCAAGGCAACATGCTTAGCTCCTCGGGAACATCGCTCATCAACGCTGTCATTACAGACCAGCTCCCCTGACTGATTAAGAGACAGCTTTCATGGGCCCTAAAGAGAAGCTGATCTAGCCCTACATGGCTGAGGGGAATACTGCTCCAGTCCAAGATCTCAAGGCAGAGAGACTGGAAGGGAGAAATGGATTAATATGCTGGAAAATGTTGCGTGGTTCCCCACACCAGTTACTGCTTCTTTGTGCCATCAGAAATTTCAAAGGTAGATGGCAAAACAAGATGAAGGGATAAAAGGAGGAGAAAACATTTGCAGTGTTTTCGTGTTATCAGACTAGCCCCTTCAGTGCTGAAATTTGTCATTTGTCAGGAGATAAGAAAAAGTCACAGAGCAGGAAATATTGAGTAATGAGGACATTAGATCTGTGTGCGACTCAGCACTTTAGAAACCTCTTGGGTTTACCTTTGTTTGCTTTGTTTGATGACAAAGAGATAATAAACCAGTTACATTTATGTGAAAGCGTGACTTCCAGAGAAATGCTCTAGTGCAAGGTACAATTTAGCTGTGCAAACACAATGCAGAGCATAAACAGGAAAACTTAATATGTGACTTTGAAAGACAACACTCATAATACACCTGCACTATTCTTGGCAGTAAATGATACTTTATATATTTCTCCTTCACTCGTTTCAAAGAAGTTCTGTATTTAAAAGTATCTTTACTTGTATCATGTTATACATATTAAAAAGACTTTCTAAGGCACACTTTCTTTATATGTGTATGCTGTGCCTAAATTTATGGTATATACTATATTTTTCTAGAAAACAGTACAGTATCACAGTTATTGTGCTAGCCACAACGGCTTCCTTCCATTTTTTTAAGTCCTGTCAGTCCTTTTACTGCAACACATTTTGGATTTCCATCTCCCTTCAGCTGGAATGCTTGTTACTCCCACTCCTTGCCCTGCTCCTGGGCTGCGTGATAACGATATTCACCCCAGAAAGGTCTGGCTGGGTTTTCACTTTTCTTCAGGACTTGGGAGTGGACCTCCTGAAGGTACCCTGGATTTAGAAGCCATTGTGTAATTGCCTACGACAATCTTTTTAAAATCAAATGACTGTTGACTTTTTAGAAATGAAAGCAGATATTACATAAAGCATCAAAACTATTCCTATACTGCAGCAGAAGATGGGGGGAAAAAAGAGTTTTAAGACTTTTTCATGAAAACTGAGGGTCATTCAGCTTAACAGGAAGTTAGGAACTTCAGGAGGGTTTACTACTACTGTTTTGGTGAATACTTCATTATTTATATAAAGTGACAAATCTCTAAGAAGTGGGACCTAAATATTTCCCCACCTCATGTATGGGAAGAAGAAGAGCAGGGATTTGAATTTGTTTTCAAAAATCCAAGGAAAGTACCCACACAGCCAGTCTATTACCTGTACTAATGGGTCTCTTGCCGTCTGGAAATTCAACCCTGGAAAAAAGATACCTCTCCTAATTGAAATTTTATTAAACTATATCCTTAAAAATTGATTAATTTCTGAGGAGAAACTCTGCCTAACTGTAAGATTCCACAATTATTTCTACTTAAGGATCAGTCTGCTTTTTTGCCTCCACTTTTTTTCAGCAAGGCTCAATGACAGCTTGCTCTTTTCAGAGATGGCTGTGACATTTCTTGTCCTCTGTTCACAGACTCGTCTTTAACTTTTTCGTTGCCCTTTTGAGCTTTTGGCTCTAAGCCTTTACAAACAAACTGTGCAATGCATCTGGAATCAAGGAAGAAAGTACTGTATAATTATGAAGTTAAATATTGTCTCCTATCCCTTATAAATAATTTTTTCCATCTATTGCCTTTCCTGGTTACTACCCAACCACCTCCCATTAAGTTGAATAGATATGGTTGAATACTACATAATCAAACAAACTGTGGCAAGCATTCGTAAATTATTACAGAAAAACTCCCTGCCTTCCAAAGAAAGGCAGATGTAAATTCACAACTCTTGAAGACTTAACCTACAATGGTGTGTGCCTGTCTCACTTGTCCAGCCAAACTGTAGGGAAATCATTGAATTCCAGGCATCCACATAGCTTGTACCTGGCTGGGAGTTTCCTTCATTCTTTACAGATTAATTTAGTAATTGTCAGAGCTTCTCCTTTCTCCACAACAGTTTCTGGGTCAGATTTCATGTCTCTCTCTGCCCTGCAAGTCTACTTTTCATTATTTTGCTGTCTTCTACATTCCAAGCAGCCTTCCACCACAAGAACTCTACTTCAGCTGTACTTTCGTTCACATTCACAGTCCTTAACATGTCAGTGTTCTCTTGGCAAATATTTTACTACTTTGGCTGCAAATAGGGGGGCAACTGAAACAACCTGAAGTAACTTTAAAACAATTTTATTTATTTCCAGCAATGAAACCATCTCAGCACACCTTAGTGTTCAGAACAAACTAAAATGCCTGGTGATTGTTGTAGTTCATGAAAATTGCTCATACCCCAAGGTAATTATTGCAACCAGGGATTCCTGGACTTCAGAAATGACTCAGGAATAACCTCTTTTGTCTCTGCAGATGGCTGAAAGTGTATGTCACTTACAAAGGTGATATTTGTCAAGAGATCAAACAAGTTTGTTTACAACTTTTCCAAGTGGAAAAGGTAAAAAAACCACTGTAAGTGTATAAGAATCCATGTTCACTAAATATACATCTTACTGTGACAAACATAAGACAAAATGAAACATGAAAATTATCTGGGACATTCTTTTTTTCTTCTCTATACACAGCCTTTGCTTGTACAGTGTGTGTGTCTGCCTTCCCAGCCTTTCATGTATCAGAGTATTACACTGCTAATGGTGTTGTATTATAGAGAACATAATACAATTATTATAATTTTCAAAGCCCCTTTTCTCCTCCCTCTAGGATTTTTGACCTATAGTCTTGAGTTTATAAAAACCAATGCTTTAAACAAATAAATGAAAACCTAATTATATGGGCAATGTTAAATTTTCTGTTTAGCTGAACCATTCTTTTTTTGATACAATTTTCTCCTTCACAGACATGAAGGGATGGATAACATTGAGGGCTTTATTGAAATACTTTTTAATATCCAACTGGAACTAATTCTGCAGAGTAGTTTTGAGTATCAGTTCAACAACATTGGAAAGACTATGCTCTGCGGAGTAAAGTCTGTTTTATTTAGAAAAGCTTGTAAGAAACACCAGTGGAGGGTACTAAAGACTCAGAAACAGAAAACTGAACTAGGAAAGGTATATTACGTACGATAATAATGTTAACAATTATCAACTACCTTATCTTCCTCTCTCTCCTTAAACGGGATCGTGACCCTGATTGATTCAACTACATATGAAATTTATATAGGCCTTAGTAATGGCCATTCATTATCAGGGCCCCATCCAGCTTTCAAAGAGCAGAGGTATTTTGTCTCCCATTGATTCAAGGGATTTGAATTTCTAGGTAATTGTGTCAAAGTACTGTCAGACATATTAATGTAATTTCTTTTGTTTAAATGCTGATGGTTTCAGAGTCAGGTCTCGGTTGACATATACAAAAACATTAACTTTTAATTATAGGTCAAGAGACATTAAAGAAGCTGAGACATGTCTGAACTGTTGCAAACTGTGTCTCGTCTTTCTGTTCCCTAAATGTCTCTGTGACTATACTATTACCTCATTCCTTTTTCTGCTGATTTTCAGTTGTCTGTTAATATAAATTAGAAGTAAATAGTACAGGTATACAGAATAGTAATCCACTAAAAATTGAAGCCACAGAGCAATGAACATGAAGGCAGCAGCAATGTAAATTTCAAAAAACCACTAGGTATTTATAGGGGGTTTCACTTCCATTTTGACGGAATAAATGGTATTTTACACTCTATGCCATTCAGACCTCAATCTCTTTTCTGGCAAGCCAAGCTGTTCTTTTTGTGAATCATTCCTAAATCATTTACAACCAGGCCACTGCACCACTGACAACAGCACCTCTGAAGTCAGGTAGGGATTGTTAATTTGATACGAATTTTCTAAGCAGCTTTACCCTCTTTCTGTACACATCCATTAAAAATCCGGGAGGCGAAAATGAAGGTATTACTCACACACCAAAAAAATTACGCTAAAAATCCCCGCAGTTTCAGATGAAGGACCAAAAGTTAGTTAGTACCAATTCTAGGCAGTGCCAAGAAATGAACCTATCCTTGACTTTTAATGTGGAAGATGAGTGTTTTAGGGCTCCTGAAATGCGTCTGGCGGGGGGCGCAATCCGAGCGCACCCAAAGGCCCAGGCCTGCGGGACACAAGACCCACGGCCCTCGCAGGACCCTGGGGACACAGCGAGGGGGAACATCAGAGCTTTTCGCATCATTTTTAGCTCTCCATCAAGGGTGACAATTGTCAGGGGAAAAAAAGATTTACAAGTGACTTCTCTACCACGCGGAAAGGCTGCGCGTATCTATACATACAGACTGATACAAACGTTAGGCCTGGAAGCGCCTGTGGAGCGTTTCGGCCAGGCAGCGGGGGGGCCGCGGCGGCGGCGCCGTCTGCGGGGTCCGCCGGGCCCCGGTCTACGGCCGAGGGGGGGTCACCAGCGGGGACGGCGGCGGGGCCGCAGACCCCCGGGGCCGCTCGGGAGGGGGCCTGGGCCGACAGCACAGCACGGCACGGCACGGCACGGCACGGCACGGCACGGCACGGCACGGCACGGCACGGCACGGCACGGCAGGGGGGCGGCGGGGCCCCGCGGGCGGCGGCGGGCGCGCAGCTCCCGGGGCGCGGGTGGCTGCCGGGCCCGCCCCGCCTGGTGGGCGCCCTCCGCTCGCGGCCCCTGGCGGCCGGCGCGGGGAGCTGCCCGCGGCGCATGCGCCGGCTGCACCGAGCACGCACCGGAGTTGGGGGACAGCGAGCGGGGCGGCGGCAGCGCGGGGCCGGCGGCACTCGGCCACCCCGCCGCCCGCACACCGTCTCTCGGCGGATCCCCGCTCGGACGGAAGCCGGTGAGTGCGGAGCAGCGCGGGCGGGCGGCGCTTCGCCGCCGTGGGGGCTCCTGCCACGTCCCGCGGGCTGGGCTGGGCTGGGCGGAGGGGCGCAGCGCGGCCGGCGGCGGAGAGCGGACCGGGCCGGGGTGTCCGGGAGCGGAGCGGGCGGCCGCGCCGCGGGGTGGGGGCCGGGACTGGCAGGCGGCGCCTTCTCGCCCACCTGGGGGAGCACCCGCAGGGACAGGGGCTACCCCCCCCCCCCCCCCCCGGGCGGGGGTCCGCGGGTGCCGCGGGCAGGGGAGGGGCTGCCGGGGGAGCGGCCGCGTGTGAGGGGCGCGCGGGGGGCCGGCGGCACGCGGCGCTGCCGGGCCGGGTGCGCGTGCGGCCGGGTCCCGCGCGGGGCTGCGCGCGGCGGGGCGGCCCGGCCCGGGAGCGGCGACAGGGCGAAGCGTTCCTGGCCCCGCCGCCCCCGAAACTTCTGCCAAGGGCTCGGTGCCGTTTGCAGTTCAGCCAGGGAAGAAAACGGTTTGGCTGTGTTTAACAAAGGAAGAGCGGTGCCGAGTTTCCTCTTTGAAAGAGGTTAGTGGTTGTCTCCAAAACGGGCAGCTAATAATTTTTTCTCTTAAGTTTTAAGAAGCACCACCACCAAACACAAACCCGCAAGGTAACACCACAACCATCTGAGGCTTTTATATTCCTGTTAGAACTTTTTTCACTTTTGGCGGCGTCACCCACAGACTATCAGATCTGCAGTAGCCGGGGCAGTTGCTGCAGCTGAAGCTTTAGGATGCTGAGTGTGGGTAGGTGTGTTGGGGCTGTGAGCCTGATTCTTCACGGATGGACTTCTTCTAGGCTTAATACTGACAAGGGAACAATTTATTCATATCCGCCGGGAAGAGGAGGGGTGCAGGGAGCCTCAGTGTCATCGCAGTTGAAGCTGGGATTGCATGGTACATTGGGTGAGGGGTGAAAGAGCAAGCAGTGGCTAGCTTTGTTGGGAACAAAATGAAGAGGAATGGAGCCAGTGAGTGAAGGGAGGACTATAAGCAAATGAGGACACTTGAAAGAATCTCAAGTTTTCATAACCTCATTGTCATAAATAAGTCTGGGGAGAGAAGAGCGACAGTTATGCGAATGTTGGTGCTCTAGATTAAAATCAGCATTTCAAATTTATTATTACTATAGGCTGGCACAGAAAAAATAACTAGTTGTGCTTTCTTTGCAGCCTTGCTGCTTGTTACTACCTTCTGTACCGTCTTCTCCCCATGCTGGCACTGTTGTTTATACAGCAGTGGGGTAAAGTGGCACAGAGTATTACCCACTGATTCACACTAATCTTTTAAACATTTTGTCTGATTAACCTAGTTAATACTCACGTCTGGTTCTCTGCATTGCCATAGGGATGCCTTTGCTAGCTCAAGAAAAATGTGTGATGGGGAGGGAAAGAATTGTATCTTTTTGGTATATAAATGAAGAGGTGTGTATGTAAAAGCACTGGGGTTTTTTTACGTGTGTATACACATAGGCATGCACACACCTGTGTAAAGGGATTGTGCAACTGCAGCATTGCTCATTCTGGGTCTTGTGTTGAACAGAGGGAGTGCCATTGATAAAGCGGTTGTGGGGGAGATTTACAAGTGTGAGAAGTGACTAACAGTCTGAGTAGACATATCTAG
Source organism: Falco naumanni (assembly GCF_017639655.2). Classification (NCBI taxonomy): domain Eukaryota; kingdom Metazoa; phylum Chordata; class Aves; order Falconiformes; family Falconidae; genus Falco; species Falco naumanni. Next base: position 84,945,108 of record NC_054055.1, on the reverse strand, counting down.
TAAGGGTGAGTTTGCAATAATTCTTGGTGAAGCAGGGGAGTGAGACTAGAAGCCAGAAAAGAGGGGATGGAGATTTCCTGTGTGGAAGTACTGCGCAGAAACAGTGAGACATTTTACTCATCTGTTCAGCCATCTCACTTCATTCCCTTTTAGACAAGAACATTTTGCTTTCCAAAACAGATTAGGATAGAGCCTGGGATTCCTGAGTATTTCTGTTTTCTTGGAATTAGCTAATATCAGGAAATCACCAGGCAAAATATGGATTATCCCTTTCTCATGCAAGTTCATCCAGAAGTCTGCATCCAACTAGTGCTGCAAGATAATGTATAAGCTGAAATTGCAAAGCATTGCATCTGGTTACAACACGGGCACGTGTTGAGATTCTAATATGGTGGCATCAGTTTTCTTTTGTTAGAAGTGGATAGTTACACGCAGAGTAACTATACTTATATTGTCATTTCCACAAGCACTCACAAATGAAGAAGAGACTGATTTTTTTTTTTTAGTTAGCTTTAATTCAGCCTCTTCATACATTTAGGTTGAGCTACAGTTTCTGTTAAGTAGTAACATCCTTGTTGCATAAAAAAGCCCTGCTATACTCAAGATATTAAAGAGATGAAGTATTTTGGTCTTATTCTCTTTATTTTGGCTGTGTGACATTAAGACTTATTTTCTGAACGTGACTCAATCTGTGTTCCAATTCTACTTTGACTATGGAATTATAAATTTGTGTCTTCTGTTGTGTTTTATTACTTTAATATCTTGGTGCTTGTCAAACACACGCACAGAGACACCCCTTAACTGAGAGAGCTCTCCTAAGACAAAGAAATAATCCTTCCAATCCACATGAAGAATAAAAGATAAAACTATGGAGATCAAATTTGGTTCAGGTAGGTTATGGGTTTTTTTTTTCAGGGTGTTGAGTTCAGTGTCCTGATTTATATTAAGTGCAGAGGTGCAAATAAATTGACTATCTGGTCTAAGTTTATGCTAAAAGTGCAAATCAAGCACTCACATTTTGGGAGAGGCACACCTAAAATAAAATGCATGTACTTAGTGTCCACTTTGAAACAGTATTTTGAAATAATTTATCTAGAGTTGTGAACCAATTCTGTGGCAAAAGCAGGGATAAAATGCACTTCAGGACAGTGCTAACTTATTTTAGGCCACAGGATTGCGAACCGTTTTGGTTTGCCGTGTCATTTTAAACAGCTCCCTCTTCCTGTGATGCTCTTGTCCATTATTTTGTCCTGCCTGTTTCTGTGACTTCCCTCGCTTGTGATAGCTTAAGCATTTACATATCCATCTAGTGATGTGGATCATGGAATTAATCAAGTTGGGAAAAAAAAAAATCTGTCTGACTTTTGACTCTTACCTGGATCTTATAAGCAGCTGGATGAGCAGGAGAACAAGAGATGTGGTTGGTACCACTTACCCCCAGTATGAGTACTGGGAAAAACCTAAGCTATTTTGCCCCTCCACTTCCCTCTTCCATTAATCCCATAAATCTTATATGCTTCATTTCTTCCCATTTATTCAACACATGACACCAGATTCCTATAGGCAAGAATTTTATTTTTGTGCACTGTCCTGTTGAGAGCTGTTGCTTCCGGTTTCTCTGCTCAGTTCTGAACTTCTCTGCTGCTTTTTGTCTTGCTCTTTCATGAATTCCTACCAGCTGTGTTTCCAGGATGCTGTCTTTCTCTGGCTCGTGTTTCTTTAATGTTTGGGTTTGGGTTTTTTTTCTTCAGCTTCCAAAGACAATCTACTTTCTCCCCCCGTCCCCATCCCTTGCTTCCTCTCCTCTTCCACATTATAAACAAAAGCACTTGCAATGCTCAGTAGAGAACAATACAGAACTGACAAGGGAGTAGATTAAATGACCTAATGTCTAATATCCGTTCTCAGGCTAGCTATTTTTGTTTGAGTTCAGATGTCAGTAACTGTTGGACCTTTTGAAATCTAATCGGACCATACCCAGCCCTTTCCTTGTTTACCTTTGTTTTCTGTACTGATAAAGTACAGATAAAGTACTGATAAAGTTAGGTAAAACTTGATATACATTTGTGAGGTCTGAAATATGCTTAGCCCATTCTCTTATTGCCAACAGTTTTGATGGTACTGATTATCAAGTGATCTGTGTTTTAATCAAGGTTGCTGAATACTATTATTAAAATAGCTACGTTTCAAAAGTAAAGCCTGTCTTCATACTGGAAGTTAAAGAAATTCCGTGCTAACTACCTAAAATCACACCGTATGTTTTGGCTTTCTAAGGAAACACACTTGTTGAAAGCTATTTTATGTGTATTTCAAGCTGTCACTTATTTTTAATGATAGATAATAATTATGTAAAATATCTTTCACATTTTATAAAAGTTTTGCATCTGTTCAGATGTGTAAATTCAGACAAAAAACATATTTGCACAGCCCAACATATAGGAGTTAGCATTCAGGGCTAGCTAAGACTCCACAAGAAGTGTTACCTGTTTTCAAACTAAGAATGCTGCTTTGTGTAATTAATTATTTTTTTTTTAAAGTAGGTGTCTTTACATGGGGGAGAAACAGACTATCCTGCAATTGCACCTTGAAAGTCTGAGATCGATTGCTCTCATTTTACACATTACATTGTGCTGTGTACCTACTCAGTGGAGTGTTACTTTCAAAGCGTTTGAATCAACTTCTCATGTTGCTTCTGAAATGACTTTTGAAAGTTGGCATCTCGTTTTAAGATCAGCCGTTCAACATACTTTCAGATTTTCAATGTAATGCTCAGTCTGCACCAATATGATTACTCCAACAGTGGTCAGATGAAGTGAGACTGAATTCCAGAAAGAGACTGTGTGAGAGTTAGTGTTGGAATAGTTCGTCGCAGATAAAACTTCTTAATCCTGGTGAAGTATTCATTTTGTTGGCTAAAACTGCAGAACTTTCTATGTTTGCCAAGACTCTAGGGTAGGTAAGATTTTTTTGTTTATGCCAAGTCGTTATACTCTATTGCTGTAATTCTGGATGGTCCTGTTTTGCTGAACTCATTATTTTCCTGTAGTATAAGAATGAATGCCACGGACTGGTTTCAAGAGTCACTTTACAGTGATTCCTTATTAAATCCATATTGCTAAATTAACTGTTTAATATACCTGTCTAAACTAAATACAGCCATTTACTACTAGGTAAATGTTTACTACTAGGCATAGAAGAAAGATTCCTTTTTGGCTCAAAAAGTGTGAATTTGTTAGCTCGCTGTGTAAGGCAGTTTAGGGGAATGCTACCAGGAAAATTCAGAAACAGTGACTTCATCATATGTGAACTTTTGCACCTGCCTGTGCCTCCAGGTTTATCAGTGTGATATTTACTGACCGTGTGTGTATTCTCCAGCTTTTATCGGCAGAGTATTACTCTTCAAACTATTTGCTAAATAAAGCTGGGAGGATAAGCAATTTTCTGTTCATCTTTCTGTCCCTGGTCTTCATTCTTGTGGCTATGGGGAAGGGTTGAATGAAGTCTCAATAGCAGAATTATTAGCTAACTCTCTTGCCTGTCTTCCTGTAGATTTCCCCTGTGGCAGCTGAAATTAGCACAGCCCGTGATGTTTTATTTCACTACTGCTGAGCAGTTCCAAGTACCAGTAATGAAATGGACTCACTGTACTACTTTCTGTTTGCTACTATTGGTTATCAGAGCTGTGGGCAGCAGCAAAGTAAAGTCATGGCTTCTTGAGTGTGTGGCTTTGAAAGCAGCTTAACTGATGTAAGCTTGTCCTGCTGGCTGAAAGCAAGAGTTCTTGCTTTTCCCCTCCGTCCTTGCTAGGGTTTGCATTTTGACTGTTCCCTTGTGCTGGCACTAGCACACTTAATGCTGTGCAGTCAATGAACCGTGAAGCTGATTTGTTTTAAAATTAAACCAGTCAAACTAAAACAAGCATACTGACACACGCACACAAAAGACTTTCCACTGGGCTGCCTCTGGCTGGCCTTGGGAGCTACCAGCCAGACCTTGTATTGACTCAAGGGAGGGAGTGGGACTACGTGGCTGTGTGTGAGGGACTACGTACCTACTCGGACTCAGACAGCAGCTTTAGCTGGATTGCTTTAAGTGCTGACTCTGAAACTACCAGTGAAGCAGCAGCGTATCAGTATCTTTTTCTGCTGGCTTCTTTGAAGAACAGCAGCAAACTGCTCAAGGGGGAAGGTATGAGGAAGTCCCTCAAGAGGGCCAAGAACCTGGTGAACAGATCTTGGGATCAAACTCAGAAGAAAGGTGAACAAACTCACCTTTTATAGGGGACACTTAAGATGAACCGTAAACTTGTGCCCAACTGCAAGATCATCAGATCTGCAGTTATCTCAGAAAAACTGAAATATCAAAGCACTTTCACTGTGACCATTCTTTAGGAACTCTTGGCAAAGGTTTGATCAAAGTTTTCATCTCAATGTAAGGAATACATTTTTTTACAGTGGGAACAGTCATTCAATGGAACAACCCCTGCAGGGACATGGTGAAGTCCCCATCACTGGAGGGTTTTCGTGATGCGAATGGACAGTGTGCTAGATAACCTCATCTGGGCTCCCTTTCCCATGAAAAGTTGGACCAGACAATCTTTTAAGGTTCCCCCAACCTGGGCTGCAATATGGTTCTATGAATATTTTGTGGGTATGAAGTGATCTATACCAGAAATATAAAAGGTAGAGATACACCTGTTGGTGGACAGCATGTCTAGGAAGGTTCTCCAATGACTTCTGCAATGTATTAATATATAAATTAATACAACAGAATTACCAGATTTAAAAAGTATCAGTGATATCTGTGTTTGTATTGGAAGATGCCTCTCCTCTTTCCCATTCTTGAGGTGCTGCATTCCTGGGGGTAAGGGACACCCTTTAAATCTTTTAAATTGTTCCCATCTTAGCCATGTTAGATCCTGTAGAGGATCTTTCAGATGTGAATGAAGTTTTCAAAAAATAACTTTATTTTAATTCTGTGTATGCTTTTGACACAACTAAGATAAATTATATCTTCAGTTACGATTAATTGCACATGAATTTGACACATTAATTTGGCACGTCAGTGTTAGGAACTCAATATATGTAAAATTTTTCTTGCCTTGGATCTTTTAAAACTGATTTCTAAAGCTTAAATCCTTGTGAATTGTTTTGTGACATAGTTTTTTGTGCTTCCTACTCACAGGCAGAACAGATTATCTAGTGTTTTCACAGTGCTGTAAAGTGTGGAAAACTTCATAAGTATGTGTTTATACTGGTAGTTTTGTGACTGCTGAAACTCGTGCAGCTTCTTTTCATATGGATTTATGCTGTATGATTGATCAGTTATAAGCTGTAACTTAAAGCTTTATTGTGGTAATTATTGCTTCAGAAATGACACATTTTAATTAGACGTTAATTTGTCTTCCAGTCTTTTCTCATGTTACAATGTTCAGAATGCCTCCATCCTGTATACTAGTGTGCTTTCTTTAGGAAATCTTCCATGAATTTAAGGCTTCCGCTGTTCTGTAGTAGTTGGTTAGAAGGGACCGATGAGTAAAATTGTTGGATTCAAGAGCAAAGGGGTAGGGCAGGAGATTGATGTCAGCGGGAGGGGTGTGAAATTGTAGTGCAGAGCTCAGAACTCCCATCAGCCCACATCAGGGGTTCTAATGCCCAGTAAAGGGTGCGTAGTGGTGGTGGGAAGGAATGAGAAATTCCTTGATTCCTCTTTAAGGCTGAAGCCAGAACATCATGTTTTACTATACTCCAAACATACAGATCAGCTGGAGTACTTTTCTGCATAAGTTTGTTCAATTCCTACTTAGAAAAAATCAAGTGTAATGCTGTAAAAGGCAGCCATAATGAGTGCATCTTAATGTATTTGGAAATTTGGGTAAAGCTGATGCGAGGGGAAGATGAGCATGGGTGTTGAGAGAGGGAAATAGCAGTAGTTTTTAAAAATCTTGGGTTTTTTTTCCTTGTTTGTAGGGCTGTTTACCCTTCTGTTTTACTAAGGAGTATGACTGCAGCTTTTCTGGGGATTCTGGTGGCGTACATCTTTCTCTATGCTCTCTTTACTGCACTCTTTATGCAGTGTAACAGAAAACTTCCTAAAAATCTTTAAAGAGGTTGTGCTTCATTATCTTTTACCTAGTTACCATATAATTCAATAAGATGAAATACATATTTATGACTCTTCTGTCACTTCTGTGCAATTTGATTTTTGGTTGACTGGAAAATCCCATTAAAACATGCTCTGAAATGCTGTCACGTGCCTTGCTTCAGGGAAGAACAGGCAGGGTGGAAACTTGTATTAAAACATGCTGACAACGCGTAAATATTTGGAAGAGAAGGATTTGTTTGCACATTTCTCTAGCTTTGTTTAGCACATCACAAAGAAATTACTTCTTACTGTTTTCTGACTAATTTTTCTAAATTAAATGAGGTGTAAGTCATTGGCTTCCCAAACAAGGGCTAACTCCAGTTTCTGTGCAGAGCAGAATATTTGCCTCACCTTTGCCTCATCACAGAAAAGCTAAATAAATTTTATGAAGTAATAGGCTTATGTTTGTTATAAAATTATTGCATGCAAAACAAAGATGCCAATGTGAAATTATCCAGGTTTCTTTAAGTTACAAAAATGCACATTCTGAGATCTAGAATATTTTGGGGATAATAGTTGCTTGAAAAACACTGGTAGTTTAGAGGGAAACTGATTTGATATATATTTTTTTTAATAACTATTGCTCTCTACACTTCACAATATTGTAACAATTTCAAGAAAGACTTCAGTGAGTTGAGTATAATCTTTTTCAAATGTATAGAACTGTCAGGTCATTATTTTTTTTCTGTGAAAAGGGGAGCCTTAAATTACCCAATACAGACTGAAACAGTGGAGGCTGGATTTTGTACAGCCAGTTTGTGTTATTGGAAGATCCATAAAGGTATTATTTGTGACATTTGGGTCATGTTTTTGCTTTGTAAGGTGTGTTGGGGAAGAAAATACCTGTAAGAGTTTCAAAGCAGGAAAATCAGCGTATTTTTAGCTTTGATCTTGTGATCTTTTCAGAGTGGACAAACACTGTACCTGCAATGAAATTATGTTCTTGTGAATGGATTGTGCCCAGGTACTGTTGCTTGGCCCATCTGTCTCATGCCTAGAGAGGTCTAACCTAAAGTAAAAGTAGTACTCTTTCTTTTTTTTTTTTTTTTTCCTTTTGTTTTTTCCCCTCCCTTACCTGACCCATAAATACTTTCAAAAGGCAGACAGCACTGTTACAGTGTACTTTCTGCTTATGGTGAGTGTTTTGGTGTTTTGATTTGGGAGCAGAGGGGAGATCCAGAGCCGAATGAAAAAGGGGGATTGTAGACAGTGAGTAGAATTCATGAAAGAGACCACTTGCCATCTATCAATTCTATGTTATGTGCTAGTACTTACTCCTCTGGTCCTAATCCAATTTTAAAACACTTTGGAGAGGAACTAGATATAGTTACTCATCCATACTGGGCACTGGACTGCTTCTCACCTTTCATAGCCAGTGTGAAAAGAGAAGGTGTATGTGGTGTCTTGTATGTGTATACTTTCTTTGAAAAATTGTGTGTACTAAAATCTGAAGGTCAGATGGCTCCTGAACTTTTATCAAATGATTGAAACTTTTTGAAAATTATGTATGGCCACAAACTGTAGAATATGCTAAACTAGGTATTAACAACGTGAAGGTTGTTAGAAGCTAAATGGTTAGCCATTTTAGCATTGTTGGAAGGTAAGTGGTTGACCGTTTTAGCATACTGGAGAACTTGTCAGACCTGCTATAGCAAAAGGTCACCCTGGCATTGTGTGTTGTGCCAACAGCTGGCAGGAGATGATACAGGGAAGAGTCTTAGAGCAGAGCATGGACAGTGAGCCTTCCCCAGTGAAGTCATGGTTATCAGTAGATTGGAAACTATATGGGGTAGAGGATACATCTGGAGAATCATGTTACATTAATTACCTCTCCCTCATCTATTGATTTCCTTTCTGTTTTTTAAACCTATTTCTACTTTTGTCCTAAACAGCACCAAGTTCTGTAACTTGGGCACTATGCAAAAATTCAGGTCCTTTTATTTACATCTAGGTCAGCTTAGGTCAGTAGGTACCTTCATGTTTCTCATGTTATGAGAAATAATACTTAACTGTGATGTGTTTATCTTCTCTCCTCTGGTCACGAGGTATATAGTCAAAAGACCAACTTAGCCAGACAGACTGTGATCAGCTGATGATCAGCTTAGATCAGCTAAATATCTGCCTTCTCTGAACGGAGTCATTTGTTATACAGTGATTATTTAAACACAAAGGATTTTTTCCTTTCTTTTTCTTTTTTTTTTTTTTTTTTCAAATAAAAGCAGCGTGTAATTTTTAATCCATGTACAATCCAGTTTCCAACTGTAGTTGAGAGCTTCTGAGTAAAAGTTCCTCAATTTGTCTGTAAGGCATCAGAAGATGGTCTGAACTGCAAAATGAGAGTTGGCTTGTTCCTAATTTACAAGACATACACAAACGTTTCATTTGTATGAAAACGGGGACAAAACAGGGGAGGAAAATAAAATGAATGCACATTCAAAGCTTCTTCAAATTTAGGGAGGCTGTGAGTGAAAACATGCTATGAAGAAAACAGTCCATAGCAATTCTGATACAGTTTATGGGTGTTTTTTTTTTTTTTCTTGAAAAGAGCTAGCAGGTGCATTGATTGGTTTATCTTACTATGCATTTTTTAAAAAATACGTGATTGCTATTGAATAAGCAGCTGTCACTTTGCTAGTATAATACAAGAATTTATCAATGCATTATTTAAAACTTCAGCCACCTGTAAATGCAAGGCATAAGGATCGTAATGTAGTTTCTGTGGCTTATTGTGTGTTGACTTTCTGTGTTATTTTATTTAAAAGCTGGTGACATTTTTGAGAGGAAGTTACTGAAAATATTGATAAAGGTGATCATAAACTGGATGTTAATTTTGTAGTCTGTAATTGCAAGGTTTCCATTCTTTGGGTGTGTGTTCGGGGAGAATGTGCTTTTTTGTTTGTGGAGTTTTTTGGGGGAAGTAAGGGACAACTAGGTTGTCTCCTAGTTCCCAAATTAGATAGATACGGGGTTTTTTCTGGTGTTTCTGAGCAAGCACTCTGTGATTTCAGGTTTTTAGGTCTTAGATTAGGCCCTTTGGTGTCATGTGTATTAGCAGTATTTGATTGCCACAGTAAGAACACAACATTTGAAGTCAGGAGACAAGGAAACAGACTGCTTCAGAAATTTCTTTCACTGTCGTGAGGTTTTTTGTTTCTGGGTTGGGTTTTTTTGTTTGTTTGGTTTGGTTTTTTGCTTGAGGGAGAGGCTCATGTTAACTCTGTTTTTGTCACTTTGTCAAAGTAATTTTGTAGCTCCACAGGAAATCACTGTCACCCTGTAACAACCTTTGTTTCTTTGCTGAGGAATCATTTATCCAGAGCTTCCTTCCTCACAGTTTCTCTACTACTTTGAACGTAGTCTATACGGTATGTCTCGAGCGTATGTGCAGTAGCATTTTGGTTCGATTAGGACTATGCTTTGGAAGCAAAACTGCCAACTGTCAGCACCTACTGTGCTTTGATTTGTGTTGCAGAACCATTTCAAAGCGTGCAGACTGAATTACTTTTGGATGGAAGTAAACTGGAAGATACGCTCCAAGAGCATACCTGTTGCAGTCCTGCTGCCGCACAGCGGTCAGCTCAGGGATCAGATTAGAGCTACCCCAAAGTAGAATTCTCGGTATGTGTGTTAAAGTTGTGTCCTCAGCACTAACGCTTTTGTTCTTCAGACTCACTGCTATTGCTCTGCATTCCTGGCCCAATGCGAGTATAGTCATGGATAGAGGTAAATATAATGCACTTAGAGGTGATTATTCATGAATGCTGTACATGCTTTAGATAGAGTCCAGCCATTCAAGCCTAAGTTAGAATAGATAATATCAAAGTGGTTGACAACTTAAGTTTGATTTAGAAGCTGACACTTAAACAGTAATTAGGTCGGCAAGCACCAGAGCTATAATGAAGCTGTTTTTCTGTTTCTGTTACTTTTTTTGCCCTTTCCTACTTTATTAATCTGAGTTCTCCTCCCCTCTCTAACATGCTTATTCTTGTGACCTAGTTGCTAACCCTAATCACCAGACTGTTCTGACATCCTTTACATGGTGACTGTGCTCTTTCCCTATTTTCATTTCTTCATTTTTGTTTGACTTACCAGCTTGCAAAGGCTGTGGTTGGTCTTGAGCATGGTGTATGCTTTCTGACTACCTGCATTCTGCCAACAAAAATGGATAATGATTTACAGCTGCCAAAGGCACCATCCTGCGATACCACTACAATTGCTAAACAGTGTCTTTACTTCAGTGGAGAACATTAATGGGTTTTCTCTGTTCTTCTTGGTCATTGATTTTTGCGGAAGACTTATGGTAGTACAGAAGACGAAATCTCAGTGTCAGATTTAGTTAACAGGTGTTGGGGAGCAGGAACACAGAAAGTAGAATGGATAAGTAATACAGTATCATTAGTTTTGTGTCCAGACAAAATCAGGATAAGAACACATCCTGTTGTGAAAGGCTTTATGTAATTGTTCACTGTTCCCACATGAAAAAGGAGGAGAAGGATTGGTTACTGTTATGTCAATGCTTAATGGATTATCAAATTAAATATTCCAAATTTGAATTCCAAAGCACAGCGATACTGTCTAACCTAAAGCAATACCTTTTAACAGCAGCTTACAAGAAGTCAGAGGTGTCTGAAATGCTGCTGTGTAGGCTGCTCAGACAGGCCATGGTCTTGAGGTTTTGTGTAATTCTGGTTTCAATACAGATGTTACATAAATGTTCAGTTATGCCTCCCAGGAACTGCCCCATAGGGTCCCCATGCACTTCAAAACCATGAAACCCACCAAAACCCTCCCTTGCCAAAGGGAGATGATTACTCCTCCTCCCAGATGGCCTACTCACCAGAACATGTATCAGGAGATTGTTCTTGTTCGGTTTTGAAGGGGAGGGGAAGGAACAGATTGCTTATGGCAACTCCCTCTTTGAAGTAGGGGAGCCTGGAAGTAACCAGAGAATAACCAGCCAAAATAGTGTCACAGTTTTAAAACAACAAAGAATGCTAAGTAATGAAGGGGTAATGAAATTGAGGCAGAAGCTTGGACTTCAGTCTCAGCCAGCTTAAGTTTTGTCTGGCTGCAGTCCTGAGGAACCAGCTTCTCTCAGTGAACAGGGCAGTGTTCGAGAGTTGTACGCGGCGTGCTAGCTCTGTAACTAATTCTGTATTTTATTGGTTTTAAGACGTAATGGCAGCCTGCTAAGTACAGATTGCTCTTAGTAAAATGGTCTGTGGTTTCATGTCAGTGTTACAAAATTAATGATAATGTTTCATAATGCTATGATTGGATAGCCTCTACGAAGCAGAGGGTTTTTTTCAGTTCTCTATTTAACTCTTGTCCTTGTCCTGTGTAGTCTTAGGTAGGACAAATCTTTTGTGACCTTGTTGAGTAGTTTTGAAAGTATTCCATCCCTCTTTATTCCCACCCAAATTCCCAGGACAACCTTGCTGTTGCAAGAAACCAAACTTAATAAATACAGGCTTCTCCCATGTCCTTAAACTATGGACTACCTGTTCAGAATTCATGTAAATTCTTTTGTGCACTGTTCCTGGGAATAAATGTCATTTGAAACAGGTTATAATAAGTAAAATTGTAGTCTTCTGTAATTTTTTTTTCAAGGATGTGAAAGATGCATGTGGTGGGACTGGAATTTTTAGGTAGGCATATAACACGTTTTGAATAAACGGCAGTCAGATAGCTATCATCTGTGTTCCTGTGTAATTATTTAATGTTTTCATTTTTCTTCTAAACAAACCTCCCACAGGAGTGTTTCAGTTGTTGCATTGCACCTGGTGTGGGGCTAGAGTCTAGGAAAGGAATGTTTATTTTTAGACTGAACATCTAATGATGTTTTAGTTGGTGTCCCTTGAAGGTACCTGCTTTCATAAAAAGCTTCAGAATAACCTGAATATTTATAACATTAAAAAATTGTGTAGCTCTTTGTGGTAAATTGCATCCTGGTGGTCTCATTAATTGTACAGATTACAAAGCTAAAATTAAACACCTGTATCCCTTGTTAGAGTTGTATTGCAGAACAAAAAAAGGCATTTCCCTTTTCCCTGCCTGGGTACTGTAATGACCATCCCTGGCCATTTGTGGGGAGAGCATGAAGGCCTTGCAGTGTTTAAGTGTCTGTCAATGCAGCAACAGAAAACATGAGTGAGGGAAAATACTGTTGCTGCTTTACCCTATCCTTATTTTCCCTTCTCTTTGTAATCCCTTCCCTTAAGGACTTGCTTTGTTCTTGATGTTCTGTCTCCCTAGAATACATGACAGTCAGTGAGTGAGAATAGCAAAGGCAGTTTGGACTTGTGTGCCATGTACCCAGAATAGGTGTACCTGTCAAACAAGTATGGTTATCTTAACAAATGCAACAAAATTTTGCAGAAATACTGTCTTGAGCCAAGAACTTTTAATACTGTAAAATTACTTTCCCAATTTAAGGGATACCCTGCGCTGCTAAGAATATGATTACCAGCTTTGGAGTTGTGTATAGAAAGTATTGTATGCTTTGTGCTTATACATAGTTCACGTAAAGTCTGGGCGCTTTCAGGACTGAGGAAAAAATATTTAGGTTAGTTGTGGAAAGAAAGGTACAGCTTGATTTGTTACTTCAGTATTAATTCCTTAAATTTTCTTTGAAACTGTTTCTCCTCAGTAAAAGGGCTTACAGCCCTTTGGTACTGCTGAGCACATTGCTGGTAAGTAGCATGGGCCTTGTTGGTACATCTCCTTTTCTGCCTCTTATGTTTTAGAGCTCATTGAGTCATTATGTTTTCTACTAGAAGAGGACGGTCGATTGTTTTAGTTTTGTTTGGTTTTCTACCATTTTACTGAAAGCCAAGTAGGCAGTCAGAAAAGATCAGTTGTTGGTCAGGTACATCAGCTTGCCATTGAACTCAGAATTTGACACTTAGTTTGGCTGTAGTGTTACCCATGCTGTCCACCATGTTGCCACTTTTTTCCACAAGCAAATCTAAGGTGATGTATAACCTCTTGGAGGATGTGGAAGGGGTAAGATGCAGAAGATAGTTTGAAGAGGGATTCCTGAAACAATAAACATTGGTGTTACTAGTAAGATACTATCTATGGGTGTCTTTTTGTTCTTGCATTTGTGTATATATGTGAAAAATGTTGTGCTCACACCACAGGACTATCCTAGTCTTCAGTAAGGTTCATGAAGACTTAAAACCAGGAAACTAAATTAAAGAGTTGTGTAGAGGAATACATGAGTCAGTAGCAAGTCAAAATGTCCCTGTAGTGTTGCCAGCCCTCTTCAGTTTTTAGCTGGTTTATGAAGGTAAAAAAGGTTTATATACTAGTCTGTGTTCAATCCCTTCTTCCAAACAACCACTGAACTATTTAGTCAATTTGAACCAAGACTTAGAGAGTAGAGGACTAAAATACAGTTAAGCTCCTTCCCTTTAGGGGAAGGGGCAATTAAGTGGAGGGCAAAGACCCGAGTGGTTCCTCTGCAAGTGGGAGTCTGTTCTGTGAGTGTAATGATCATGTAGTAGTAGGGCAACCATTGTCTGTGCCATCAATCAACCTCTTGCCTGGTAGGTATTTGGGTGTCATAGCCAGGAAGCTAGGTATGTTTTGTGGGAGCTTGGAAATGAAGAAGTTTGGGGAGATACGGAGAGGGACAGCAGGAGAGTTTGTAGGAAAATAGACATAATTGGTTCCAGAGAACTCTAAATACTTGTAATTGCTGTAAGAATCTAATGTAGATTGTTGAAAGGAAGTTTCTGCACCACAGCCACTGGAAAGCTGGATTTGACGTTTCCTGGAGAAGAGCATGCTTGTTCCTTTTATAATGAAGGAAGGGTAAAGAGAAATGTAATTTCTGTTTTGCTGATTCAGTAGGTCTTTATTTTGTCACCAGCTCATAATATACTTGTCTCAATTCCCACTGAAGAAAGTAAAAGTTTTTCTTTCTGTGTGGTTTTTTTTTTTTCTTCTCCACCATGTGTTTTTCCCAGTTTCCCAAGCTGTGTATGTCAGTATTCTGATGTTCATTCCCAAAGATCATGTTGTACCAAGCAGCTAGGGCCAGATGCCAAGGCAGCACTGCATGCCTAGGCAGTATCACACTGTTTCTGGTAGAAGACATCATGTAGCAGGCACATTAGTCCCTGTGTTTCCACCACACTTCCCAGTAGGCAGAGACATGTAGTTGTGACTCGGGGGGCATGTGTTCTGCTTTCTTTTTGTTGTTGTTATAGTTGTGGTTGACATCCCAGATTATTTGTTAAAAGGGTAAAATATTGCAGACTGAATTATTAAAAGCTTAGCAATTTCTTCAGCACAAATATTTGGGTTTTAACAATGTGACTACCCAGAAAATTACACTAATATTATTCAAGCAGCAAGTGGCAAAGGCAGTTTTGTCTTTGTGTAGTCTGCTAAGAAAAATCCAGGCTGTTAAAAGAGGTTATATATATTCTGAATAATTATTTTACACCTTCTGTTTCTATTACCCTACAATACTTAGTAATGAAAAGCTAAACGCTATGGTGATGACATTTAAGGTGCTTTAATGTCTGTGGGTTTATTCACATTTATTTGCCTTTACAGAGATATCATAGAATGGTTTGGGTTGGAAGGGACCTTAAAGTTCATCCAGTTCCAACCCCCCTGCCGTGGGCAGGGACACCTTCCACCAGACCAGGTTGCTGACAGCCCCATCCAGCCTGGCCTTGAGCACTGCCAGGGATGGGGCACCCACAGCTGCTCTGGGCAGCCTGTGCCAGTGATGTGCCACCCTCACAGTGAAGAATCTCTTCCTTACAGCTAATATAAATTTACCTTCTTTCAGTTTAAAGCCACCTCCCCTTGTCCTGTCACTACATGCCCTTGTACAAAGTCCCTCCCCAGCTTTCCTGTAGCCCCTTCAGGCACTGGGAGGCTGCTGTGAGGTGTCCCCAGAACCTTCTCTTCTCCAGGCTGAACAACCCCACCTCTCTCAGCCTGTCTTCATAGGAGAGGTGCTGCAGCCCTCTGAGCATCTTCCTGGCCCTCCTCTGGACTCGCTGCAACAGGTCCATGTCCTTCTGATGTTGGGGGCCCCACAGCTGAATGCAGTACTCCAGGTGGGGTCTCATGAGAGCAGAGGGGGAGAATCCCTTCCCTCAGCCTGCTGGCTGTGCTTCTTTTGATGCAGCCCAGGGTACGGTTGCCTTTCTGGAGCGCAGGCACACATTGTCAGGCCACGTTGAGCTTCTCATCAACCGACACTCCCATGTCTTTCTTCTCAGGGCTGCTCTTGATAATTTGGTGAACTTGGTTTAAAATCAGTTTAGTCTCCATCCCACATGTCTTGTTGTCCCCACCCTACACTTTTGTTAGCAGACTGGGATGTCTTTATAGAGCTCCATTCACTTTGGCAGCAGTCCTTACAAGTACTGCAGTCTGCTCTTGCATGATGAATTACAGTGTTGGGTGGGCCAGGCCGGAAGAGTTAACCTTCCCCCTTTGTTACAGCAGCTATGCCCAACCATTGTGCGTAACTATCACTTTTTTACAGAGAGGTTTGGTTGTGAGGTATTGGGTTTATGGAGAGGGAAGGGAGGGCAGTAGTATGGTACGATACCTTGATGTGTAACCTGGCCTCTGAAGTAGAACTAAACAAGTAGAAATAACGCTAACCTTTAGGAGTAGGTAATTTATTAGTATAAAACCCCTTAACCTCATGGTGTTCTACCAAGTTGGGTAAACAGCTGTACCTTTCTTAAACTTTGCTGAAAGCTTTTGTTTCCTTAACTTTTCCCATACTATCAAAGACTCCAAGAAACTGAAAACAGTCCCTCAAACTACTGTTGCTGCTTTCAAATGCAGTTCTTGTTGGCTCTCTCCCTGGTTGGTGCAATGAGCTTCAGGCACTTTCTTGACTGGGAGCATCTCTTGTCTATTCTGTTTCCAAGATGAGGTATAAAGTACATGTAAATTCTTGTAGGGCAGGTTGGGATCCTCTCATCTATTGCAAGTTCTTTTGCCAAATCACAGGTCTTGTTCTGCCCTTGAACTTTATGCAGGCATCATGTTTTAATCACTAGCAGACTCTCAATGAATTTGCATGTGCTCATTCTGATCTCAAAAACTCTGATCCATATACTAAAGATAATGAGTTGACTTGACGATCTCTGCAGAGTGAATTTAAGTCTTAGATGAGGTATAAGTAATTACAGTGGAGAATGTAATGCCTTTCAAATTCAATTAGGTAAAACAGAGCTTGTGGATTTGTTTAAAATGATACACACCTTCTACTATATAGTAGCATTTTTGCGTATTCTAAATATGGAAAGCTTTGGAAAAGGTTAAAGCATTCACCATTTCACAAGTGTTAGCTCTTTTTGGATAGCATTCCTATACTACTGAAATTAGCCTGCATGCAGTAGTAGTACAACTCGAAAGAGGGATTAATGTTGATCACAGAATTGCCAACACTGATATATTTGTAACAATATTTGGGAATCGAGAGAAGCTTTTCCGGGCTCATCATAATTCAAAAAACTCAACAGAATATTTCTTTTTTTGTTTACAGAATTGGTATTTGCAAGTTCCCTGCCTCAACAGTAATCATCATGGATAGCGGTAAGTTTGTTAACTTAGCAATAAGTGTACGTTCTTTATTATTCCCTATGAAGTGGGAATTAACACACCTCAAAACTGTCTTCTGCTCAAAATCCCAGTCTGTTTGCATGAAAAATGTCCTCTTCTATTGAACTGGTTTTGATGTTACATACGGTGCTGTGGTGGGTTGACCTTGGCTGGATGCCGGGTGCCCGCCAAGCCACTCTATCATTCCATTTGTCAGCAGGACAAGCAGGGAGAAAATAAGGTGGAACAAACTTGTGCATCAAGGTAAAGACAGTTTAATAAAGCAATAGCAAAGGCCATGCATGGACACAAAGGAAGACAAAAGGTGTTATTCTCTACTTCCCATCAGCTGGTGATGTATGGCCACTTCCTGGGAAGCAGGGCTTCAGTACACATAGCGGTTGCTCCAGAAGACAAACGAATAAATAAAAAATGCCCCCTGCCTTCCTCCTCTTTTCGCTTAGCTTTTATATCTAAGCAGACATCATATGGTATGGAATATCCCTTTCGTCATTTTGGGTCAGCTGTCCTGGCTATGTTGCCTCCCAAGAACTTGCCCACCCCCGGCCTACTGGTGAGTCACGGGGAATGCTGGAGAGCCAGCCCTGGCGCTGTGCTGGCACCGCTCAGCAGCAGCCAAACCACTGGTGTGTTATCACCACCTTCATAGCTACCAACACAAGCACAGCACCGTGAGGGCTGCTGTGGGGCTCAGCCAGGGCCAATACAGATGCAGATCTTTGCCCACACTAAACTGAAGTGGAATCATACTGCTGTTCTGACAGAGGTATTATATGCAGACCATAATAATAATCACAGACTCATTTGTGGACCTTTGAAAGCTAGCTGCAGAATAAAGACCACGGAGCAGAATTTCTAGTCTTTAGTACTTTTAACTGTTCTTAAGCTTGTCCCAGTAATTCCAATATCTCAGAGCAGAAGACACGTTCTGTTTTGTAAGTAAACACTCAAATAATTTTTCTCCCTTCTGCCCTATGCAAACCAAATATTTTTGTTATGATCACCTACAGAAAGGTTCAAATTTATCAGTAGCTGCAGCTTTGAATTTAAAATCAATTGTTTAGTTCTAGTATGTTGTCATGGTTTTCATCCACTTGGGTGTTGGTAAGGTGTCAGGAAAATGAAGCCTCAACAATGGTCTTAATAGAGCTGGTTTTGGAGTCCAGGATACCGTGAGCTTTGCTTCAGCAATACTGCTGTGTCTCAGGATACTTCTCGCACACTGCTACTCCCTGAAACCTATTTGCTTCACCTGTGACAGCTTCAGCTTGCAGGCTGAGACATATTTACTCTCTCGTGACCTTGCCTGTCTCTTTCTGATTCTGATTAAATTTCACCTTGCTAGAGTACCTGTTCACTATTATGATAGCACACAGATTTTCCAGAGGGTGTGTAATAGATTGATCTGACTATATTACTCTTCAATAATAGTAAGTGAAACTAAGACTTTGGAATTATTTTCTTTGCAGCTTTCTGATGCATAAGAACTTGCTAAAAGCCAAGTGTTACAGTTACATACAGAGAGAGCCCAAGCATGTCCAAAAAATAAACTTGTATTCAAATGCATTAAATTTGGTAATTGTACATCTTCATCTGTATTCTACAAAAACTGGGGAAGACAGAGACTTCAGATTATGTGTTTGTGTCTATCTTACACAAAGCCAAAATCATAATTCTGATTTTTCCTTTATCTTGTATTTGCTAGTTAATTTTCTTCACAAAGTGAAAAAGTAAGTTTTATGTTGTTTCATTACTTTATTCTTGCCACATGCAATCATTCCCTGATTATCTTCAGCTCCATAGTAACAGCTGTAGTAAATTCAGCCACGCTGTAGCTTGGCCAGGTGTGCATCCAACACAGAGTGGTTTTTTTACACACTCCTATGCAACTATAACTGGATGTCTACATGATGATGGTCTTGGAATACTAAGAAGTCAAAGTGCTTTCTGCAGTATGGTTCCATTATCTCTCTTTATAGGACTCATCAGGCAATGACTGATTCTCATTAAATCACTGTATTTCAATCAGTATCTCCATCAAGATTGCTTTGATCAGTGTATGTTTTTATGTTTCCTTGCTACTTTTGTATTGACTTCTCAATAGGATTTAAATTCACTTGGGGTGTGCAGAGCTTTAAAAATGTCAAATCAAAACAAACAAATTAATATACTTCATTTTTTCAAGCCCTGCAGGGTCAAAAGCCATTCCTGGCCTGGACTAATCATAGATCATTGTTTGTCAGATACATTCAGAATTAATATGGAGTGTGGTTTATTTTCCTGAACAGCTTTTTTGCCTCTACATTTTTCTGTATTGCATTACGTGAGGAGAGAGAGAGAGACTTCCTGAATATGAATTGCTATATAAAAAAATTGGGGGGTTTAGATAGTCTCATATATTAGCCGTTCTTGAATATTGAGTTATTTTAATGTTCTGCTGTTCTTTGTCAATGCATTTTGAAGCAGAAACGTGTGCTTAGCTCTTTTTGGAAAACTAAACAATAACCTAGAAACTCATCTTGATGTGTATCAAATGCAATATTTCATAACACACCAGCTTTTAAACCTTCATTCTCAATTTGCTTCTTTGGTGAATTGGAAAGTGCATCCAGAAACAAAGATTTCTATGTTGTTTCTGAGAGCCAAAAGCTTTAAATGAGGGTATTTTCAGCTACCTGCATTTTCCTCTTTATTTCTTTCCGCTCTGCATCAGTACAAAGCTGTCATAGTTTCTCTCGTTGCTCTTCTCAGGGATGGATTCCGGCTGTGAAATGAAATTCCCGAGGTTTTATCTGCTGAAGGAAAGGAAACTTGATTTATAGTGCATTATCTACTCTTCGGTGACTTCCACGTATGGGCACTCTTAAGAGAGCCTGGGCTGTAGCTTGTTCCACTTCAGGAACGGCCGCAGCAGTTGGTGAAGTAGGTAGAGCACTGGCAGTATTATCTCCATGCATGGCTGCATGCTGGCTTCCTGATGTGGACAAGTCCTGCAGCTCATCATGTTTAGGTGATCACTGAGGCATGTTGAAAGAAACCAAGTTGTTCAGGCCTTGGGGGAAGTCAGGAGAACTGTGTGAGAAATGGAAAAAAAGCCGTCCTTTTGTTCTTTCCTGTCTGAAGAGAATTTTTGAATATTAACGTTTATGTTATTTAGTCAGTGAATTTGTACCGTAGGAGGTGCCCATGTGTTCACCTGTGGTGCTGTAGAAGACCAAAACTGCGATAGGTGCAGTTGTAGAGTTGTATGCACTGAACCTCTGGCAGCATCATGAATAGTGTAATTTGTGTGGTGCTTGTACATACCATATGTATTCAGCTGCAGGTATAGGCGTGACTGGTGTTTTGGAGCTTAATCTTCAAATCTTCATTTAATCCTTTGCAAAAGGAAGACGACTATCTAATGATTTATAACAAACTATACCACAGAGACTAAACAAAATGAAGTAGAGCAGCCGAATTATGGTAGTAGCGTCATTGCTGAAAGATGCCACCACATCTATCTAAAGCAAAAGAAAAGTGATCATCTTTTTAGACTTCCTGCCATCCTTTTTGAAAATTTTCAAATTTCCAAATTAAAAACCAGATGATTAAGGAAAAAAACCGCAGCAAACTGATTCATATAAAATTACAGATAAGTCACTGCTTAAACTGATTAGTCTCTGTCCTTCAGCAGACAGTGAGTGTCTTCAGAGCATCAGTGGTCCCAGACTAGCTGTAAATGAACGAATGCAGGGCATAGTAATTACACCACCACCCCTTGCTGGTAGTGAGAACCCAAGAGCACTGTTGCATTGACTTGTTTCTTGTTTCCTCACCTGAAATACCTGGAGAATTTCTGCATCATTCACTGCAGATGTACCTCTCCAGTAATTCAGTCCCCTGGATTTTGGAGTGTTCCATTTGCTGCAATATTACTATAAAAATCAGTGGATCAGGGAGTTTGAGGGAAAGCTGGAACATCAGAAGGAAAGAGGTTTTTTTGAACAGAAAACTAAGAAAAGCAAATAAAGAATACCTGTGTCAGAACATTCATTGCCTTTTGGGGTCATTTTGTTTGAATCATCAAATAAGGTGAGGATTTGTATATGTTTCAAGACAATAAAAAGAGGCTACTTCCCCCCACACCCCCAAAAGGGTCACTGTTTCCTAGTTGAGATTTCTGGAGTGAAGGGAGCAAATCTGCTTCAGAGTTGCTTAAGAAAACTTAGAACTTTAATAAATGCAGCTGTTCTGGGTAATACTCATAAATATTTATGTAAAAACTTCAGAGTGTTCTGGCTGTGATGACTTCAGGCATTTGCAAATATGTTCACAAGCAGGATTTATTTTTTCTTTGTCATCTTAGGTTAAGAAGTGGCTTGAGCTGAGCATGTGCCTGTCTCTTCTGAGCACTTTTCTTAGAACTGGCTTCAATCTTGTTTAAGCATGCATGACTGTGTTGCTGAATTGATGACATTATAGCAATAAGTACCAAAATTGGAGGCCTAACTACTTACAAATGTGAACAAAACTAAGAAGGGCCTTTTATCATATTAAATAAAGAGGAAGGCTTTGGAAGAGCTCTTAATTTCTCAAAAGTGCATTTTCTTTTAGCAATGTTAGCATGAGGTTTTGGTTATGTACTTCAGAAGTGACCTTTGTTGTCTCCTTTCATTCAGTGTTCTTAACAGAGGACAAAGCCAATTCTGTGTTAAAAAGATATCCAAGAGCCAACACATTTCTGGAAGAATTAAAGCAAGGTGATATAGAACATGAATGCAGAGAAGAAATCTGTAGCTATGAAGAAGCAAGAGAAGCATTTGAAAATGAGGAAAAAACGGTATGTTTTGGTGTGTATGCAAAGATGGGTGGGGTGTATTGATACTAACTTTTGGGGTGTGCTGAAAGCTTGTATGTTTTCCAGCATTGCATTAGATTTGTTTTTCTTTTTGGCCTGTTTCTTTAAGCAAATAAAGTGTACAGTGGAGATGGATAGACTGCACAGCAATAACACTTGAATCCTGCATTGCAATTAAACTGAATTTGAACAGCGTAGAAGTCCCAAAGATAGTCATGCTTATAACTGTTGTGAAAATTGGCAGCTGGGAAGAAAAGGAAATGAATTAATACCCCTACTTGAAAAAGGAGGGCAAAACTGTCATGTTTGTCAGCACTGTTTACCCAAATATCGTATGTACTGGTTCTCCTATCATCACACACTTAAGTCTGACCTGGATGTCATAAATGAAGTTGTCCTGCTTAGAAGAAATGATGGGATTGGGCGTGTTATGGGGAATATATAGAAGCAGAGGGCACAAGTCTTCCCTCCTCTCATTCCTGCAGGAATAACATGTTTATTGAGTATGTTCACGTGGAATGAGTGAGCAACTGGAAAAGCTTTCCATTTAAAATTCACCTTTGAATCCAGGTGCTAATGTAGCTGGCCAAAGTGTTCAGTGCCCAGACTATTAATATTCTACAAATAAGGAAAGACTAGTGCCCACCTTCAAGCTAAAATCCAGAAGCCCCCAGGGAGTAGTATTTAAGTAACAATGATCTAAAACATGGAAAGAGCAATAATTTCAGTGTTCCCGTGTGTTATGCAAGGGCAGTGATACATTAATTTAGCGGGAATTAAGTAGATACTGCCCACACAGAATTCTTGCGTAAGTCTTTTGGCTTCTCTAATTAAAAGAAGTTTGTGGGCTAATGGGTCTGCCCATCATGACCCACATATACCTTATACTGCTTCCCAAAAAATAAAAACAGCACACAGGTTTTTGATGGTGACCTCTGACTTTTTAATGCAATACAATCAAGAATTTTTTTTCCTTAGTTCAAGACAGACATGGATTAAATTAGGACTGAATTTGAGGATAAATCTAAAGGGAAAAATGTGAGTCAGAAAATGTAACTTAAAACTTCTGTCCCTTGTGGGTTTTTGCACAGGGAAATTGTACTTTAATGGACAAAGTGGCACAGGGAGCCTTGCATTTTCTTCCAGAATTTACACGGGTCACACATTCCACTCTTCAGTGACTGTTCTACATCAAAAAATAGAGCTGTGTAAAGGCATACTGAGCTTTGTAAGTTCTTGGCATCTTTTTGTTGGAGGTCATACCTGGAGAGATGGGTAAGGCTGGAATGAGAACTTTCTGATTTATTAAAATGAAGTAGTAGAACATGCAGCATCTCTTTAAAGCTGCTTCTTTCTGAAGCTTTAAAGGACGTGCACACACATGTTTTCTACTTCCCAAACCCAGCTTGGTGTGGCCATTTCTAATGACAGCTCATTGTATAATTAAGTTAGTGCATACAATTATACAACTTGTGTAAAATCATAACACAGTATCACTTTTGCTTCAGTAGCATAAGAAGCTCAAGTCATTAGAGAAAGCACAGCCTAAATATGTGCTTCTCACTTCGGCTTCTTTTTCCCCATTTAGGAACTTTTTGTGTTTTGGTAGGTAGCATTTCCCTTGTGGAGATATTTGGGAAATAGTAAAATAGAAATAGCTACATTTCCACTCTTGTCACAGCCTTTGTGCCATGGTGGATAAGGAGCTTCCAATAAGGTCCTTTTATCTGTTTCTCCTACTGTATCCTTTTTGCAGAGCTCCTTTATTCTGTTGTTGGTAGCTTGCTAATGTGCCAGGCTCTGCTGATGTGCCATTGTGCCTGACCTCATTTACTTAGGCTTTGTTTAGTCCATTGTCCCCCAGTGGTCCATTGTCCCCCATCCTTACAGCTACTTAGTAAGAATGAACTTCCTGTATCCCAGGGGAAGGAAATGGATGCAGTAGAATAGGGTAACGATACAGTGTGTTCAGAGTAACAAGGATGCAATGATTTCATAGTAGATAGACTGGAATTCAAATAGGGTCTGTAGCTTATTTTTCTCGTGCTAACTTTGTTTTTCGTAATTTTTCTCTTTGTATTTTTTATCTTGTCCACTTGGTTCTTTGTTTTTCTGCGGTCTTGTAGGGAGGTGTGCAACATACAGATCCTTAATATTAAAATAACATCAAGCAGTTCCCTCAAGTTATTTTTGATGCATGAATTTTTCTTGGAAGTTAGCATTGTATATGTTAAGTCCACATACGTAGCTGTCACGGAAATATTGAATGCCTTTAATACTGTGTGGGCTTGAGGATTTTGATAGTAATTCTGAACCTATTTAAAATGATAAAGTTAATACTATGATGTTAATAAGGCTAGAGCCAGCAGGGAAGAATTTGCAGGACTCTGTGGATAAAATAGGATATGAAATGCAGTGTTGACAAATGTAAAGCATGTGGGGGGAAAAGGAGGATTCATTATATACATGATTGGCTCCGGACTGAATTCCAGAACAAGAGCTGAATTTGAACCTATGAAGACTTGAATTCAGTGCTTAGCAGTAAAACACAAACAAAACAAAATAAAAAACTGAGTGCCAAGAATCCAAAGAAAGGAACAGGGATCAAAATGGGGAACGTAATTAAGTCGTTGCACACTGCACCTTGAATGTGTCATGTACAGCTTGGATCACCCTGTCTCCTAAAAAGCAAATTAGTAGCTGAGGAAGGACCAGAGAAGTGTGACAGTTGACCAAAGACATGAGAAGACTTCTGTAACAACAGTAGATCAGGAAAGAGTTAAATCAGGGAATATGTGGTGATGTGTGTGAGGAGCATGGAGATTGAACTGAAGTCGGTCACTTGTCATCCTTTTGACAGGAGAGCCGAGGGCCTCAAAGGAAACTAGAAGGTGCAGGTTCAAAGCAGATAGATGTATCTCTTCTCACCACAGATAACAGAGGTGTGGACTGCCTTGCCACAGGATGTCTTGAATCCTAAAAGCTTATATAGGTTCAGAAAACAATGATATAAATGGACGGAAAATAAATCAGTGTGGATCCATTGAATAAAAGGGGTCGGCTTGACTGACGGAAGTTCTTGAAGACAAATATATGGAAGCTGGGAGAGTATCACTGCCTGCTGATGTTTGAACTCTTCTTTCAGCAGTCTCTAATGGTTGTTGTCAGAGAGAAGGTAACAGATTAGATGAACCCTAGGTCTCATCTAGTAAAGCTGTTTATTTGTAGTACCTGTAGCCTGCAGGCAGCACTGTATGTGGTTACTGATCAGTTGTCAAAGGTTGTTGGGAGGCTCAAAAGATTTGTTCAAAGGTAACCATGCAAAGTATCTGGGTGTGATTGAAGCTGGTATTAATTGTATTTCCATTAGCTCATTTTTTTAAAATTACGTTGCATGAAGATTTTAAAAGCTGGAAGTCACAGATCTTCATTTGTATTTCAAATTTCCCACAAATTTTAAGTATTACAGAAATTGCAAGGTTCTCTATATAGCTTTATTCCAGCGAAATAAACAAAACCCTACAAAGCTCTAGCAAGCAGCTCAAATCTTGTCAGCAGCAGATCTAAGGTGATGTGATCAAGTAAGCCTTCTAGCATCAGTCCGTGTGTAATTATGGATGCTGGATAAATACACAGAAGAGTTGAATCTTCCTGCCACCTGAAATTGAGGGCAAACCAGAAGAGAACAGTGTAGCAGGTATCCTCACTTCCCATTATTGCTTTGTTCGCATCCTCTGCCTGCTGAATGCCAAGCAGTCTCCTGACTGGCATATTATTAGTCCACCTTTAAAACAAGTTGGATAATTAACCAAGAATCATTTGAGGCTGATGATACTGCCAAATGTAGTAAAGGCCTCAGCTGAAATCCTCAGCAGGGTGCGAGGCTCTTAACTTTCATCTGGATCCCTTATTTGATTCAGCATTCAGATTCAGTTGACTGATGCTGACTCTGTTCTGAGAAGTATTAGAAATAAAAGGGAAACGAAGTTCTGGCAAATTGGCCATAACTGTCTTTGTGTGGGATGCCCTTGAGAATTCCTTTTGATTATTTCAGACTGGATTTGCCAAAGTAGTAAGGGATGTTCAGAGAAGTAGTTCTCGTCGGGAATATGTTAGATGTTTTCTAAGTCTTTTCCATTGCAGTTGTCTGATTCTGTGGCTTGTTCAACTTCGTTTTTCAGCCTTTTAAGGCATATATGCCTGGTATTCCCAGCTGTACAGTGCTTGAGCATAAATGATTACTGGAGTGTCCTCTTGATGAAATAATTAACTTGTGATTTATGAAGTAGAAAGTAAGTCCTTTTTGTTGTTGGTCTAAGAGACCAGCAACTGTGGAAGGGATATTTGTGCTGTGAGTTTTTCAACTTTTAAACTATTCTTTAACCTTCTGTATGAGTTCTACCGCAACTTCCTAGACTGTCAGTATTTTCCCCGCTTGGCTTATTTTCATAGGAGTTTGTACAAATCCTCACACTCTGCAAATTTATCCAAGTCCTTTGTGGATTTGTTGGGCATGATTTGACTTTGACCAAGTTGCTTGTCCTCCTCCTGTGCCTTCGCTTAACAGTGCAGCATAGCTTTGGCATGACTGAGCAGAGAGGGAGCTGCTTGGCAGCTGCGCAACTCAAACCCAAAGTATTAGTTTCCTGCAGTTCCATCAGTATGAACTAGCAATCTTTGTGCTTCTGTTTGACATTTGGCTTGCAAAACTGCAAGCTGGAAACCTGGGGTCTAGTATGCTAATAAGTTTTTCGTTGATGGGGTTTTGTGGGAATAGTTTTTTGGATTGTTGTTTTTTTTTTTTCCCAAAGAGGAAAATTTAAAGAAAGATTTACTTTTTTTATCACTAAACAAGTGTTTCTTTCTTAGTGTTTTTCACCTGTGAACAGAACTTTATTCCTTTGTCTCTGTAAGATAGCCTTAGACCTGAAGCTCTGTAATTGTTGATGGGGGGTATGTCTGAACTGCCTTGGAATTTTCTGTGCCTTGCATATAAATGAAAGTGGACACTAAACAGCTTTCATCCTTAAGGCAGTTCAAACTCTTACCTTAAGCTCTTTATGCTCCTGTCTGGTCACAACATCAACTTGAACATCCCCCACAGCCACATACCCGATTCTGAACTAATTGCCTGCCACTCTGGGAAAACAGCTTTTCTGCTGATTTACCATGTTACAGAGTGACAAGGAGAGATGCTGGTATTTCAGCTTTCTGAAGAAGGCATAGAGACATCTTCTCCAGCAGATAGAGCTGAACTAGAAGTAACATGGGAACAATACTAAAATACCAGTCGCAGCTTACTACCCTTCCAGTGGAGAAGGTGCATTTCTTTTGCAGCCTACAACACAAAATAAATTGCTTGGGAAAAAGTGTGATTTCTTCTTTTTTATGAAAACTTCCCTCCTCCTCCACAGAGTCTTTAAAATGACATATCCTTGCATAGTACTTTCAATGACTTTCAGTAAATCTATGCAACTTTGGCCTCAGAAACATTGTACCATTTTATCCCTTTGCTGTGTTGAGGCAGTAGAACAATGAAGTGGGAAGTTTGGTTCAAGTACAGACAGTAACATTTAATTACCCTGATGAATCTTTTCTGCATTTTCAGTTGATAATATATTTATTATTTATACTGCTAAAGAATCTAGTTAGTTGTATTCAAACCAGATGGAAGGGTAATAGGTAACGGATCTTCTTAACTGTCTGGTGATCTAGTGGGGAGAGGCGAGGAGTTCGGTTCTGTTGTTTTTTATTACACAGAGATCCCAGAAGTCCATAGTTGTACAGCTGTCATTTTTTAATGTTAGTTTCCCTCCTCAAATACATTTTTCTGAAGTCGGCACAGCTGATCTGGGGTTCACTGTGGAACAGTGCATCAAGGAAGGCCCTTGTAGAGAAGTATTTAGAGACATTAATCCATCTTCCAAGACTTGCTTATTTTGTTTGATATCATTGCTACCTAACTTAGCTTAGATGATTTGTACCTGGGCTTACATCAAAGAGGGGCACTGTGATGAACGGCTTGTGATGTCAAGCCTTGGAATTTAGGAAAAATGTCTGATCTTGGATTGCTGTAGGAATGAACTTTTTTCTTTTTTTCCTTTTTTTTTTTTTTCCAGTTGCCTATAGGTACTTGAGTATAGATGCAAGAACAACTGAATTTATCTTCTGTAAAAGAAAATCTACAGAATAGGCAGTTGTTTCATACATATAGTATTGCTCTTAACCTTAATAAATTCTAATTGAGAAGCACTGTGAGCATGTGTTCTGTCCCTGGCTTTGGCACAGGGCAAGCTTCGCCTCCACAGTAGAGGGGCCGTGCTGCTTCTGGACTCAGGCTGCCTCTGAGATCAGTTTGGTGGCATTATCTGTCTAATGTCGATCATGTGGCAGCAGTCCTGAACTAAAAAAACTGATGGATCTGATTTGTCTGTGCACAGTCAGTCGGCAAACTGAATGCATCATTTACTAATAACTGAGCAATGACAATACCAGTTTTATCTGGTGACTATATATATTTATAATACTTGCGTGTGAGATGTGTGCTGTCATTTGAAGTCGATGCTGGCATGAGTATAAATGGGTCAAGTCTCCGCATTTTTAAAGAAAACTAAAGGATTCAGAGTTTCTGGCTTGAATTTGCTTGGGTATTTGTAAATATATTTTTTTCAGAAATTATACATGACTATAAACCACAATGGAAGTGTTTCTTAGGAGAGATCTTATATTAGAAGTGAGGAGGACAACTTTTTTGAGGCAGGGTATGCTTTTATTTGTACTTTTGGGGTTTTTTTTACAGCATTCACTGCAGAGAAAATTGGATGGCAACATGATCTTTGTGCTCCTAATTGTGCATATTAGTATAGCAAAGAGTACTTTTCAAGTACTGGTGTCCTCCTTCATCTTTGTTTTCGCTTATTCATGTTTTCACTTTCTGTTCCATTTATCTGTAGCTGTGTTGTCAAATTTTCTAGAATACAATAAGCTGTGTAATATTCTCATAGTGCTGGAGCTATTTTAAACTATAAACAGGGGATGTGAATCAACTCAAAATAAGCTCACAATTGCTTTATGAGACAGGGGGTGGGATAAGTCTAAATTATGAGATGACAGTACAACATAGTTGTGCTTTGCCAAAATGGTCTTGTCATTCCAAAACGGTATTTCCCTGTCAAATTATATTAGTACAGTATTACAATTTTAAAACAAACAAAGAAAACCCTAACTTTTACCTTTAGTGGTGCTGAAAATTTTTGATCGACCAGATGGCTGATATGCATGCTGATTAGTTTCTTATTATTACTACTATTGTTATTATTAATTATTATTATTGTTGTTGTTTACCTAGTCCTGTCTGTGCTGCACATTTATAAATACTAAGTGCAGACACATAATCTTAAAAGCAGTGAGGAGTTTGTTTTAAAAAACAAAAAAAACATTTTGTGTCACTAATCACATCAGAAGAAAATTTGGAAGTTTATTGTGCGTGTTTATCCATATCAGTTCTTATTTTAATCATCAGTATTTGAAATGCCTTTTTTTTTTCTCATGCATTTAAAACAACTTGATTACAGTGATTATTGTTTTTTTTAACTGCCCTGTAGTTTCTGACTTATCCTGTCTTGCTCTTCTAGAAGGAGTTCTGGAAAGTCTACAAAAATGGACTTCAGGGAGAAAGTAACACAGGACATACCTGGTATTCATTTTACCTTGCATTTCCATTAATCATTGGCCTTTTTGTTATCCTCATTGTCATTTTTGTCATATGGAGATGCCTGTTTAAAAAGAAAATGCGTAGACAGTCGGTGTACGTGCATAGGGGAGCCCACGAAGCAATGGGTGATGGTGCTGTGACTGATGGCAGAGGTCCTCTTCCACCGCCTCTCAGCATTGTTCATTCCCCACAGGAGGAAATGTATGAAGTCAGTGGGCTCTCTCCAGGAGGTCTGAGCTATACGGATGGGCGGTCAGACTCAATATCCACAAGGCTCTCAAACTGTGATCCTCCTCCTTCATACGAGGAAGCCACTGGTGAAATCAGCATGAGAAGTGAAACCGAACAACATTTAGATCCACCCCCACAATACGAAGACATTGTGAATTCCAGTTCAGTCACTGCAATTGCACTATCTCCTGTTGTCACCAGTACTAAGTAAAGCAAGAAGAATGCTATGGACGTTTTAAAAATCACTAATCATTTTGTAGCACTTTATCTTGGCTTATTATGCATTTCTGTAATTTAAAGGACTTGTATAACAAACTTCACTTTTGTTTTAGATTCACTTTTCTTTGGGTTTGGGATTTTTCCCCCTGCGGCAGGTCTTAAAAGATAAGAAATCTGTATTGGGAGTGTAGTGCAGATACAAAGGTGGTGCTCTGTCGCACTTTTCAAAAGTACCTCTGCTTTGAGGGATGTTACTTATTTTGTTGCAAACATTGTCCACATTCCCCACAAGATTCATGGAATCCCCCTCCCCTTTCTTACTGCTGACCATCAGAATTGCCTGATAGGGAATCCTTAAGCAACATTTTAGTTATTTACACTAAAGGGGACTGATTTTGCAGTATTGCCTCTTGTCTGATTGGTTCCTTTTTCTCTCTTGGATTTTTGCTACATGCTGCACCCTGTGCTGGGCCCTTGGAAGGCTGAGGGCGGTATGCCTTTGTGTTCAAACCAGTATCTCGTTAAGAGTATGCTGGCATAATAGCAATAATTTCAGAGTCCTAGCAGAAGAGGTGTATTCTAAAGCGTTTGCTGTTACAACTCAAAATTCTGTAGATGTTTAGAAGCTAACAATTCAAGATACTGATTAGTTAATTTAATAGTGCACTTCTTTTCTGTTCTGCCTTTCCTCTCCGTTTTCACTTGTGCATTCTAGAGGTGAGAAGTGCGCATATATGAACTTTCAAGCTCTAAAGTTAATGCAACAGTACATAATGAAATACTGAAGTACTCAAGAGTGGATAAAATCCTGATCATAGTCTTCCTACCATAGTCTTCACTGGGACCAGGGTATTATCCATAAACATATTAAACCCAAAGTTATTACTTTCCATTTTAAAAGGGAGAAAAAGGGAAAGCATTCAGTGTGTGTGACTTTTTTTTTCCCCAACTATGAAATAAAAGCGCCTTCCCCAAGTCCCGAGATATTCTTTTGTCTCTTGCATACTTAGGTGTACCATGTGTGCACCTTGTATGGTGGCCATGGAAATCCTTTGCAGAGAACATAGATTATACCTTTTTTCAACAGCAAATATATTTATTGCTTATCCATTCCAACAAGGTGCTTCTGTTGCAAAAGTTAACAATATGTTATGATGAAATAAAACTACTTACATTTTTCATTATTTCTAAGACCAGTGTGGTGTTTTTATCCATGACATGAATTCTTTAAAGTGCACTCCATTTTCAGTGTACACAAGTCTTTTTCTTTTTTTTTTTTTCCCCCAGCTCTTAGGTTACAGGTGCTCGTCAGAGTAAGAGGTGCTGGGAAGCATGTTAGTCCAGGCTGGCTGCAGCAGGTGTGTGGCCAGCCTGTCTCTGCTCTCTCCAGCTGTGAGCTGTGGGGCCCACCTGATGTATGGCAGAACCGTGAGGACCCACCGTGTTGTATTTCTAAGAACATGATGCAGAAATAATCCAACCGTTAGTCTGAAGTGACTTTTTGAGGCTGAAGAGGTGTGGATTTCTGTCAGACTTGAAGCAAGTTGGAATAGAGGCTTGTACAGAATTTCAACCACCTGGTTTAGACACTGATGATTGTTAAGGTGGTGCAAGCTGTAGTGTAGCAATACTTTTTTCCCAGCTTGATTTAAAAGTTTTATTGCTTGGTTCAGCTTTGGAATATTCATTTGAGGTTTTTTTGTTCCCATGCCAAGGTAGTGTGGTGGTATTGTGTTCTGTGTTCTACTAATCGGATCGCACCAACTGCAATGTATTTAGCCCTGAAGGACTGCTGTGATATGTTGGCTTTCTTACAACAGAAACCCAAACTGCATCTTGTTCTGAAGACCCCAAATGAAATGCCAGTGCCATCCGTTTGAAATTAATGTCTGAGATGTGTGCTGGTGTCTACTGTCTTGTGGGGGCTTGGCTTGTCTTTTCCATAAGGAATTTTACAGAAAGCTGCTGAAAATAAATCTGTGGTCATAGATGGGTGTGTATATGCACACTCTTAAGAATTTGATGCAATTTATTGACAAATTAAGGCTTTTATAATTCATTTCATGTACTTATTTTTGATGAGAGTAGGTTGCCCGAGTTGTTTACTGGGTATTTTCAGTTGCCAAGGCAAGTTGTATTAAGAGTTCGTCTATGAACTGCAGGCCAAACTGTTGTCAAAAAGATAACTCTTATTTATTAAATACAATAGATATTGGGCAGATAAGTACAATATGTTTGGACATTTGTAGTAGGACTTGCCTGGTTCTTGTTTTAGGACTGTCTGGCCTTTTCTTTGAAGTGGTTTTGGCTCTTGTGTGTCATGAATTGCCACTTGTAGAAGTTAAAGCTCCTTTTATACTGAGCAGCAGTTAATATACTGCTTTAGGCAGACGTTACCAAAACAAAGTGCCTCACCTCAACCTGCAGGAACCAACTCAAAAAGAGATGGTATTTCAACATCCATGCCATATTGGCATCTCTGTGCCTGCTAGCACAGCTAGTAGTTTTAGCAGTAATTTTCCTTGTTTGGATATAAGACTTTACTGTACAAAATGCATGGAGAACACCCATTTCACAGTAGGTCATTCAGCAGCTGCCATCATCCCGTGAACATGGGCAGTGTAGTTTAGACATGAGCTGGCTTTTTTTTTTCTTTTTGTTTTTTGTGGGTTTTTTGGTTTTTTTTTTTAATTACTCTTTATTTCAGTACCACTTTTAATAGCTTTATGTTTCTGCCTCCTGAGTTGACTGTGTTGCTGTATCCTGTAGAAACTTCTATGTGCAATGCAAACGTGATGCTTGTTTTTCCAAAAAACCAAATATCTAAAATTATCTATGAGTTGAATTTATTGGGCTATGCCTTTTCCATGTACATGGGCATGAAAGCCATTGTAGGCTGTAAACTTACATCTTGGTGAATAAATGTCATAATGAAACTAAACTTGAGTGTGACAGTCACCCGAATGTATTACCTCTAAGACATGAAATGCTTTCTCCATGTCGGAATAATGTCAGATTACAAATTATTTTGTTCTGTTTTGTGAAATGCGGAAAGATATCTTAAGTCTTATGTCTGGCTTTTCTAACCTGATTGAAAAATGAAATTTCATCTGTACTGGATTTTTATACAGCTTTTTTTTTTCCAGGTCACTTAATAGTTTTACCAATCCTGTAATTGCATTGTCATGCAATAAATATAAATTTATAGTTGTACTTGTAAAAGTTTTGCAAGTTTTAATGCAGTACTGTCTTGACTGATGACATGAATAGTCAAGATACTGCCTTTCCCACTTTTGAATGTAACATTGAATTTAATCTTGGATCAGGACTGAGATGATTTAGCTACTACAACTAATTTAAATATATGTCACTGTTTCAAGAAATTATGGAAATTAATTATTTGCTTAGATGTTATTTAGCATTAGTGAAGGTTGTTCTGACTTCACTGGACGTAACCTCTGATTACAGTATTGCATATTTTAAGTGGGTTTGGTTTACATTACATTATCCTATTTAAACATTTTTGCCTATGTTTATAGAAAAATTTTTGTAACATTTGTTTTTCAATATGCTAAATAAATTTTTTTAAGATGCCTCTAATGTTTCAAAATATCAATTCTACACAAAGACAGTGAGAATTAACTGTGTATTTAAGTGGTGGTCTTTTAATTTCCATTGTTATTGTACTTAATCAGTTGCAATGAATCAGTTGTTTTGATAACTTTAAATACAATTTTGTTTGCAGGTAGACGATATTCTTACAAATTTCAGGCTCAATGTTAATCAGATTTGTGAATTTATTGATTTTTCATTTCTTAAAAATCATTTGTTGTAGCCATAGCTAAACAACTGTTGCAGGCAGAGAGGAAGCAGTAATTATTCTCTGTTACAGCAAATTGAAACGGTATACTGTAATAAAGAAGTGTTTTAGTCAGAGGACTTAATTTCAAATTTGGCTACAGCCATTTGAAAGAAAGCGATTGCAAACTTTTGCATGAGCTCTGGGAATGACATACTAATAGCGAATGAAGGAAAAAAAAAAAGAAAAAAAACAACCAACAACCTTGCAGCATAATGATCCCTGCTGGAAACTAAAGATCTGCATACCAGTCAAGACAAATGTTGTGTCGTTCTTTCTCGCTCAGCTGCTGGTAAATAGGATGTGTCCCTATTTTTCCCTAGCTTACTGCATGGCCAGAGTCTTTTGGAGACGTTGGTGAAGCCCAACAGGAGGTACATGTCATAGAGTTTCATGAACACAAGTACGGTTTTGTGCTGGTCATAACAAAACTGTAAGAAGAGCCGCTTGAAGTAACAATGTATGTGTGTGACTTTCCAAGCCATCATGTGCACAAGGTAGCACCTTGCTCCCCTTGGTAAGCTTTTATTTATGTAGCTTAGACCAATGCCATCAAACTAGAATGCGCTGTGTTGGGTTAAGTGGCATTCGCTGTGCACATACACGTTCAGTGTCCTGACCATACATCCATCAGCATTAGCTAATGTGTTTGCACATGGTTCAATGCATGATTGCTTCTGCATGCCTGGCTTCTAGCTACTGAAATGTGGCAGATACAATATTAAACTGGTATCATGAATCTCGGTGTCTATAAAAATCAAATCTTCGTGCCAGGTTACTACTGTTGAACGTTCATTATTTGTTTCATATGCCTTGAACACTGTTCTTTGCCACTCTAAATCACACCAATAGATTCCTTTTTATCTTCTGCATAATGTGAACTTTGTAAATATTTCCTAGTGCTACTTGCTGATTTTTAAAAAGAAGAAAAAACATGTTCAGCTGAAAGCAGTGAGGTGACATCTCATCTGACAATGAGACATACTCTCATTGCTTGCTACACACACATTTGATTGATTTGCTACAGGGTAATTGAACTTTGAGCTTTGCCAAGAGGTTGAACTGTGCTTTGCTTTTGCAGTGGTATGTCAGTAATTGTTTTTTTAATTTGGCAGTGAGTTACTGAATACTAAGTAACAAGTCAATGCAAGAAAGCCTTGCCTATATTTTCTTGACTGTATACATTGCACAGTATTTGCTTACCATTTAGCTCTCTGCAACATTTGCTGCAATGTTAGTACCTGTGTTCGCTTTCCCTGTCCTGTCCCAGTTTATCATGCAATAAAAACACGCTGGTGGCTGTGCTGTTTTCCCCTGTCTTAGAAACATCAAAATCAGAAAGAAAAAAGAATCAAAACAAAACCTTTCAGTGTGACCTGCCGTTTCCTTTGGTTGGAAGCTTTGTACATACCTGCGTGGCTCCCAGGGTTAGCTGAGGAGCTTAAAGCAAGAAGGAAACAAGTACTCAGAAAACTTACTTCAATACTCCTAGCAGTGAAATCTTGGCATAAGAAGTAATCTGTACCACACCATCTCCCTGGCCTTTCCCGTGGTGTGGGATGTGTTTTCCCACAGAACAGACCCTAGACCAGTTCCATAGGTCAGAGGCTCCCGATTTGCTTTTTCTTTGTTTTCTTACTCTGTCACCGCTGGCAGTGGCACAGCACCTGCTCTTTGCTGTGCATAAGGACTCAAGTTATTTACTCGGTGACAGTGAGGTCTGAGGATCTGGGACCCAAGCTTGCCTACTTGGTCCCTGACATTGCTGGCTTGCTTACAGCCCATGCAGTATTTCAGCACCAGACAAACACAGCTGAGGGGCTGATTGCTGGCACTGGGGGCTAGATGCAGGGATCAATCTGCTGTGACACGCAGTGAGGTGCAGGCTGTTATCACCTGTCGCCTTTTAACTTCCAGTCTTAATGCAGCCACCACACATGGATCATTTCCAAGATTAAAACCACTGCAGACAGCATTTCTTGCCAGGATTTTCTGTGGAAAGACGGAAAGTGATACCAGCAGAGAAAAGCAAGGGCGATGTGACTAACTCAAAAATTTTCCCCAGCTGGTACCCTTAAACTGTCTTATCACAAGTATTTTATTTTTATTTACTATTAGAATTGTTTGGGTTTTTTTTTTCCTTTCATTTTTGTATTGTCTGCTTTTCTTCTCATGGTTCTGTCGTAGCCATAGGTTTTTCCTTACAGGTGGATGAAGGTAGAATACATTTGTCCTCTGAAAGAAAACGCCATATATGAGAGTTGGTCAGACTAGATTTTTTTGTATGTACCCACCTCAACAGAGTTTTAAATAAAACCAAAAAGTTCCACGCTGATGTCTTCTGTGTCTCCCAGAGCTATTTATAGCTCAGCGTCCCCTTTTCACATGCAGTCTTGTGGGCTTGCTTTTCTGAACATAAGGTTGGTGTCTGTAAATGTACTTCCTTTCATCCAACAGCCATGTGAAATCACGTTTCCAACTCACTACAACTTCAGGAGTGCTAGTAGAAGTGCAGCTAAGGCTGGGCACATTTGCGCGTTCATTTGCTAGCAGCAGCAGAGGCAGCAGTAAGCAAATTCTTCTGTGAAAGCACCTGGCGAGTGGGGAAGGTTGAGGGTAAATGCCAACTTCAAAATTAAAACAGCTTCCTTACGTGCAAAAAAGAGAAGTGCTGACCCCAAAACCAAGCCTGAGCCTGCTCCCCTGGGCGGTTCTGCTGCATCAGAGAGGGTCTGGCACAGGACCAGCCATCTGCGGCGTGGCTGGTTGTGCTCTGTGGGTAGCAGCCTGTCTGCCGGCATAGCGAGACTCGTGGGCTGGGAGGACGCCCAGTATCCTGGCAATTAGCATGACCCAGTCAGCTGTACGTCGACACATCTGTGGGTTTTGCCCACAATAAGTGTATTGTAATCTTTTAGGTTCTGTTCTCCACATGTGGGTGCCCACCAAAATTCAAGGCGTGGGGGCAGCCAAGAACATCTCCGTCATCTGCAGAAGCGTGTAAAAAATGGTTTTCTGTCCTGCACGTTGCTTTCAGATCTCAACATTTACTGTCCTGCATCAGCACAACATTGACAGCCTGAAAACGGTTCCCAAAATCGTAATACCAGTGCCAAAATACTCGGTGGCTTGGGGTTCTCAGCAAACCCCCAGCCCATGAGGAAGGCTGGTTCTTGCCCGGACCTGGCCATTCACTCATGGCCCTGGAGCAAGTATTTGAACTTAGGTTTCCTCCATTGTAGGGCATTAGGTTGCTTTGCACATTAGACTAGGCTAGCAGTCTTTTTCAAACTTCAAAACCCCTTGAAATTTCCCATAGTATATGCAGATTTCTCTGTATAGTGAATTCAAGCACCTTAGATTTAATTTGCTTACTAGCTTCTTATGGGTTGTTGAAAAGCAAACCAGTATTTTTCTATTAAGGCATATCACAGAGTGTAGGTTTGAGCCACTCCTCTTGGGGTTTTTGTATGCTGGTTGCACCAACCTTCCCATTATAGGTTTAGGATCACAGATTCCATCCAGAACCTGAAAAGTCTTTGCCAGTGCAAGTTTTGTTCCTTGTTTTTGTCAAAACTGGCACGGTCCGCTGAGCAATTTTAGCTTCACTAAATGACTTTTCAGTATAGAAGAGTTTATTAAAAAACTTGCTGAGCAGCAGTAGTTGATGGTTATATGGTTGAGTACAGTGATGTCTCCTAGCAACTTGGCTGAAAAAAGATCATCCCACATTGCTCATTTGTCCAGAGATTTCCAGATTGCTGTGTAAAAACATGTTTATCTTGAGATGAGGCTGACTAAGACATCTCACTTCACCAGTACTCCCTGCACCAAATTTTGTGCCATACTGTTAAAAAGGCTTCTCCGAGAGCAACATTAAAGGCTCAAGCCCCATTCTCAGACTCCTGTTTCAGGAGCAAGACGTACACAAAATGCCTTCCCAGGCAGCTGAGTACTGCAGCCTCACATCACCAAAACATTCACCTCCCTCTGGCCTGCCTTTTTCCAGCAGCTGTTCTGTGCCAGGGCTTGCAACGGGGAGAGAGAGAGACCCATGGAGTTCATTTTGCTGTCGAACACAGGTTTTTGGAGTCAGATATAGCCTGTGGACCTTTCATCTGTCATCTCCTCTGTGCTGGCGACGATGACAAATGGTTGGTGTGCTGATAGTCAACCTCATTTCAACAATACTTTCTTTAAAAGAGATCGCTCTCATAGGTGAACAGATGCTCCTCTTCCACAAGGTTTCACAGGTGAGATGCTGCAACACGCTACCCTGCTGTGCCCCTTCTCCTCATGGCATTTCCCTCCACTTTCTCAGATAGCCTCCTCAGGCTGCAATGACACGGTACGTCACCGTCACAACCAGGGTCTGTGTTGATCTGAGGCTGGCCAACGTTCAGCACAGCCATGATGGAGCCATTGCTGGCTGAGAGACATGGCAGAGGTGCTGTCCTGTCGCCCAGCATTCGTGGAGAGCTCACTGATGGAGCGTGACGGTGGAGCGCAGGCTGCTGTGGTGCATGCCCTGCGGCAGCAGACGCTCTGCCTGGCCTGCTGACTGCATTTGACCATAAAGTAAAGCCTCTGAGAAGCAGATGCCGTCACTGTTTAGAGGCCTTTTTTGCTACAGCCCCAGCCCATGGCAACACGCTCTGCATGACCAAAGCTAGCGCGGGAAGAACTGCTCAGCTGCGAGCAAGACACGTAACCGCAGGGCTGCGAGACCTGTGCTGGCTGCCCCTTGGCCCGAGGTAGCCATTCTGCTTTACAAACCCCTAAGTTGTCGTGGGCCTCTCTACATGGGAGATCGCTTCTCTCCTTGTGCCATACCCCTGCAACCACCAGAAGCAACATCTTAGCTGGATTTGTGCTGCAAGAGAGGTTGGGTGACCATCAGCAGCTTTCCAGGTCCATGGTGTGGCCTCTCTCTCTTGCTCATATGGCCTTAATTTTAGTTTCTTGGGGGCACGTCATAAAAGCTGCATTTTTTTACACTACTTTGAAGGCAGTATAAAAAAAAAATTATGTGAGGGTGCTTTGGGAATGTTCCTGCCATCACTGTCCAGTGCCTGATGCAAATTGTTTGCTTCACTTTGTTATTTAAACTGCTGGCAGGTGACCTAATTTTAGTAGAATGCTACAGGGTGGGTTTTACAAGTCTAATTATTGGAAGGGCACTCAGAAATGTCAAAAGGTCTCTTTTAATGCCAAATCTAAATAAAGTGATGCAATTAAATAATGGTCTAGTCTTTTTTCAAAGAAAAAGAGAGAAAAAGAAAAGGAAGAGACCGGGTCAACTGAAGCAATTACAGCAGCAGCAGCAGCAGTAGTAGTAGAGGAGTGTTAGAAGTCCTCCAAATCCCTTGGTTTTGTTCATGTACAGATATCTCTGATACCTTTATAACTTTATTGTCTACATTTAGGTCAAGTTAACACATCTACCTCTGCTTTGACTTGGCTTGTCTTTGTGCTGCTGTTGATATCGAGATATCCAGCAAACCCACAGTGGGGAGATCATCAAAATGGGGATATTGGACCAGTCAGACAGTACGAACCACCCTCAAAGGCAACCAGAGATACTGGTTTGCTAAACTGGATTGGCCAGTGCAGGCACTGGTGGTATCTGTGTGAAAGAGTCAAGCTCCAGAGAGGATTAATCAGAGGCTGGTTGTGGTGCAGGGAGGCAGCTGGGAGGCAGGTGTGCAGGAATGCTGAGGTTATCCCAGCAACTTCACAGTGATTGTCTAACCTGATAGGTATTTTCATTCCTTAGGATTTTTTAAATCACCTCTCTGCTCCTTTGGTGGTGGTATAAGATTATCTCTGCAGAGCAAGTGGATAAAGTGTCCCCTAAAGCCAAGAGATTTTCAATATTTTTCTTGTAGAAGAAAATAACTTCTGTCATCAACATGTCTCTGTGTCCTTTCCCTTTTAAAGCTTTTTCTCTAACAACAGTAAGAGTTTGGCCTGCCATATTTCACCCTAAGAAATCATGGAGTAGTTGAAGTTGGATTTCTACATATGTTTATGTATGCACGTATCAACTCCCCTCTGCCCTGGGTACAAGAACACCTCTGCCGTTAAAGTAGCAAGTTGCTGTGGTTGAAAAGCACTGATAAAGAACTGTGGAAAGTTAAAATCTGCTGTTTTTCAGACATTTTCCTTTTAGTCATGTTGCTCTTGTACTGACCACACTTCAGAACACCTCTTCACAGATTAGGCTTTCTTTTTTTATTCTAGTCTGTGCCAAGGTAAATTTATAATAGAACTTTTATTTCACTTGTGTAAAACTTTGAGAAAGATTCTTACAGCTGGTAGTTTGACTGACCTTACAAAGAACAGAGCTGAGAAATTTTGTCTAATCTCATCATGTCAGAAAAGATGTATTAATCTTGTATTAAGAAATGAAAAGATTAAAAATGCAGTGGTTGTGCACAAGTCTGTTCTCACTACATCTTTCCAAGTAACCATTTCAAGCTTTTATCTGTTGTTGAACTTCAGTTCTACTGCTAATAAAACCAATATGAGACAAATAATGAAATATTGATTTAGCAACATGAAACTTTTTAAACTGCCATGTTAGTCAATTCATCCATAGGCAGCACAACAGAATGAAAGTTTTATTGTAGACTAAATTTGGTTTGAGCATGACACGATGAAATTGCAACATAGCAATAAAATTGCAGGGCACATTTATGCCATCTGTTTCACAGTGGAAAAGCAAAGAACATTCTGGTGATGGCCCCAAACAATAAA
Source organism: Falco naumanni (assembly GCF_017639655.2). Classification (NCBI taxonomy): domain Eukaryota; kingdom Metazoa; phylum Chordata; class Aves; order Falconiformes; family Falconidae; genus Falco; species Falco naumanni. Next base: position 84,904,731 of record NC_054055.1, on the reverse strand, counting down.
TCTGGATTTAGAAAAGAAAAACAGTTGGAGCTTGTAATGTTAGGAAGATGTTGCACATCCTCCTTCCCTCGCTGTTGCTCAGCTGCAAAGTTCTCCCAAGCGTTTCTTGTTTTAGGCATCCTTAGCTGTTATAGTCTGCTGGGTTAAGGGCTCAGAAAAACATCTTTAAGTCGTAGCACACTGATTCAACAGATGTTTGCCTCTTCCTGTCTTGTCTATTACTTTTATCACCTTCTCATTTTTGGAGTGGGCAGGAAGGCAGGCAGGCAAGTTGCATTGCTCCACAATCAGTCAGTGATAGGAAACAAAGTGAAAGGGCCATGATCTATTAGAAAGATGCAAGCACAAAACAGTTTTGTTCAACCTTCCATCAAAAAAATGTAAAATCTGTGACCTGAGCCCTGGGTTATCAGAAAATGAGGGATTACTGTAAATCATACGGTATGCACAGAAAAGGTGTTTTCCTTAGGAAATCGGTGATGTAAAGTAAGAGGGTACTCTTATTCTGACCACTCATCAAACAATTTGTGGCCCTTGTATTTTGAAATATCCTGTGACCTTAAAGAAGCGCTCATAAAATACTCTCATTGTCTTGTAGCTATTGAAATCTGTAGGCACGGAATGTGATTAAGATGGGTAATAAATCCTTTTTTTAATTATTTTTGTTGCAAAGCTATAAATGTTATGACATATGTACCTAATAAGACATAAAAAAATATCTGTCTTCTTTGGTGGGTGGGATGTCTTGCAGGGAGTTCCTCCACAGTTTCTTACTGTTTTTCGTATGTCCCCTTTCCCACAACAGTTCTCTGTAGTGTACCCAGATGACCTTCTGTAATGATACCTGATCAAAGTCCACATACTGACTTTTGGAGGAAGAAAGGAGAAGACAAAAGATGTCAGGGCTGTTGAAGCCACTAGTTTCTGGTCCAGCTACAGTGCTGTGACTGCCTCAGGGCACCTGTGCACACTCTCAGTGGCAAAACCCCTCTCTGACATGTCCTCCTCTGTTCAACTACCTGTCCCCTGTTCCTACAGCCTCCCCACAGCCTGCTGCTTTACAGAGTGAGGCCTTCATAGTAGATAATTGCTCTGAGTCTACCCTCAGCTTCTGCGAAGGTTTTCATCCCTACCCAGCTGTCTCCATTAGGCACCTAGTTACCTGCTTGGCACAAATCAGCGCCTGTCAGATTTTAAATAAGAGGGATGGAAGCAACTGGGTTTGTTTGTGTTTAAGCCCTAGAAGGCACAGTTTTCATTTTTTTATAGTGTTCACCAATTTTAAGATGAGAGCTGGAAAATGCCATTAAAATGAAGAATGGTCACAAGGTAATAAAGAAACAATCTTCTCGCTCTAAGGACTTGAGCTAAAAGCTAAATGACTGAAGTGGCTCAGACTGTAAAAGCAGTGGGAAATTTAATGAACGGTGACCCCACCAGAAAGTCAATCTGTCTATTAACGTTTAGTTTTGTCATTTCTTCTGAAAAGTAATAAACTTCCATTATATCATCTATTGGTAATGGAACCTTAGGGTCAGGCTCCCAGTGAACCTAACTCTGCCAGTATGTCTCAAAGCTGCAATTACTGACCTTCCCCGTGTAATAGGTAAACATCCCAAGCAAGAAATAAGTACACAGGTACTCAGGGAAACAGTTATGTTTGTTGGGAAAGGAAATTGTCATGAATTTGACTGCAAAAGCTCGAAATGATTTGCAAATTCCCCTAATATTAAGCTGATTGAGCCAATTAAATTATTTAAAATATAAAGAATGAATCTGTGATTAATTAGCAGTGACTGATGCCCCAGCTCTGTAACATGCCATTCATCTGGATGCTGTAGAATATTTACTGCAAATCTCATAGCAAAGGTGGTAATCAAATAAGAGATAAAAAGATGAACCTCTTTGCTTATGTTTAGCTATTAAGAACACATATTTACTTAACGAGGAAGTGAGAAGAAGCACCTTGAAAGCTAGCTGATTTAAAGAAGTGTATTTAGCTACAGGCTAAAATAATTAAGCTAAAAGCAGGAAAGCTGCAAACTTTGGATAGCACTATCCACAGAGGTTGCTGCTGTGAGCACAGGCCTGGAAGAGGCTGGAGAAGTCATCTGCTCCTGTCCCCTGCCACAAGGCAGAACTAGCCCTGTCCTATAAAGTTCTTCATTTAGGCTAAAGTTTCAGGTTGGTTTTGGTTTAATCTTACCTATTTCTTGAATCAGACACTGATCCTGTTTGATTATGCTTTGTGACCAGCCTGTTTGAGTGGCTTCGCACAGCAGCTTGTCCTGTGAGAATGGGACTGTGCCTGCATGGAATGTGACTTTGGAAGTGGCTGAGCTGACAAAGCTCTTCAGGCTTCACCACTCTTCTTTTTTTCCCCCAGTGAAATAGTGGGGGATTATCCAGAGCCCAACATCTACATGTGCTCATCCCTCCCAGTGTTCAGATTTAACTGGAGATTTATGAATTGGTTACATACTGCATGTCACATTTAATCTGTATTTTCTTCTTTATGACGCTTTAATAAAAATTGTGTAGCCCTATTTACATGTGTCTCAGATAAAATGTCCTTAATATCTACTCAAGTTTATTTTTAATTAGAAGCCTGTTGCAATTTATGGTCAAATACATAACACAAGTAACGCTTCTCATTTTAAAAGTTATAGGTTTTTTATAGTTTCCTTCTTTTTTTCTTCCTTCTCTCTTTTTGGTTGCTGCCTGGCAGTTGGTTTTGTCGGCTGGAAAAACCGCTTTCCCCAATAGCAATGTCTTTTTCCATTAAGCAAATCTTGTTGATGTGAAGGAAATTTTCCAGACAGTGGTTTGCTATTGCTGAAGTACAGTGAAAAGTTGATAAAAGGTAGTCTGGAGAAGGCCACTATTTTAATGAAAAAAGAAAACCTATAGTGGGTCTTTAGGCTGTCCCAGCAGTGGGGCAGCCCCAGGGCAGAACCAGGTTGGGGATGGTGAGCAGAGGCCACCACAGACCTGAGGACCACCAGGCACAGCCAGGGATATGGGGCAGCTCTGTGGCCCAGCAGGAGAAGCTAGGGCAGCAGGGTCTGCTCCCAGCCCAAGGCAGAGTCCCCTGATGCTCTTCCTCACCAGCTTTCCCCACCAGAGCCAGACCTGGGTAGGGGCTGCAGAGCCCCAGGCACCCTGGCCCTGGCCCGGGCAGTGCCTTGATCCCTACAACCAGCAGGATCCTCCTTTTGGTGCTGCCTGTTGCCTTCTGCCTACTCCGCACAGATGCGACAGGGCAGAGAGGAGGACAGCAGCCTCCCAGCCTGGCCCTGGTGTTCCCTTTGCTTCTTTGGCACGACTGGGCGCAGTCCCGATGTGCAGCTATTTTTACTAGTGCTTTAATCTGCTAAGCATTCTTATCAGAAACACTTTCTCTCTCTTTACCCTGGCAGCATCGTGCGTGTTCAGTGTGTGTAGCCAGCAGCAGCGGCTCGATGCCCCTGCACTGGGGTGTATCCAGCTTTGTACTGCGCCACTCCTACTGCACTTTTTACTGACCAGAGCTTCCCGATGTCTTTCCTGAAGTAGATTTGGAAACTACAGACTTATTAAAGAACTCTTTCAAATACACCTTGTGGGGAAAGATGCCACATCAGACTTCTCCGTGAGTGTACGGTGCCTCCCCAGCCAGCAGAAAAGCCATAGGCAGAAGTGCTCCCTGCCCGTCTGGGGTGTCCGAAGGAAAGATAAAACAAAAATGAGAGTAAAAGATTTTTTTAATTTTTCATGATGGCAGCACAGCCACTTCTCACAGCGGGGCACAGGATCATTAGAGACTGGTCTGTCCTCATTGATACAGAAGTACTTGCTTCACCCAGGCGATTCTCCAAGTGCAGTTTCTTTCCACCCTGCTGAGACTCACCCACTCAGCGCTGCCAGTCTCTGTGACACGAATGACTCTGCTTTCCACCACCTTCTCTCCTGCCCTCAGCAGACGGCGGCACACCGGCACGAGCGGCGTCAGCTTAGTGCATGTGGCTAAGGCGGTGTGTGCAGGGGACCACGTGTGTGAGCAACAATTTTGTGAACGGTGACTAATCATACTAGTTACTTCCTCCATTCCACAGAGCTACCTGATGGTTTACAGCAATTAAGCAGCATGATATATGGGAGAAGCACACACAGTAATGTCTATGCCATGCTAAAAATGCTGACCCTTTCTTCTGTGGCACAACCTGCACCCCGGTCCCTGGTGCTGTCACCTGCTCACGTGGATGCCATCGGCTGCTGGCTGACCAGCCAGTTTGCTCTTGAGCAGTCCCTGCTGTCAGGCCTCCCTGTGTCCCTGCAACGTCCTCCCTGCCTTCCTGTCCTTATCACCTGCTGCTCATCCTGCTGCAAATACTGCAGTCATAGCCTGTACAGTCCTTTATCTCACCTTACTTATTTATTCATTTTAAGCAGTTGCTCGGAAGAATGCGCTTCTTTCATCCAACAGCGTTATTCATAGCATTTATGATGAGGTTCGTCTCTCCTTTACCTGTCAAGATCTGGTTAACAGCTCTGTGTCCTCCTTTCTAATAGCTGGTGACACTGCAAATCACTGCCAGAGCCTGGAGCTGGCAAGTAACTTCTGTGTAACGCAAAGCGAAGACAAATCACTTATCTAAAACTGAATCACTCAGAAGAAAAATATTAGAGCTGCATCTGATAAGACAGCTGCAAAATATGCACAACCTTTTGGAATATAAGACAGAATATGGAATATGTGGGGGAAAAAAACATTTCTGGATGGCATTATCAAAAGTGTTTAGCATATGGTTAGCAGTTTTCAGTCAAGTGGAAGATAAACCTTTTATAGACTGCAGGAGGAGCAGTGATTTGCTGTCAGTGATGTTTTCAAAAAGCTCATTCAGATCAGCCAGGTTAGGAGGTGATACAGAAATTTGCCAGCTACACGAGGGAGATTACAGACCCAAGGGTGAGATCTAAAATATGGTATTTAATTGCATAAGGGTCAGGAAAGTAAGGAAATGAACCTATAGAATTTTATTCATACTGCTAGTCCTATTAAAATGACTGATAAATGGGCTAACCCCTGAAGACTTGTAGCACTAAGCCTCCGGTTTAGTTGCCTTACAGAGTGTCTGAGATACGAAAAAAATGAAGTTTTCTTCCAGTATTTAGTCATCCTGGACTTGATTGCAGCAGAGGGTCATATTAGCTTCTCTGAGATGAAATTTAATATATACTGATTATATGTTACTGCTATAAGCAAAGCAGCAACACTTCAAAAAAGTAAATGTGCTTTCTATAAGTGCTACGTATATATTGTAGGAGAAAATTCTCAGTCCAAGAGCCCGATCCTCCTTTTATGCAGGGAAGGATGCAATGGATGTTACCATAATGCCCTCTCGTGGGACGAGGCTGGAAACAGCAGCTAAAGGTGCTGGAGCAGCCAAGCCCCCTCCGCCCGTGTTACGGGCATCCACTGGCTCTGGCCAGGTGATGCCCTGCCTGAGGAGGAATGGCTGAGAGTCCTGCGCCTGGTAAAGATTTCGTCAAAGTCCATTTTCCCCTAAATCTTCTGTTTCTGCATTTCTGTAGGAAACAGCCCCACAGCTAGGTCCCTGCCGGAACTGCAAAGATTGTCACGTAACACCAAAACAATAAGCAGTCCAAACACGGTACGGTACAACTCCTCTTCCCAATTCTCTTTCTGCAGGACTTGAGGTAGCAAACGGTAATTAAAAAGCAGGAGGATGAACAACATCATTTTGTGGCATAGCGCATGGATGATGCGCATGCCAGAAGTGAAGAGAGCATACCAGGGATGGAAGTTTACACACAGATCCATTCCGCCTTACTGTGAATGATGCCATCTATCACCCCAGTTGCTGTGATTGCCTCCCACGTTCCTGTATCTCATCTCTATTCTGTACTGTTCTTCTGGGAATTTTAAAGCAGCATTTTCCTGTCTAGCCAAGGTACTTCTGTCACCCTCACTGAGAGAGTTGTCTGAGTACTTCATAGTCTCTGAAATATTTATCCTCTCACTTTTCTTGTCAGGTAAGGAAATTCTCCATTTTGCAGATGACAAAGTCAGGCACATAGATTAATTCTCAGCTCCAAAATGAGATTTATGCATGCAAAGTGGTGCTTAGGCAGAATTGAAGAGTCTATATCCAAAATGTAGGTTGTGAAAAGCCCTGTTCATGGGCTGGAGGTGTCTGCTAGTATGCAGGAAACTGGCTGGGAGTTCCTGGTAGACTTGGCAGTTAATGGTTGGACTCAATGATCTTGAAGGTCTTTTCCAGCCTAAACAATTCTATCATACCCTTCTCTGCATGAGGGAGAGGAAAAGTGACAGCTGTTCAACTCCTTCTTGCAAGCCATTTATTTCTGTGTATGACATAGAAGTTCCTAAGGACTTCACATGCAGCCTGTGATACTAGCAGTCACGTTGGGGTGCAGGAGGAGGCACAGCCTGAAAAGCTCCCAGAAGGGAAGGAATCAAGGTAAGGTCTTGTCCTACCCCACTGTGACTAGCTGAGGGAAACACTGCCTTCCTTGCTTTATGCGCATGGGACACCTACACGCCCAGAGAGAATCTTCCCTGAGAACATTGTTGACATTGCAGTGTCAACAGGTGTGCATATATCTTGGCTTCACAAATCTGAACAGCTAGATTTATGCTTAATTTGTGAGGTTGTTTGGGGCCTGATCTGCTGTTCAGAATTCATTTCACAAGTCTAAACTACCCTGGACTTCAGTTAAGATGACGTTATCACAAAACATGATGCCCTACTTCTGTCCAGTAACAAGCACTGCTCCAGAAAACATAAAACCTGCGTCCTAGGCTCTTCTAATACCATGAAAGTTTGAGCCCCTACCTCTCTGAGCCTAGAAAAATGCCCTGAACATCAGGCACTGCATATTTGGTGTGGGAATGGTCTCCATTGCTTTTCTTGGACCACTGTACATCTGAGAAAGGAAGGACCATGGCGGCAGCAGAGAGCAGCCATGACCTGGAGCTCAGTGGGCTCTGTGTTTCCTGAGAACAAGACTCTGGCTCCTATTCTAAAGCATTTTTCTCTCTTTTATGAGCAATATGTTTCAGGTTTTTAGTAGCCCGAGGAACCGCAGAGCACCCCTCCCCAAACTAAGTGCCTACAGCCAAGGCTACTGATCCAGTGCCCCGTGAGGACCCTTGCCTTCTGCTCTCACAAGTTCATCACTTCTGCCTACGGAGCAGCCTGAGTTCAGTAAGAGAGGTGAGGATTGCCTCTGTACAGAATGCCCATAAACTGGCAGCTAGCATATTTTCCTGTAATGCAGAGCCGTTGGTTCAAATGTCAGCAAGTGTGATGCTGGTTTGGGATTTAGCCTCCTGGGCACGTTTTGTAATCCCTGGCTGTGGAATAGAGCAGGCAAGACACTGCAGACAGCGCTTTCAGGGTTCTGAATCCCCATCTCCCCCAGGAAATGTCAAAGACATTTCAGCCCTCTTGGTACTTCTGATTGACTAGTTTAAAATTCCCCTGTACTCAGTGGTTTGGCTTCTGGACATTCACACTTGGATGCCTGATTTTCCTGTCTTCATTGGGGAGTGACTGTCAACCCACCAAGTCACCCTTGCAGATGGCATGGCAGGGCGGCTGCTGGCCGTGGAGATGCCACCTGCAGTACATCCCAGCTCCTACAGCCTGTTGCTGAACACCTGCTGAAGTGCTCTTTGTTGAAAGCAAACAGCCATGCTGGACAGACTAATTTGTTTTCATTCTTACCTTCATGACAAATAGTGATTTTAGAACCCATCACCCCTAAAATGTTTTGTCTGAAAGAGGCTATTCATGTGGCTTACTAACAGCACTTAAATCTAGGCAACTAATTTAAACATCTAAATTGGGAGACTAGCCTGCCTCGTTTCTCTTGTATGACATGTGGATAAAGAAAAGCTCACCCAGAAGCTTTTCAGTGGTGGAGCTAAAGATCGGGGGCTGTTTTAAAGTCATCAGTGGTGGGTTATGATAAAATTCAGTGCAACATCTGGATTTTCTGATTTGTCCTCTAAAGGACTCTCCTCCGCTGCTGTAAGACTAGGCATATTTAAGACTAGGCACCTCCTTGCTTTAAGTAGCATATCTATCTCCTAAATGTGACTGTGTGAGGAGGAATAGCATTAGCACTTTTCTACTCGATAATGCAGCTCAGCAGTAAAAGAAATTGTTACATTAGAAAACAGATACTGGTTTTCTGTAGACTGTAGACCTTCTTTTGAAGCCTCATTCAGCAAATCACTTGGGAGTTGATTCAAAACCTACCCAAAGAAGATCACGTCTTAGTATGTACGTGTCTTTAAGCAGATGTTTAAGGAATAACTATTCAGCAAAGCGCACAAATGTGTGTTTAAATCCCACTGAAGGCCAATTTCCCCCATAACTGCATTATTGAACTGGGATTTTGAAATACATCATCACCTCTCTTTGAAATCTTTCCTCACTTCGGAGCTCTACTGTTTCAGAAAGAAAAGCCATATGGAACTAATCATGCACATTTTGTCTAGCAGATAGGCATTATAGCAGATTGTGTTTTCCCTTCAAGTGATTGTCCATATGAGCATGCAAACTGTAGTATGCATATATCCAAACATGCAAGACAAGATTTTTAGCCTTAACAACACCGTACCTCCTGCTTAGCTGCATAATAATTATAAGAGATAAGCACACTCATCACTGCCTACCTACATACCAAATGAGCCTTCTATTCTTTTCTTTTTTTTTCCTTTTTTTTTCTTTGTGTGTGTGTGTCCTGCCCTCACACAGGCCTTACTCTTTCTTGAGCTCGTTGTCGTCCTTTATTTGCTTTCACTTAGCAACTGGACCTTTTTCCTTGTCTGTTGGTTCCTCAGAAACATACAGTAGAGTTCAGATTACAGGAGAGAGATTTCCCTTTCTGGCAGATATGCTATATACTACTATATGGCCTCAGAGAAAAGTAAGTTCCTGGGAAGTATATGATTTCTTGAAACTTCAGTACTGGCTTACGGAGACACAAGAGAGGGCCAACACTGCAGAATTTCTGCCAACCATTACTTCAGGGCTAGAAAGGAAACATCAATCACCTGCAAAGCAGCCCAGGAAAGTGGCTTTCCATCACTATTGACACCTTCATGATATGAGATCTTTCTATCCTTGAAGCATATAAAGAGTTTTGAGTGAGCTCCCTTTCCTTATCAGTGCTTCCAAACTGGCATGGATGGTCTCCATCATGTGACGAAAATGAAAGAGAAGAAAAAATGCATGGCTTCCCTCTCACCCACTAAAGCATCTCCTTCTCAGGATTTCAGGGCACTTCTCAGGCTCTTCCTCAGCCCTGAGTCTTATCAGCAAGCACTGAATGAGGAAGATCTATCAAGAGAATCTAGATTATTCTGAAGTTTTTTTCAAAACCACCAGTTTTATTCTCGACTTCTCCTGCATGCCAGAACAAGGTCTGGCTGACAGTAGGAAGGGTTTTTACCAAAGGGACTCTCCCATAGTCCCACATGTGGCTCTGACGCACCAGCCAGGTAGGCAGACTTGGGCCCTTGCCTTGCTCTGTCCCAGAGCCTCCCCAGCCCCTGAGAGACCGTACAGACTGCTTACATCCAGGCTGCAAACCTCTGGTTCCCCCCAAATCTTGAACCAATGACCAAAACCACCTCCCAACTAAATGCACTGAGATGAGTCTCAGGTTCCTTTGAGATGGTTTGGGGAGTGGCAGCTGTATGATATGTAACTTCCTCTTCACACTGGTCCTTCTATCAGCAGCTCCTTTTTCAGCCTGTTTGGTAGATAGTGTAGGCAGACTGTTGAGGTCACATTTTCTCAGCATCGAAGCCAGAGAAGACCCTGCAAGTGCACACTCTCACTTAGGGCCATCTTCCTACAACAGACTTCCTTATTACACCTCTGCCTTGGTAGGAATGCCTTTCTTTGCAAGTTCATCCAAGGTACACAGTTGCAGAGACTCCTTGGCTCTTATGAGATGAAACAGTAGATCCCCTCCAATTGCCCTATGCTGAGATTCAAGCATGATGTAACATCCATTTTATATCCAAGTGCACTATTTCAATTGGGTCAATCAGTCAATCCAAACATGGTGAAAACAGTCATCTTGGAGGACTTTGTCCAGCACCTAAGCCAAAATGTGAGCCAGTAATTGCAGCACCCTGCATCTGAAATTGGTTTTCTTTTAAATTCACTTTACCCTCGGCTTGTAAGTCATAGCAGGAGCCTTGGAAAAGACTCAGCTGCCCACTAATTCTTATATGAGATGTCTGGAGAGAGAGGATACAATAAGTAAAAGGTTGTACATAGCAAACATTTTTATTTATAATTATCAGGTACAGAGTTCTTTTTACCCTTTACACACATCTCTTCTTCCTCTAAATGACAGCAGTTATTGATGATCGATCTTAAGGTAAAGCTCTTAATCTGAATTCCTTATTCCAGCTGTTGTCTTCAGAAGTGAAACTTGATGCCATGGTCACTGCCATTCAGGGCTTTGCCTCTTCAGCCTTGGTAAAATGTATGCATAGGGATTGTCAAGGGAAAAGCAGCAGGCAGCAGAGCATCTTCTTGAGAGCCTGGAGATCTTCAGTCCCAGAAAAGATGGGACTGAGTAGTTCAAGAAGTCAAAGGCTACTATTTGATCTCTAAGGGTATCTAGAACCACTAAGCATAAGCAACACCACACACTATGTTTATCTTTTGGTGTGGTCAGTCCAGAAGCCAGTCATCCTCCATGACAGCATATCCACACAATCTTGAGATAACCAAGGTTCAGCTGGTCATCACTGCTGCTGGAGACCACTTGTTTGTACCCACCAGCCTCTTGCACCTTCATATTCTACAGAAGAGCTATGGAGGCATATTGAAGGATACAGTCTTTCTTTCTCCCCATACAATCAATCTTCATTATCAATCCCTTTCAACAACTAATTAGCCAGTTATCTTTTCATGTTGGAATCAACGATTTCAGAGGCTGAAGTGTTGGACAATGCAACTCATAGAGACAGACTGCAGTCTGGTTCCTTTGGTGCTATTCATTCACCTTCTTACTAGCTCCAACTTCTGCAGCAACAGGCTTCTCTTCTAGGGTAAGGGCTAGACAACCACCCCTCCTCACCTCAGAAAGAAGGAAACTCACATCAATGACTCTTTTCCCTCAGAAAATGGATTCCCTTTGGGCTACCTACCAGCAAACTCTCAGTGTTAACAATTTTGACAGTCTCCTGCCTGAATGTATTCCCTCTTGTAGTAGCAAGAACTTTTAAGTAGCTGGAGGAAGCATGCTTTCAAAACAAAACTCTGACTGAGGCAATCTAACAGATGTCTCAGGGGTTGAATACAGTGCACGGATTTGTTCACTCCTGTAAAACTGGATTTCCTGTCCACTGCAGTGCTTGTTTATGTACCCGTGCTGTAGAGATGTGGAGTGTCTGGAAAGTGTGCCAGCCCTTCCTTTCACATCAAGGCAATGATGGCCAATGCTAATTCTACAAGCAAGAAGGAAAGTACCAGGAATTTTCCCATTGTTGAGAAGCAGCAAACCTCTGTTATCTGGAGGGTGATGTTGCAGTCCAGTTTTTCATAGTCTACCCCTTTACCACTCAAATTACAGGTCACGTTACCATTCTGTATGCCCAAGTCAGTGCAAACAATTCAAGACAGTATCTTCACAAAATTTTCTATGATCAGGGATGTCCCATGGTCAATTTTCTTACAAAGTGGAAAGGTAGAAAGTCCTGAACTTACAGTAAAGGGACTTTGGGAAGAGTGGCTTCATCTAAACCCCAAATCCCTGTATTTCACAGCACTGTGGCTGGAAGACTCTCGGAGTGAGAGCATGACTGATCTTGCCTAGGATGAAAAATCCTTATAAAGAACACAAAGGTGTCTACTGGATCTGAATGAAGGCCAGTGGACTGGGGGGTTGACATGTATAAATGTGCCTGTGACATGTAGGGGGATTCTTTAAGCGTGATCCTACAGTACTTACTGAAACTAAGAATAAGAAACTAAGAAACTGTAGCCACCCTGCCCTTTCCCACAGAAAAGTGCTTTTTTTCCCAACTGTTACAACTTTTCAGAGTTTCTCAGCCACGTAGGCATCTGCTCTTTGACTGCGACCTAAATTTGGTTCTTGCAACGACAGTGAGCCATACATTTGAACTCAGCATGTCCAGTAGCTGCCCTGACCTTTCTCTTTTGTCATTTCAGATCGAAAAGTTGCAGAGATTCAGCCTCTCATGACTACTACTCCTTGTATAAGATTTTCTATGATATATTGCATTTCAGATAAATCCAAAGTTCTTAATCAAACAGTTCTCATTCCTACCTAATTAAAAAAAAGAATCATCCTTCTATGGTTGTGACTAAAATAGCATTTATCAGCAACAGAGGCAACACAACACAGAGTAGCTGTTAAACATGGGGGTATTTTTTTTTATTTTATTCAGTCAGGATACAGCCCTTCCTCAGTTCTTCATATCCAACACAGAGAGATCATATGATAATTACAGTAGCAAGCAGCTTGTATTTGAGATGATCCAAATGTAACACCAGTAGACTGTATAACACAATTTTTAAAGCGGCATGTTAAGTACCCCTGTTATCACTCATGCGGTGAGTAGTGGATTCATCTAGAATGGGACCTTATTCTGGTTTAAAGACAAACGGAAAGTTGCTGAACTGTGTAAATCAGATGCCAATAAAGACCAAACAATAAAGTTTAGCACCTCACAAAGCACACTGTGTTCTTTCTCTTTAAAAGTGATGGGTACAGTTCCAACTCAAATGGCAGTGTTTGTCATTCTGTCATTCTTGTTCATGTCACAACACTGGGGCCACAAGGCAAACTTGTCCCAGTTCTTCTCTTCTAAGGTTCCTTAGAAGAAGGTACTTGAGCATTTTATTAGCAGATGTATGGACTCTGTAAAGATGACACATTCATCCCAAATCTTGCAAGTAAACCTATGCATTATGTCATGGCACTATCTAATTTACATGCACATAAACACACCTAGTACAGAGAGATACATGTGTATATTATCTTCTACTGAAAAGCTGTATTTTAAATATGTTTCAAAATATGTTAACAGTGTTTGGGGATGTGAGTATTTTAATCTCTGTAAGTGTAAGGATTTGCATTAATGCTTGTCTGTAAACCAAAAGGAGAAAGAAAACCCAAGAGTAATACAGGCAAAATTTCTCAAATGTGTCCTGAAATACTCCCCCATGCATTAAGCTTCTCTGTGCTTAAAGTTGTGTATCTCCGCATTCTCTGGTTCTCTGAACTAGTATAGCAGATATATGGACGCAATGACTCAAACCCGTTTGTTCTATCAGCAGGTCAGTGCTGCAATGACCATGCTATAAGTATTCTTAGTCCCCAACTCTGGCCAGTGATAAAGGTGAATGGATTTACTTCACGAGGAATAGGCATCAATGATGCTGCTTGCCCTTGTTTCATAAGGTCACACAATCAAAAGTAGGGAGTAAACAGTCCTTTGAGAGAGAGCAACTATTGATCCAAATCTGAATCAGCTCTATTAATCAAGTCATGAAAAGTGCCTGAAAGCAAATCACATTTCATTTTTCAGTGGCATAAAATACTGGGGAGGTTGGGTTGATCTGCAATATTTTCATTGTTTGGCCACTTCAGTGAGAAATCAATGATTTGAAAAAACATGAGTGGTTAGAAACTCTGAACTAGCTTTCGATTAGAAGAGAATAGGAATATAGGAAAAAAATTCTTCTCTATTTCTCAGATGGTTTATGTTATGTATTTTATACTGCTGTTTGATTTCATCATTCTTGACAACTTTCCACATATGATGCAGAATTCTGCTTCTGGAAGATATATTAACTCATCTCCCTTATACAGAAAAAAAAAGAACAAGGATTGTTGGGCCTGTGAGCAGAAAACCTGTGTTGCACTCTGAGGTTGAGATATGTCTAAAGGAATTATTCTGGTATGGTAAAATAATTATAAAAGATGCAATAATTACAATTTTATCTTGGCTTTTATGTTTACCTTTTTCTAATTTTCCAAAGTGATTGTTGCTTGTGGTTATTCAAAACACCAGAAATTTAAAAAGACCAGTGTGTGTATGTGTGTGTGTGTGTGTGCGTGTGCTTGACAAACAAGATAAATAGATATTTATTTGTAGATCTAATTCTCAATCCTTGCATTCCTTGCAAGAAACACATAAAAGATAGTTTGCAAATAAGTATGACATAGCATTTTTTGGTTGCTTCAGTCATTACTCAATGAGGTCACAAAGGCTAAATATGCAACTGAAAGTGGGAGATTTATATTTCATTTGAAAACCTCCATTCACCACCATGCTTTGGGCTCGGCCATCCAGCCAGTTTCTTATCCAGCAAAGAGTATGACCATCCAAGCCATAAGCAGCCAGTTTCTCCAGCAGAATGCTGTGGGAAATGGTGGCAAAGGCTTTACTAAAGTCTAAGTAGACAACATCTGCAGCCTTTCTGTCATCCACTAAGTGGGTCACCTTGTCATAGAAGGAGATCAGGTTCATCAAGCAGGAGCTGCCTTTCATAAACCCCTGCTGGCTGGGCCTGATCACCTGGTTGTCCTGCATGTGCCACATGATGGCACTCAGGATGACCTGCTCCATAACCTTCCCCAGCACCAAGGTCAGGCTGACAGGCCTGTAGTTCCCTGGATCCTCCTTCCAGCCCTTCTTGTAGATGGGTGTCACGTTGGCTAACCTCCAGTCAACTGGGACCTCCCTGGTTAGCCAGGACTGCTGATAAATGACAGAATATAGAAATCAGATCTCACAACAGATATGTCTACAGCACAGGATAAGTCGTTCTGATGGATTTCCATTGAGTTGCTCCATTTCTAATCGTGGGTGCAAAAAAATACAGTGCCTGCAGTATTTCTTATGTCTGGTTACCAAAAATGTTTTCAACAATTCAAAAGTAGAAAATGCAACAAAAGGGAAACCAGTTATCCAAGTATTTTACACAAATGTCGCAGTAAACTTAGAATTGGGTTTATTTTTTCACTCCACCTTTCTGTTTGTATAGGGGCATACAGCCAAGGATGTGGATTCAAAAATACGTGCTAAACCAGGCAGAGTGTTACAACAGCAAGATGTCACTTTCAAATAAATGCTTAAACTGCCACAGTAATCAAGTATTATCAGTTTTTCTTATCTTTATTAAAGTTTTACACTTTTATAGTCTCATGTATCAAGAGACCTGAGCATGATCTCATGGACAACTTCAGGGATGTCAGCTCTGAAAACAGGCATACCAGTTCTCTGTGCTGTATTGAATAGGTAAGCTGCTCTCCCGCAGAGGATCAATTCACCTCTCTGTTCATGCTGCAAGTGAAAAGAAGGGCTGGGAGCAGGACCAAGGCTCCTTGGAGTCACATTCAGTGATGTCACCAGCATGACCACTCTTTCCAAAAGCACTCTTTCCTGTGGTGGACAGGCCTGAGAGGCAGTCTGTGTTCCTGGTTCTTCTCAGTCATAGGATTAGCCTGGCCCATCATGTGGATATTTTACCTCATTGCATGATTATTAATTTCTAGAATGAAAACCCATTATTATAGAATAAATGAAATGTCTTTCATTTCTGTCCCCATTAAACACAGAAAATTTCAAGACAAGCAGAGTCTGTATGTACAATCGAGAGCACTTGACATGTTAGCCTTTGAACAAAATATAATATGAATCTTCAATTCTGGGAGAGCATCACTATCTTAGAACATCATTAGCATTTTAATCAAAATGCCTCAAAGGAAAGAATAACAGGGAAATTTTAAGAATTGTAAGAAATTGCTTGTGTATTCAGATGTCAAAGACAAGTATAAAATATAACAGAAATATTTCTTTCTCTTTGTTGCTTTTTTTCTCTTTCTTTTCTTCTTTTTCCCTTCCCTTCCCCTCCCCAGTTTTTTAAGTCCCTGAGGCCAATATTATAAATATTTCAACTGACAATTAGAGAAGTCAGTTTTTTGCCAGGATACACAGATATATTTGAGGCCCACAGAGAAGCTCTGTACCGAGTGAGCCCAGCTCCAGTCGTTGCGAGCCTGACAGTGCGGAGGCATGGCATTTACGGGGATGTCTCACCAGATGTCTCCCTTGTATCAAATTCTTAGGTGCAAAGTTTTTATTGAGGTCCAAATAGAAAATATTCATGAATTCCATTTAAAAGATGTTATACGTGACTATGTAAATATTGCTGCATAGTTATTTGTTCACTAGAGAGGACATTTTTAAAGTAGTTTCTCCATTTAAAATTATAATATTCCTTAAAAGAACATCATTTGCTGATTAGAGGTACCAGTTTGTTTAGCTGCAGTGCTTGAAGCTTCAGATTTGATTGCATTCATTTTAATCACATAACTGATCTTATTTTCAGTAACATGGAGTTGTTTGTTCCAAATGCATTTATAAATTCTTATCTCAGTTACGCCACATGCTGGAAGTGATATTACTCTTACTAATTCCCAATATCATAAACACCCAACTTACACAGAAGAGAAAGTGACAGAAGAAGGAAGCATCTTTTGAATTTATTTAAACTAAATGGACTTAATTTCAGGTTTTTAATCCTGCTTATGCTGCCCTAAGGACAGGCTCCAAAACCACACAATGCCATTGTGCCTCTGATGTTAAAGATGTCAACTCTCACACACTGAAAGTGACACTAATACGCTTGGTCCATGTCACACTTCCTCTGGCTATGGCTACATCTCATTTATTTGCCATGCTTTACCACATTTTCCTTTTTATTAGATGAAACCTACCCCCCAGAAGCAGCCAGCTGCTCCAGCTGCCATCCTTTATTTCTCCATTCTGTAGCACAAGGGAGGAGAAAACAAACTGAGGAAGCATCACTTCACAGCATGCTTTCCTGGCTCCCGTACCACCTCCTCTGCCCTGCGATCCCCACCCTGTGCATGGGATCTTACTCTTTGGGAGAAGAAAAACCTGAGCTTTCTGGGCCTGCAAGGGTAAAGGTGGAGGGTAAGGAGGGTAAACTTTTAACAAAGCAAGGCAAGGAGAGTTTTTGGTGATGGAAGAAATGTAATAATTTTAAAATAAAATAAAACTAGTAATTTTACAGACAACACAACTCTGTTCTTAACCTCATATGTTTAACAGTCAAGGCTGTGAGCCATGAAGTGAAGAACAGGGATCTAAGGATGTAACATGTTGGCAGCAACCTGCTGCCCGAGGCCACAGAGCTCCCTTCATGGGCCACCTGCTGCCTGTCAATAAGCAGGGAGGGCCCATGCTCTTCAGGACGTGTTTGCCAGTGTGGGTGGGACAGTAGCCGATTCATTACCTTGTTCCAGAAGCTCATGGGCTTTAGGTGCTATTTTAGGAAGGGGTCATCAATGGGCCATAAAATGCCTGGAATATGCCCTCTCTCACCCAGAAACTCCCTCTGTGGCAATGGTGAGGAAGATGCCAGTAGAAAATTCCTGTGCATAACAAGGTTGGATATACTGGTTTTCCACCTTTTTTAAATGTCCAAACAGCGAAAACCAACTGGAGTGACAGCCAAGGCTGATCCAGGAAACATGCAAGAGTAGGACCTTGACGTAAATGGGAGTCCGGGATCTTAATGCAAATGGGAGTCAAGCCCATTGAAAACATCAGTCTGATCTCCTGCTGCAATAGGGTTGCTCTGATCAGAAGAAATAGTTGAAATTTAAATCCATCTCCTGAGCACAATACCTAAATCTAAAGATGAATATGGGAAAATGTGACTAAGTACCCCAGTGTGTGCCTCTGAGCCTTCATGTGCTGTAAGGCAAAGTGACATTAAAAAGAGGGAACAGTTTGTACTACCATGCGGAAGTTTAATTTCTCCACAGTAGGTAACAAACACCGATACCCGTGAAAGTCACTGTGTACTGAAGAACAAGCATCCAAATGTGGGGCACCCAGAAAGCCAGTCCAGCCCTGCCAGCATCAGCAGCTGCACTTGCAAACACAAAGACAAAGCTTTTATTGCAGTGACTTCTGACGACTGAGCCCAGCATCCTTTCCAAAGCAAAGGCTTCTCATCAAACTGTGCATTAATACCCAGTTCTGCAGCACTGACGGCTTTGTTTCATAACTTGACTCTGAGAGAGGTGAACAGGGAAGGAGAGGCAGCAAGAGAAGGCGGCAAATGCAGGTAAATTCTTCTAAACTAGTGTGACTCTAAAGTAGTGTCAAGGTTCTTCACTGCACAAGTGCTGAAAGCAATGAGGTGACACAAAAAAGGCTGGATCTACCAACAGTGTGGAAACCAGCAAATAAACCAAGCGGTAAATGAGTAGGTATAACTGGATTCATTTGTTTTTAATGAGGTGCAATAATAAAGATGATAATCAGAGAAAGGAATTATTTAATTTTAAAATTATTTTCAGACTCACCAGAGCAAGTTTATTTTTCAAATCTGAAACATGAGCTTATACATACATACATATATATAAAATGTAAGTTTCTGTATAAATATTACATATTTATACTTTCCTTTATATACATTGCCTTTTTCATCAAAGAAGTTGAATCATCTGGCTTATATAGAGAACTTAAAATAACCATGTTTGTGTGGAAAGGCAATGGGTTTTTTTCTGTCATTCACTAGTGTCACTTTGTGAAGTCTTCGGTGGTTTAAAATACCCTTTAAACAGTCTTAATACTGCCTACTTCAGAGAGACCTCAACTTACAGAAAGCTGGAAGGGGCAAATCCTGCACCATAGCACTACAGGTTTGATCAATTCGAGCATGTGCTTTATATCAAGTACACGAGCAATACTTCTGACCCATATGGTATACTGAGTCAGAGCCTAATTTTGTAACATCCCACCCAAATTTATCTTAGTACCTGAACATTTTGCCTTATCAACAAGGAACTGGAATGTCTCCCTGCATAATTCATGAAGCTATGTAAATTATTATATTTATATATTCTCTAGCTTTTTTTTTTTTTTTCAAGTATTTGCAAACTGAAGACTAGAAAAACAAAAATACTTAATGGCATTCTGAAACAATCTTAGACCATGATCTTGCAAACAGTATTTACTGAGAGCAGTGAGGGACCATTCACACATGTAAGATAAATCCCAGGTGGAAACATTTCCCGGATCGTAGCTGACACCTTTGAGGGTGCAAAAAAAAAGCAAAATACTTTTATGCTAAGTCCAATAACAATACCTCATATTATGTTAATTTATAACTTCAAACCACTAATAAAGCTAGCTCCTACTAAAAAAAAAAAAAAAAAAAAAAAAAAAAACAAAACAAAACCCAAAAAACCCACAACCAAATCAAAACCCAGAGTATAATATATTTCACATTTCTGTTACCTCCCCTTTGGATGCTGAACAAGGAAAATAGCATAAACTGCTACAGATGAATCTTCATCTAGCACAGTCTAGCACAGCATTTATGCATCCTATCAGACTAACATATAGTGATGAAATGAAGACAGACTGTGTACCAAGTGCAAGAGCTGTAAATGAATGTGAATAAAATTGATTTTGAAATGTTCTTGGCAGTTTCCCAAGAAAACATTACCACTGTATTTAAAAAAAAAAAGGTGCTCCATGCATTGTTTCAGGATTCCGAAGAATTAAAAACTCTGGCATTCTTCGTTATTTTCTCTTCTGAGAACTATTTGCAGTTCAGTTGCAAAACCTCCAAAAAGATAAACAAACTTTTGTGGATTCTTAAAATTTAGTAGACCAGGAATAGTACTCGAGTACTGTGTCTAGTTCTGGACTCCTCAGTACAAGACAGATACGAAGCTACTGGAGAGAGTTCAGTGAAAGGCCACTAAGATTATAAAGGGACTTGAGCATCTCTCATACGAGTAAAGGCTAAGAGAGCTGGGACCGCTTGGCCTGGAGAAGAGAAGGCTCAGGGAGGGACCTCATTAGTGTACAGAAATACCTGAAGGGATACTGCAAAGCAGAAAGAGCCAGGATCTTCTCAGTAGTGCCCAGTGACAGGACAAGAGACAAAGGGCACAAACTGAAACACAGCAGGCTCTGCCTGAACATCAGCAAATGCTTTTTTACTGTGAGGGTGATGGAGCACTGCCACAGGATGCCCAGGGAGGTTCTGGAGTCTCCATGCTCAGATACTGTAAAAGTCACCTGGACATGGTCTTGGGTAACTGACTCTCGGTGGCCCTGCTTGTGCAAGGGGCTTGGACCAGATGACCTCCAGAGGTTCCTTCCAACCTCAGCCATTCCGTCATCCTGTGAATACATTAAGAATTGTGCTTTAAAATGTGTCAGTCAAAAAGAATTCCTGAGGAGACTGCAGTTTTCTTGAGCATCAACCTCGTTCATTTTCAATGTCTTATATTAATCCATCTGTTTCATTGAGTGGACAATAACTATACATGCAAAGTCAGGTTATTTTATGTTTTCCAAGGTCTGCAGGCTGTAAGGGATAATTCATCAGCATCCCATGGAGAGGAGCCAGTATTCTGCAGATTCATGAAACCAGGCTACTCTCACTTGCACAAAGCTGGACCTGTGCAGTCTTCCATGACTCAGTGTTCCCCAACCTAGGCTACTTTACTCCTTAGGTTACGCTGAAAATAGCTGGGCTAGAAAGTTCTCAGGAAAAGTCTCATATTAAAGTTTTCATTTTTGTAAACTTAGCCTTGTCTTCTGGTTTTGTTAGTTTGACTGAAAAACACCCCAAACCCTTAAAAAAAAACCCAATAAACCACCTGGATGAGGTTTTGTTTCCGGACAATATTGTATTTCTGTGTGTGTGAGACCATGCATGTGTACACATCTTGTAACACAGAGCACATCACCTGGCACTATGACTGTCTCAAATATGTCACGCTAAGAGATTTAGACCTGGTCAACATGCATAGCCAAGATAGAAATTTTAAAAAAGGTCAAATGCTGCACTAGTTTTGATGATTCAGAACTTGGGAATCTTCCACCCACATTAGCATATATCTAACTTCCTAGCATATAATTAAAGGGTCACTTGTTTCTGGAGGTGCTATCTTTCCTCAAGGACATACACCCATTATTATTATCATCATTAGTTGCTTTTAAGACCCCAGGATATTTCCTATCAGACTTAGCCTTACAGCCTGAAATTCCAACAATGTGCGTTACTACTCAGTGCCTGCAGCTGTGCCCCGTCCCAGGGCTGCAATGGGCCCAGTCACTGTCCCCAGCTCTCTTCATCACCTGCTGGTGCTGTAGGGTGAGGCCTGTGGTGTTAGGTCCCTGCCCTGGCAAACAGAAGCATGACTCATTAATGAAAGTCTAACATTTCCATCACAGCAATTACTAAGACAAGCTAGCACAAAGGCAATTGCAAAATGTACAGAGAAGGAAATTCAAGTAAGACATCACAGATAAAAATGTTAGCTGCTTTCAGGTAAAAGCACCACTTGATTCAGATATTGATTTTTTTGTTCCTGTACTTTGAAATGTTTCCAAATTTCAGCTCTGACAAAAACGTTACAATTCAAATCTTGGATATTACACTGACATCGATTGTAGAAAAGATGTCCTTAAGGAAATTTAAAATTTACAATATATGTTGTACTGACAGACTAATTAGGAAGATAA
The DNA here is from genome assembly GCF_017639655.2 of Falco naumanni. NCBI lineage: Eukaryota > Metazoa > Chordata > Aves > Falconiformes > Falconidae > Falco > Falco naumanni. The sequence goes on along the minus strand of NC_054055.1, from coordinate 84,883,112 downwards.
AACCAACTATTTTGTTTTAATATTAACTGTGGAGTGCACAGTGGGATTTTTAAAATTTTGCTTCCTTATTCCATTAGACAATGTCAGAACCATGCAGAGAATTGCAGGTGAACTACTGCTCTCAAAGCATGTAAGAGTACTCATGGTTATGGTTCATTAGAAATCACCCTGAACACAAAAAAAAAAATAAAAAATGCCATAATCTGCTGGACAAAGAAACTGTGGGATGTGACAGACAAGTCTGAAGAAAAGAGCTCCACTATCCTTCTAGTCTGAGTAGGTTCAAGTCAAGGGAAGAAATGTTAGGACTAACAATGTCTATAGAAAATGCTCAGGATAGAGTCAAGGTAAAGCTATTTTGAAGTTAGGCTTTTACCAGTTAAGCCAAAACTCAGAATTTCAAACCTCTTGTTCTGCAGAAAGCCCTGGCATTTGTCAACAGCTGAATGGTGACTCACCCATCACAAGTAAGTCTACGCAGAGATGCTGAATAATGTTAATACTCTCTTCAGAGACTTCATAACAACTTCTATGCTTTCATCTAAGCTGAAACCCTTACTGAAATCAGCCCACTTCTCCAAATTAAGAATGTGATATTTGGCAAGCAGAATCAATTCTGTAAGCAATGAGAACCTCAACCCACACTTTCAGTATCTTGTTACAAGAACCTTTAAGTTGTTCAAGGTATATTCTCACAAAAAATAAAACCCAACCAACAACAACAAAAAAAGAAAACAAAAAAACCCACCAAAACTTTTTAGCCCAGTTTCTTAAGGAAACAAGGTTTGCATGGCTATGCGTGACTGTCCAAATATTCAGCATTTCACACTATCCCCATAATTTTGCATCTGTTGGCCAATTTCAACCAAATTTGGTAATAAGACAAGAGTCTCAAAAAAAATTAAACTCCTGTTCAATTCCTAAATTTCATGAAACGGAGCAGTGGACAGAAATTCAGCGTGCCCTTGGAGCAAAAAGTAATTCAGCGCAGCCCCCTACCATGGGCCAATTGTAACTCAGCTCCGCTCACCAGCCACAGATACCTCCCAACTCCCCCAAACACACACAAGAGCATGGCTGGGATGCAGTGACGAAGATGAGAAATACCAACACAGGACAGGCCTGGGAATAAGATGTGATAATGGAAAGCAGACAAAAAATCAGTTGGACACCAGACTTTATTAGTTCCACTGCTCATGGACCAGCTTGCTCAATACACGCAAGTCTCAGAGTGTAAGCGGGCTGCAGAAAAGCACAAGAGCAGTCACTGTGTACCTACTGGAATTCAAATGAGGTAGGATAATTTAACTACCTGACACAATATTTAACAATCTCTGTGAAATAACATACTTCTAATTTTTCTTGTGACTAAATGGCAATACATGCAGTAAGACTTTTATCACTTCTGTCACACAGAAATCGGATTATCAACTATACACAAGTAACAGAATAAAACGTTGACTTAGGAACAGATTCCATCATGCAGTGCCAAGAAGCACTCCATTTTCAAAACAGGTCCTCCTACCACTGTCAACTGATCGTCATGGAACAAAAACCACAAAAGCTTTAATGTAGCTTTTTAAGTGGAGTCCAAACAGAACAGGATAGCTCAACCTGAGAAATTAAAAAAACAGTTATGGTATGAAAACAGAATATACCGAGCAACCAGGGACTGCTAGGACAATGTGGCTACCAAACATCAATGCTATGAAATCCCTGGAGCTGCCTCCACTGCATGACTCCTTGTCAGACTCCTCCATATTTTGGGTACTAGGGTGGTCTCTGCAGTGCACAGTGACTTTCCTCTTCAAGAACCTATAGCAAGGAAGGTAGAAGAGCATATGGGGGAATACAAGTACTTCTTTCCTAACGCAGACATGAAACAGCTCCACCTACTTCATTCCCTTGTGCCACCTGACTGAGCCACTCTTTATGAGTGTGGATTCCCAGAACAAAGCCCAAACAGGCAGGGAGAGGAGCTAGCTGCAAAGCTGACCTGCAGTGGCAAAGTTCTATGGGGAGGGAAGAGCAGCACTGGGCAGTGAAGGGAGTACCTGATTTTAATAGGTAGGATGAGAACTAATTTTGAATTCAATAGCTGGTGTGCTCAAACGAGCCTGAAGACCCTCTAGCACCACCCTGCTAATGCATTCACACCACTAAATACACTTCTGTTACTGAAGCTCAGCCTGTGTACGGGAGCTCAGTGTATCACCTTTGGCTCAGGAAAGACACGGAATACTGGGTAAGAACAAAACTGGCAACCATGTGAGTATCCAAAATTCCTGAAGGCACATGAAATTGTTACCTCAGTAAAAAGCATACAAGACAAACGACAGACTAACCTGTAAAACATTTATTAGAAGATGCCTCCAGTCCTTACACTACAACTGAGGAGACTACTGTGCTCTGTTGGAAATATCAGATGGCACAGATTCCCTGAAGGAATATGTAAATAAAGAGGTAGAAAACGAGCGTACATGAACACATATACCAGTAAGTAGTTAGCCCTACTTGGACCATGAGTTGGACTAGATGACCTCCTGAGATCCCTTCCAACCTGAATTATTCCATGATTCTACATTTTATCAATATGCAACAAGCACATCTCCAGAACACGTGTTATGTAACGATGGATTTATTAGAACAGAAGGAAGAGGAGGGAATTCACATTTTTCTGAAGCCATACACTGGAGGCCCACATGTACTCTGGGACCCGAGAGGAGGGCAAAGGATGACCTGGTAAGAGACGCATGATCTACATCTCAGACATTTGTATCAGGACTGCATCTGTGCTTGGCTGAGTGAAAAAAGAGACAGAATGCATCCAGTTCAAAAGCATGAAACCTCTGTACATGAAAACATGAGCAGTTTAAGACTTAGGGGTTTTTACAGTTATAAGAAGCGTATGTGTAGCTCTTCTTTCAGCTTTGGTGGTGTAATACTTTTATACAAAAGTAACGCAGCAACTGTCATCATCATTTCTTGCTTGATTGCTGTATGACATCTGCTAACCCTACCGTGGCTAAGCACTCTACTTTGTCAAAAGACTCTCCAGAGCACAGAAGGTGTTCTTTTTCGGCATGTCATTACTGACTCCTTTTTGAAAAATATTATAACAGTCTTATTCGACCCTCATATAGAAAAGTGTTGCTAACCCAACTGATTTTCTTATAAAGCCTGTATTTTTATTAAATCCTTTGCTGCTGAAACTGGCAGAGATCCATTTCCCCTTGCTCAAGTTCTCAAAAAGAGCTGCCCCTGCCAAGGTTACTTGCTCAGCTCCTTTCAGTGCTGGGAGACAAGCACCTCCAGTGACAGGATTCCTTCACATCAATGGAAGACCACATCTGACACACTTCCCACCCCAGAAGATTGCAGGAAAATACCAGCCCCTTTAATTTGGAAAAAAGATTGAAAAGATGGAGCAAGCATCCCCAAAATGTGTAATAAATGGTGTCAGAATGAAAAATAAAACTCCTAAATTTTCACTTAAAAGAGCACTTAGGGAATACACTTCTCCACAACAAAAAGAAATTATGCTGGAAAATCCTTAGCTGCCGTATCAATGGGCCAACCCAAAGCCAGTTTATGACAGAAAATAACATATGAATGAGATGTCCTGTCCACTGGCAGGGCTTTTTCACATTTTCAATGCTCTAGATTGCCAAGACCTGTGTGGTAGAAACCACATATGGTACAGTTGTGAATAAGCCAGAAAATGGGGCTTTAAGTAACGCTGTACAAAGACTAGTGCTTGGCATTTGGAATGTCCATAAACATGGCAAAAATGCACTGAAGGAAAGCGTAGAAACCAAAATCAGAGGGATGGAAGCAAATGTCTCTGAGCAGATCATAAACCCCAAAAAAGGAAGAACAGGACAGATCAGCTGAAATGAAAAGTGGGTGTGAAAGTGCAAGTGAGGAGCTTCACAGCTGAAGGTACTTTGATGTTGAGGCAGGAAAAGGGCTGAAACAAGCAGCCACCATCAAGCAGAGAGGCCAGCCACAGCTCCAGAAGGTCTTTCAAAGTCTAAAGGACAGCGCTTTAGTTCTTGCTACCACTTGTGCCAGCTGCTGGCTACCAGCTGGAGCCTTCAGCAAGCTGCTCCTTCCACCTTCCTTTGGGGAGGTCCCCCCTTACGGTGGCTGCACCCCCAAGAGGAAGCATCAGACACCACCAGGTGACTGCAAGTTACAGACCTCTGATGCTAAATTCACTCATGCTGCACAAGTTCACATCGTCAGTGGAAGATGTATCAACTGTGTGTTTGTTTGCTCTTAGTATCTGCTCCCAGATTGACCTCTTTTTTTTCCACCTTTCTTTAAATCCAGAATCTGTTTGGTGGCCTAGATTTTCAGTTCTTCATAGGCTCTGCTTGACTCGTGCATGAAGGAAAGAAGACAAAGATGGCCTTGTGCCACTGCTGGTCTGCTGGGGACTCGCTTAGCTTTCCACCTTAATTGGCCTCGGGCTGCCCTCATTGGGGTTTGTCGACATCCCCCAGCCTTGGCTGCCGTCGCCAGGGACAACCCAGCAGCCTCTGCCCCGCATCTCGGGCGGGCCCGGCGCCCGTCCCCGGGCCAAACCCGCCGGCGGCAGCGGGGCGGGAGGGGGTGGAAAACCCAGCCAAGCCCTTTGCCGGGGGGACCCGCGGGCGGCTCGGGCAAGGGCGCGGCACGGCCTGCCATGCGGGAGGGCAGCACAGCGCCCGGCCTCCCGGCCAGGACGACCGGACACCAGAACGGGGGCGCGGCTCCGCGCTCCGGAAAGCCGGGTCAGCCACAGCCGCCTCCTCCACGCCTCAGCGGCCGCCTCGGCCGCGCGGGCTGGGGGCAGGTGGGGCGGCGGCCTGCGGCACCCGCGCCGAGGGGCGCGGAGCGGGGCAGCGCCGGCCGCTCCGCCGCGGGCTGAGGCAGGCGGCGGCCGCCCCGGGACAGACCCGTCCCCGGCACTGCCGGGGCGACCGGCCGGTCTGGCCGCCAGTCCCGCTCTCGGCGGTGCGGCAGCGGCCGCCTCGCCCGCCGCCCCTCGCGTCCTCCCCGAGAGCCGGCGGGCGCCGGCGGGGGCGCCCCGTTCCCGCTCCTCCCGCCTCCCTGCGCTCCCTCCTCCCGCTCCCCCGCCCCCTCCCCCGGCAGCTCCCCGCTCCCGCCCTCCCGCCGCTCCCCGCTGCGCAGAGCGCCGCGCCGCACCGGCGGGGGCATGGAGAGCCAGCGCTGCTTCGCCAACCTTTTCGATGACTACCCGGGCAGCCCGGCGGCGGCGCCGGACAGCGAGGCGGCGGTGCCGCTGGTGACGGCTACCATCGAGCGGATCCTGCGGGAGCTGCCGCCCCTGGGCGGCCCCCGCGGCTGCCAGGGGGGGCTGTACGGCGGCGTGGCCGGCGTGGCCTACATGCTCTACCACGTCGCGCAGTGTCCGCTCTTCGCGCCGTCGCGGGAGGCCTACCTGCGGGCGGCCCGCCGCGTCGTGGACGCCTGTCTCCGCTACCAGGAGGGCGGCGGCGAGGCCGACGCCGACACCCGCGCCGCCTTCCTGCTGGGCGGCGCCGGGGTGTACGCGGTGGCGGCGCTGGTCTACCGCGCCCTGGGGCTGCCCGACTTCGCCCGGCCGCTGGGCAAGTTCCGGGAGCTGAGCGAGGTCTGCGCCCCGCTCTCCTTCCTCGAGTGCGGCTCCGACGAGCTCTTCGTCGGCCGCGCCGGCTACCTGTGCGCCGCCCTGGTGCTGAAGCAGCGGCTGGGCATGGAGGTAAGGGCGGGCGGCGGCGGAGGCACCCCCGGCGGGACCGGCCCAGCCGTCGGGGCCGCTGCCGTGTCCCCTGGGCGCTGGCGGCGATGCCCCGGGCTGGCACCGCGGCGTCCCGCTCCGCGCTGCCGCTCGGCTCTGGGCTACCGTGCAGGGGGACGCACCGGTGCCGGGGGACTCGACAGCAACGGGAGGAAAAGAAAGGAACAAACAAAAAAAAAAAGCAAAAAAAAAAAAGCAGCTTTTTCAGCGCACAGTGGGGGCACGCTTCGGGAGGCCCCCCGGGGTGCCTTTCTCCGGTAGCCGTTTCTCCGCAGCGCGCCTCCCCTGAAGCGGGAGGTGGCTCTTGTGCAAGCGGGAGGGAGCGGGGTCCCGGCTCCGCACCCGCGGCGGGTCGCTCGCCGGGCGCGCCCGGGGAACCTGCGGTTGGTTGCCGGGTGGTGAATCCTTCGGCAAAAGCCACCCCGGGCTTTCCGAGAATATTTCTGTAAAATGAAGCAGGTGAGGAGAGGAATAGTGTTGGGTAAAACAGAGTAAGGAACCGTATAATGATAAGCGGTGCTGTACTGTAATTTGCAAGCGAGAAACCAGATATTCAGAGGCACTTGGTTTTATTAACGCCAGCGTACAGTAGCTGGTGGTCTTTTGGAAGTCTGACCACGTATTTAGGTGCTTTTCGTGAATGAGAGCTGGTTTTTTTCCGGAAGTGGGAGATGTGAGTATGGCTCAACAACGTGCTGTTGGTTTCAGTAGTTGGGACTTTACCCTAGGATATTGTCATTGTTGTTGCTGACAATTCAGAGCTTCCACCGACAGCATAATAATTAATGCAACTGATTCTGTTTGCTGTGGTGTTTGTTCCCAAGCGGTCAGTTGGTATCTGAGCAGGCATTTGTTAGTTTTTTGTTCCTGTCCTCTTGTCAGGTCCAATCTGTGTTTCCTCTGTTAATCACTGATTTGCAAGTTCATATGCTTCTGGCTTGCTTTCCTCCTGGGAAGGGAAGCAACTATTACAAGTAAATAAATGATGTAAAAACAAGTGGCTCTGCCCCATCTAGTACCAGTCACTGCAATCAGAGTCAAAGGAAGCTTATTTAATGGAGGACTCGGGAGTCTCCAGGGTATCCAGAGAGGGCAAGAAGAATGTTCAGCTGAATATTTTGATTGCCTTGAACAAAGATGCTCACAGCACTAACCATTTAAAATAGCATAAACATACGTGCTCTTTCTTTGTATAGGATTGTCTGACAATCATAACCATAAAAATGGTTATGTTAACATATGTAACCATAACATAAGCAAACTTTTCATTCTGACAGCATTTTCTATGAGAGGAAAGTTTTGTAGAAGCATCACAATCCTGTGACTGCCATCCTGAGGGGATAGTTCCTCACAGAGGAATAAGCTGTTCCTATTAGTTCAGTTTGCACTGGGGGAGTGTGTCTGGTACCCATGTCAGTGCTTATGACGGTGTCATGACATACCAGCTGAATGAAGTGGCACCCTGGACTCGACTGCGTCATTTAATTCCTTCATCGGTTTTGTCTTATGTCCTTTAGAGCAATTGCTGAACAGTTTGGAGAGAGGTACAATCCCCTCCAACAGGCAGTGCAAGGAAGGGGAAAGCTCTCCTCTCTGCTTGCGTGCTTGTTGAAAAAATCATACTTTATGCAGCTGTAAAGAGCTAAACACCCCCACAGATGAGCACAGGTATGCACTTACTGTGGAATCCATTTGGCAGGTGGGTTAAGTACAATCATAGAGGGGTTTATTTTGCCAATAAAAACATACTATGTAGCCCCTTGCTGACGTTTTAATTGGTAAGCTAACATCCTTCCATAGTATTATTTATGCTGTCACCACATTGTCATTGTAAATGTGTAGTGCAAGAAATAAAACAATCTAAACTGTTAAGTGTTAGTAAAACCAACTTTAATTTTTAATTTTAACAAAAATTAAAACTTCTAATGAAAATATTTTGCTCCTTAATGAGAGAAATTACAATGATTTCTGGTCTGTGTGTACTCTATGCTTGAGCGAAATTTGCATCCTTTGATAAATGTTCCCATCCTAATACAGAATTACTTTAATTAGTACATTGCTAGACCAGACCCTACATCCCTTTACAAATGAAGAAAACGATGCCCAGAGAGAGTGCATGTCATTTATTACCCAAGGTCAAGCAGTAAGCCAGGTACATCCCAGAATAGAAGCAATGTCTTGTGATTCGAACCACTGGAAAATGCTACCTCCTGTAATTTGATTGTGCACAGTCTCACATGGCTCATTGCAGCATGTTGTCTTGTTTCCCACACACTTTTTTTTGAGAATGCTGTGCAAACATTTCAGCACAAAGTGAAATCCATTCCTTACATTGAAAGACAGCTGCTCCTGCCCGTATGGTTGGTTTTTTCCTCTGAAGAAGTCAAATGGTGACCTATATACAAGAAATTGCTTGCCATTGAAGAAAGGCTTTTTGAGCAAATTTTACAATTTATGTTGTGGGTTTGCTTTTTGGTCTTTTCTGGACAGGGAAGGAAGGAGTTTATTTTATTTTAGAGAACACCAACTTAGCTCAGCTGCTGTGTCCTGATGCTTTAGTTTCTTGCTGAAGAGTCTCGGTGTTTTAAAGCTTCACATGTTCTTCAGAAAGTTAATGGACGGTCCTGAAGGATCCAGTCTGTTGAATAACATTGACCTCATGTGAAGAAGGCATTTGCGTTCAGCTGGTTTTCAGAGTTTTAGGCTAATACAGCATTTTCCCTGATGAATTAATTGGGAGTTTATGCATGAGTAAGGATTACTTCAGCAGTCAAGGCTTAGCAGAATCTGACTTTCACGAGACACTATGCATTAGGAAGGATGTTTGTTTTCATCCTTTCTTTAATTTCCTTGACATTGTAGTTGGTGCTTCTCAGGGAGAGATGGGTAAAATATTGTTTTGGCAGAAACAATGGGTCATTTGTATATGGTACTTATAAATAAGATGCATGTTCTTTAGCTGACCTTAACTGCTGTGTTTTCACTGTCCAGGGGAAATTTTCTGTTCTGTCTTCTTTGGGTAGCTCTTTTTCTTCTGCTTGTAGTGTTTGTTCATTGTGTGTTCTCGGGGAAATCTGTCAGTCCTGTTTTTAATTGCCTCCACTCCACCTCTGTTTGCTTGTGCAAACAGTGCTAAGACACCGTTTAAATGGTGGTCCCATCCCCCAATGTGGACGGTATTTTATCCTCTCCGCATTTTTTCCCACTCATATTTCTATCCCATTTCATGGTTGATGGAGCATGGTGTGTGTCTCGGTAGTTGCATTTTCTTGGGGCAATGTAACTGTCAGATGAGGAAGGAAAAGGTACAGGAGTTCAAGTGGCTTCCTACATCACCATCTGCTAAGATGTTACTGCCTTTTAGCAGAGCTCAGGTTTTTGTTTAGAAACTGACTGAACCGAAGGGCTTGACTGACTTCCACTAGTTCTGGGTTACAGCAGAAGAGACAGCTACAGACAGCAGTGTACCACGTAGGAGGCAAGGCAGCATTTTGCATGACTGCCTGATGCTGTGGTTTCATTAGAGACTGTAGTTTTGAAAGACATTGGGGACACCGTAAAAGACCGTTGCCTGTGGTTGCAGTGGTGACAAGCTGAGCAAGCACACTAGGCCAGCAACGCAGCCAAACCAGTTCCCTCGGGGGCTGAGCCACTGGGGTGAGTCTTGGGAGCCTGCAGAGACCTTAAGCTCTTTCATGCCACTATGTGGTTAAGCTTTTTGTCTCTGTGGCAGAGGGGCGTCTCGATTTCCTTTTCCAGTATGTGCGATGTTACGATTTGGTGTGTGTTTCCAAGGTTGCTGTCCTGTTACAGGAAGGGCACAATTCTGGTGCTACTCCTGATGTTACTCTGCTATGGGATGTCCAGAAAGGGTAATGGTCTTTCTAGTAGGGCTCCACTGAATGTAGGGCCTGGCTGCTGTCTGTCACCAGAGCCTCTTTTCTCTTGGATCTCATGAGATTGCAAATCAAGCTGACCACCTTCACCTGGTATATGAAAAACAGAAGTAGCGCTGCTGTGCAATGTCTGGGATCTGGATGCCACAGCAAGGGAAGTGGGAGGCAGGACTGGCTTTAAAAAGCAGTGGAACAGACTGATGTGCAGTGCATGTGTCCTGACAGGTGCAGCCAGTGTATTTCATAATGTTCTGGGAAAGAAGATGCAAATGAATAAAAATTATTTTTTTTTTCACTTGTTCCTTAGAGTCTCCCCTCCAGCTAGTGTTAGAAGACTATTGTAGGTTAGTTTGCTCCACATTTTTGGTTGTGGTTTTTCTAGTCTCTTAGAAAAAAAATCAGAAGGTGTGAGAGGAAGGGGATTGCTGAATCCTGCCTAGAACATGTTAATTTGCAACTCTTTAAAGCACAATGTAAATGTATTAATGCTGGACATGGTGTTTATGAAAGGTACTCAATGGACTGATCATAGAAAGGGAGACCTGCAGACTACCCACAGAAGAGATGCATTTCCAAGTGCTGTAGTGCCAAATGTCCATATTAGCCTTTTAATCTCACCTGCACCTGAAAGGGAAGGGTTGTTCTTTGAGGTGAAATTTCATTCATTTTCTGTGTCTATTTAAGTCCTTTCTGTGAAAGAATTTGCCAGTTTATCTGAAACATTGTGGTGTTTGAAATGTCAAATATTGTGGTGCTAGCTGGAGATGTACTGATTTCATTATTTCATTTTACACAGGCCACTACACAGCCAGGATGTTGTTTTTTACCACAGAGGATTAAAAAGAGATAACAGTAAGGATAAAAAGCTTTCGATCCTAGTCTGCCTCTTTTAAATGTACATTCTTCTAGCCATGGTTTCCCAAACCACACACAGTCTAGATTTTGCATCGATTTGCTTAAATTGTTGAATTTAAACAGGGAGTTGAAAACAGGAGTTTTCTAAAGTAAACAGTGAAACAAAGGGAATTATTTGCACCTGGATTTTTTTTTTAAAGCATTTGGATATAGCTTGGGTCTACTTTTCAGAATTTCTCTGTTTGTCTTCAGGAGGGCATCACAAATCATTTTTATTTTAAACAGCCTTCAAATCCTGGGATGAGCACAGCTTGATAATGGCCACCTGGATGCAGTTTAACACAGTGGACACTGTTGTAGTTAGAGCAGAAAATTTGGGGTTGAAAATGTTGAATTTCAAGTGTATTGTTTAACAGCCAGTATAAAGGCACTGTGGTACAGAGGGTTTACTGTGGATCCTTCCAGGATTGGAGGTTTGATTGACACAAGTTTAGCTACACACATTATATATTCTGCTGCACATTTCAACCGCTTATAGCTGAAGAGTGGTATTAATCTGTCATCGTCTTCTAAAAAGACAGTTTTGCACAAAAGCAGTGTCATATCTCTGTACTGCTTTGTGCCGTTGAAATAATGTTTGTCGATGCAGCAGCATCTTTTTGCTGAAAAAGCAGCCCAAGTGGTAATCCTGATGTTATAATATCAGTTTTTAACAACAAAAAAAAAATATATTTAGTCAGAGCATCTCTTGTATCCAAAGCAAATCTCAGCTTTCCTATCCTCCTTCTAACTCCTTTAAATTTCATGTACTGGAATTTAACTCTTAAACCTTTTCAGTTCAGTCTTCTTCCTCGTCATCACCATGGAGAACTTTTACATCACCCTTTGGAGTTTGTGGGTACTAGTCCTTAGCGTTCTAGAAGCAAGGGTGTCAAGCACAGTGCCTTTGTCCTCCACAGAGCAGAATGTGCTGCCTCTGGCTTGAAGATGAGATCAGTGGAATAAAACGCAGGAATCTGAACAAGAGCATTTTTGTGAAAGAGGTGCTGAGCAGTTCTTTGGACCTGTGGAGTGTATCTGGTGACTGAATCTTTAGAAACAACTGGAACCATCAGAGCGTTTGAAGCAGAGAAGCAGGGGATCTTGCCAACAGAGGTACAGGGCTTGGGTGGAAGCTACTGTTCTTCACAGCATTAGTTACTTGTGATCAGTTTGCTGGCACAGTGCAGGAAGTTTCTTAAATCTATTGCCTTAGGTTTTTAGATTTTTGTATGTTGTATTTTACAAAATAATTTTAGTACGATGCTGTGTTTCTACACATAGCTATATTTGATATTTACGATTTCCTCCATGACAAAGGCTAATAGTGATTTTTTGGCATGGTTCTCACAAAGGACCAAAAGCCATGCAGTTAACACTGGATGACATGGGAAGAAGAAAGCCTGCACGTGTAGAACATGCATATATGGTGGAGTGTGTGAAGGCAGAGAAACAGGAAGGCGTGGGGGAAAAAGACATTTGAGAGAGGCTGAACAGAGACGAGAAAGAAAGAGCCAATAAAAAAAAAGATAAAAAAGCAAAAGAATAAGTTACCGGCAAAAATATAAAAATTCAAAGCTGCAGAGAGGCAGCAGAATTCAAAGATTAAGGGAAAAAAGCAAGGAGTAATGTAGTCCCAGGAGCAGGGGAGGTTTAAAACTAAAATCAAGTTCACTTGCAAACTGGTGTGGATCTGATGGCTGATGTGCTTGATTTGGAAGAAAATAAAAGTTCAACAGAAGAGTAGAGACAGAAATAAAATGGGTCAGGGAACAGGCAGAGGAGTAAACTACATTTCATTGAGGAAAATTACTATTTTTGTCTGCTTGGTTTTTGTCTGTCATTCTTCTGTCACCATATTCTCTGCATAGGCTCATACACTTACAAAAATAGCTGTTGTCACATTCAGTGCTTGCAAATTCAGAACACAACATTGTGTTATATTTCTTTTTTTTTTTTCTAAGGAATAACTGAGATGACTACTTGATGTCTGGAAACAAATACGGGCATTTTCATGAACATTGCCATACATACTTCTTCTGACATTTTCCTATTACATGCATATAATACTGTAAATTAGCATGTAACCTAAATGGTAACGCCATTAGTAAATCTTACTTGGGTACCAGGATAAAAAAGCAAAAATATGAGAGACTGAGCTGCTCTTTAGAGGAAGAGCAGGAGGCAAACAATTGCCAATGAAAGCGTAACATCCTCAGCACTTTACAGCACTGAAATGGAGGATAAAATAAAGCCTTAAGTTTTCTTTGTACTCATTTAATACACATCATTAGAGCATTAGACTTATACATAAATCATAGCACAGCTATGCCACAACTAGCAGTGCTGAAGTACAGAAACCATCCTCTTCTTTCCTCTGTCCTCCACTAAATCAATAGACTCTACTTCTCTCCAGTTAATTAGCTGGACAGTCTTTAATCAACCTACCACCCTATTGACAGATTGTATAAAGATAGCAGAGCAGTTTACTCGGCCAGTAAGCTGTTGTCTTCATCCTCGCCTCCAACCAGTAGAGGGGTTCTGTAGAGAGGATGAAGGAGGCAACTAAAATGGGCAAGTCCTGTGATCCTGCTCTGCTGCTGCAGGAGCGTCCCATCACAGCCTGGTGTAAGGCATTTGCTATAAATGGGAGTTTCGTCTGTCAGCCGACTTCTCTATTACACCCCTTGTTTAAAAAATGAGAAATCAATATATGCAATCAGGTCACCATTTTTGATATGACAGTCTGTCTAAATGCTCATTGTCTGTGTCTGTCGTGCGGTTCCTTGACCATTGACAAGCATGAAATTAAGCACCGAGTGATGTTGCGTAACCTTCTGTCCACTCCATTACAATAGAGCTCAATGAAAATACCCTGTCAAAAACAATTATTTCTTATCTATGTTGTAGGATTATTTTCAAGTGATAGTTAGTGAGCTGATTAATTTTTCTAGGAATAGCAAGGCAAAGTAATTGAAATAGCTATTTCATCTTAGGCAAACATGATCAAGGAGTATCTTAATAGCAGTCCAAGCTGTTGCTGAGTCATTTGGTGTTTCTCAGCTCAGTATATTTTGATGTCTAAGTGTAGAGCCATAAATCTATTTTTGCAGCAGATCAGCGTTCCTGAATTCCTCATTTTAATGGCTTAATATCTCCTGCTGAATAACAGTGGATTATAAGTGAGACAGAATGGATGTCAGATAGCACTGAATGACCCGGGGGGAAAAAATGTGGCAGATAGATAAATCTTCTAGCTGTCCAAGGCATTTAGTTGTTTTGTGTGGCTAATCTTTTTCCTCACAGAAGACTACTTTCCCCTCATTGGTACAATGTAAATGTAATTGAGGATTGTAAGTTTGGGGTGAGCTGGTCAAGTTTAGGTTTCATTGTGAAGGAAATGGAAGCTGCTGTTAACTGTGTGTGGGCCTGGGGCTGGAAGCAGCACAAGCCTAGGCAGCGCTTCGCTGGGGGGTCAGTGCAGAGCTGGAAAATGGCGGGCATTGCGTATTCCATACTGGCAGTGTCCTGCAGTTTGTCTGCTCAGTCCTGACAATCAAGTGATATCCCTACCAGAATCAAAGAAGTGATAGGCACGTTGAGAGGTAATTCAGGCTGCCGTCTAGCCCCCAGGCAGGTGCCTGTGCCTGTGTCATCCCTGGCAGCCTCTCTCTTAACCTGCTCTTCACACCCACCAGCGATGGAAGATCTGCAGTCTGCCTTGCCTGTCTGAGACACTGGTTTGTTAGCTTCCCTGTTAGAAAGTGTAGCCTAATGACTAATCTGAATATTGCTGTAGTTTAAGCGTGATGTTCCCTGTGCTGTCCATTGAGAAACAGCGAGAAATTCAGTTCCTCTTTCCAGCAGCTCTTCATATTGCAAGACTGTTATAATTTCTACACTTAATCTTTTTCTTTTCTAAGCAATCCTAATGCCTCTGATCTTCCCACATGTGTCGTATTTTCTACACCTCTAGTCATTCCCATTGCATTCTGCCAGACTCCTTCCAGCCTTTCCTGAAGAGTGCCAGAAGTTGGACACATGGTTCTGGCACAGGCCTTTCCAATTGAGCAGAGAGGTAACTTTGTGTTTCTTCCAGGTCTTGTTTCTATTTATACAGCTCAGTAAGGTGTTTGCGTCTCACGCCAGTGTGACACTGACTCACATCCTGCTCATGACCTGCTATTATCCAGCAGTCTTTTAATGGGCCACTGCTACATGGACAGGTATTCGTTAGGAAAAACCTCTGAACAAGTGAAGTAGGTAGGGGTCATGTAAAGACAGGGAATCATTGAACCATAGAAGCTGTGCTGTGATAACACAAAATGAGAAGCTTCTTCAGCTGAAGGAGCTTTGTTTCATTATATCCAGCTAGAGAATCTCCTTTCCCTTTTCCCTGAGTAAAACTGGGAATACGTTACTCTCTGTTGTAACACCTGATGTGCCACCATTATTTATTCAGAGGGCATCTGTGAAGTGGTAAGAGTTCCTTTGTGGAAGTATAGCTGGAACAATATATCTGAGGGGACCATATTAAGTCAATTATTTTGTACACATTAGAATATCTGAAGAAGTGTCTGGAGGTTAAATTTAGTCTGTTCTTGTGATTTACTTTTGCTGCTAATGTGAAGATAAAGCTCATTCTTGTCTCTCTCCCTAGTTCTGCCATCTTCAGTGAGGGCCATTTTATATATTCTTTGATTCACCAGCAGCATGAGTCAATGGAAATCTGTCTTTGTATTTTTATAAAAGTTTCTTACAGCTTCATCCAGCATCACCAAATGTGGGGGTTTTTGGCTTACTGGAACTGTCCTAACAAAAGCAAAGATTTCCTTGCAGTAAAGTAATACTACAGGCAGAGGCTGGAAAGCATCAGCCTTGTCGTAGATGTTCATAGGACTTTGAACATGCCATTTTCACTAAGGTTCTTCATCCCTTTGTAAAGCAAACTCCTGATCTCTAGATATTTCTACTTGCCATATGTGAAATGGCTATTGTTATACTTAATTGTTTTAGTTTTCTAAGGCTAAGCCAGTGATTAATTAGTGAAAATTACAGTTATAATAGCAATGGATCCCAAGATACACATTCTATGTGTAGCTGTTTAAATTTGATTAGACGTAAGTTGGCCAAATATGAACTTGGGGAAAATTCTTAAGTAGAACAGCGAAACAAACTTCTTTAGGCTCTTTAAATAAATATTGATTTGTTTGTTCTTGATCTTGCAGAGCTGAATCAATCATGAGCTTTCTTATGCCAGGCTGCTGTTTTCGTACATACGCAATTTTTTATTATGCCAGCAAAAATACCTGGGAAGAATGCTTATATAACTGCAACGCATCCAGAAGACAAAACGTAGACAGAGTTGTGGTATGAATGCATTTGTCCTATTTTGATTTTGTTTTCTAAACACTGTGGGACTGCTAGCTTATTTTGGCAAAACAATTATTGTGAGGTAAATTTTTCAAAAAACCACACAGGTAAGCTGAGTCAAACTCGGAGTTGAACCTAAAAATCTCCAGGAGACTAAAATCCATACCATCTGTCTGCACAGTGTATCAACATACTTAAATTTGGATTTGCATCAGTCATGGAGTCAAAGCATGGCCAAGGCTGGAAGGCACCTCTGGAGGTCTTCTGGTCCAGCCCCCTGCTCAGTGCAGGGTCCACAAGAGAAAGGCTGTGTCCGCTTGGTTTTGAATATCTCCACTCTACAGCCTCCCTGAGCAACCTGTTCCTGTGTTTGGCCACCCTCACAGTAAAAAAGCTTTCTCTCTACATTTAAGTAGAATTTTCTGTCACTGGGCACTGCTGAGAAAAGCCTGGGTACATCTTCTCTACTCTCTCCCATCAGGTTTTTTCCATGTTGATAAAATCTCCCCTGAGCCTTATCTTCTGCAGGCTGAACAGTCCCTGAAGTTAATATGCGGAAGGAACTTACGGAAGGCCAGAAAAATGTGACTCCCATAAATTTCAGTCATTCCTGCTCAGTTTGCCTCATTCTCCAAAAGCAGGCTAACAATGCTATTCCACCTCCTCTGACTTCCCCTAGTACCTTGGATGGGCAAAGGATTGCAGTTTTTTCCCCTGCACCTGCAAGCAGGGAAGAGCCTGAAGTCCAGAAGCATTGAAAGGAGCCATTCAGCACTGTGCTTTGCCATGAAGCCTTAAACACCAGTTGCATCCCTCTTTGTCAATCTTTGCCATATCAAGGAAGGTCAAAATCTTCCCCCAGTAGCTAAGTATTACGGTTGACAGAATTGTACCTGGCTCTTGCAGGTGATTGGGGAAGTTCTGGATCTGAAGAGCTGTAGGGTAAAGATACTTCTTTTTCTTTAACAGAAACAAAGCAGTCTTAGAGCATGCTGCAGCCCAAGGGCTTCTTAGTGCCTTGTACCCCTGCAGCACTGAACATCTGTTAGTGAAAATGTCTGGATGATCCTAAGAGGCAGACCATGCCCCACAGTTAAAGGAAGACAAGATACACTCTAAAAGTACCTGTCCCCCTGAGCTATAGGAAGATTATTTCCTAAGCGCCCCTATTAATCAAACACCTCATTTGCCGCTGGAGGAGGGGAGTTACCTGTCCCACATTATGTGTGAGGAGCCAAGGATGCACCAGGGGAAGGAGATGAAACCTTTTTCTGAAAGCTGAATTACAGGCCAGGGGTGATAAAACATTCTTCCTTGTGTCTGCAGATAGCCAGGACACCCCTCAAGCACAGGGGCTATGAGGGAAGTTCTTTTGTTTTGTTTTTACAGAATCTTTCTCAAGTTGTGCAAGACACGTATCAGAGTACTTCTGTGTCCTTCTGGGTCCTTAAAGTGAAGCTGCTTTACTCCAAGGGCATCAGAATAGTAAGCATACAGAATAGGTCAGAAAGGCATCTGGCAAAGAACTTTAAATACATGTACTTTGACTTAACAAGCTTGATTTGGAAAACATGTTTTGTCATCTGTAGGTCCAGAAATAGCTGGCTGGGCCCTCTTGTCTCACTTTGCACAGTCCCTCCTGTAGGGCTGCAGAGAACAGTCATATAACGTGTCAAATCCAGCAAAAGAGACGCGTGGCATTGAGCGCACCCAGGGCAGCGACAACACAATGTAACCTGTAGCATGAGATAATAGTAATTTCTGTTAGATAATTATACAGCACTTTGAGATCTTCAAATGCAAGGTAATGGCTAAGTGCAGTGGATGTTAATTTTTTAGTGGTGGGGGTGGTATTTCTCTCGCAGTTCTTATTCCTCTTCCTCTTTTCTGTGTGAGGTTTTAACTCTTAATCTGTACTGCGCCTTCTGACACAGCAGTCTCTTTTTCCCAAAGCATGCTTAGTTTGTACACAGTCACAACTGAAAATAAGTAGCACAAAGGGAGGATTGATGACTTTCCTACTTTTATTATAGTACCAAATGGCAATCTTTTAATCAGGAGAAAAGTACAGATGGTGATCCCATTGCTTACCAAGTAAGCTACATTTTAAAGAGTGCAGTATCCCATACTGCCTCAAATTAATCCCATGACTCTTTACTCTGCCCTTGAAATGGGGCAGTATTGAATTACAAGTGACTGACTATATGAAGTATGACTTGAATTGTATTTGGAGTTGTGGGCATATTTCCAGGCAAGGCTAATGGCAGTGTATGCCACTGGAAACTCTTGTTGCTGTCCTTTTGCTTCAGGACTGTCTTTGTCAATGTGTCTGGGAGGAGGATCTGGGAGCCACATACAGATCTACATCAGACTGCTACCACAGTCTAAGGGTAGGGTAAAATTCAGATGACTCAGAGGACTCGATCACCTTCATCTGGTTTTCCTGCATTACATTGTCAGCATTCTTCTTCTAGCTTAAGTTGATATTTCTATTCAGTGGTTTATTGGCATGGCACAAATTGTAGATCATCACACAAAGTAAAAGTGGCATGATGCCAGCATGGAGTTCTCTAGAATTACCTTTGCTTGAAAGCAATGCTGGTGCTACTTTAAAGTGACTAATTATGCTTCTGTTAGCCTGTGAATTATGCTGCTGTGTCATTTACATCATTTAACTAATTTCGCAGGTAGCCACATTGTTCCTCAGCAGCAAATATTTAGACATACTTCTAGATGTCACATGGCTCATAAATATCTGCATAATAGAACTATGCATATAAAGCAGCATGACTTGGAGGAATAAAGAAGTCTTGTGAGACAAACAAGATCACTTGTTGTAAGTAACAGAATTATAAAATTAGTGCCTGATGAAAGAGCAGTAGCCAATACCCTGTCTACATTTGAATAGGGCTTTTGATGCAGTGTCAAAGATAATCTTCCTTGAAAACCTAATTCATGCTGGCTTGGATGGGGACATTGCGGATTTGGAATTGGCTGAAAGACCACAAGCAAAGCTAATCATAACTACTAATAAAGGACTGATGTAGGAACCAGCCTTATTTATTGTCTTTATTAATGATCCAGTAAAGACAGCTCACTGGATAAGAATTGCTTTGGCTTTTAAACCGAGGCAAATGCCAAATACCATACACAGGCATAGGGGAAGTATTAAAAAAGCTCAAGAGATTAACAAATGAACTAAAACAAGGTTTATTTTTAGCAGTACAAGCACATATAGCTGGGGACAATTATCTGTAAGACCTTGTATGCTAGGAAGAAACTGAGACTCAAGTAAGCTGAACATGACAGGGCCGAAGTTACTCGTGTACTCAGTTCACATGAGTGTTAGCATATTGTCTGCACGTGTGCTGCTTCACTGCTTTTCTATCTGGATGTAACATGATAGCACATCTGAGTTCTACGCTTACTTTAATGTAAATTAACATTATGTTTCTTTACATTTTTTCTGCATGGAAATGAACAGTTAATATAAATGAAAAGTCATAACCAGTGCTGATAGAGGTTAACACAACACAGCATCCAGAAGGTCAATGAAATTTTGGACTGCCTATGCAGCTGTACCACCCAACAGAGCTATTAAGGATTCATCTGTGATTCTTCAGGCCTTTAGGCTGGGTATACCTAAATGTCCAAGGCATCTAGTTTATGCCCTTGAAGTCTTCTGGGCATCTTTTGATAGGCATGCAGATCCTGGAAGTGCTGTGTCGTGAGGCACAAAAGCCACAGCAAAATTCATAAGGCAGTGGCTGCATCACTCACCATCCATGGAGCTCTGGTACAGATTTACAGTGCTCTCTTTTTGCCGTGTATTTATGCAACTCCTTCCAGTTGCCATCCCACAGTAGTAGCCGTTTGCACTCCATCTCACCTGCTGTAACTCATCTCTACCTCTTCCCAGCGACTCTGTGAAGCTGAAGTTGGGGAGCATGTCCCACGTAGCCCCTCTCTCACTTTTGCAAGTCTCTCCCAGTTTGCTGGAGGTACTCTTCTCACAGAGCGCCAGGCAAGGTCTTGTCTGCCGTGGAGTAAAAGTGAAATAGGCATTCCTGTTAGCCAGGGCAGAATGTGTTCACCTCTCATCACTCTTACAGGTTTTAAGACTAAATTGGTCTCTGAACGAATTACAGTCCAAGCTGGGGTCATAGTTTCTTCCTTTTTATGTGCAGTAACTTTGAGACTTCATCGCTAACCTGGTAATTCAAATTCACATCCCTTCTTTTTCTGACACAGTGCAAGAATTTAAGCTGATGCCTCTAAGCTGTGTGCTGATGGATAAAGCAAGTCTCCCTTATTGCAGCTGTGATTGAAATTACTTACATAAAATACTCAAACGTTCTTCAGAACAGGGCCTGGAGGAGGTGCCCCAAACTCCAGGCTCCAAAGTTGCTGTGTTTCTTTGTCACCTGAAGTGTAAGCATGGAAAGAAACTGTTCCAGCATGGCAGAAATGCACTAACTGCAGAACAGCTTTGAGTAACTGTTCGCAGGCTCTGTTACGTACAGCACAACATGGACTCTGTCCAAACTGTTGAACGCTTCCACTTGTTTGCAGTGAGGAGCACAGTAGTGTATACAAACAAATCTTTCTTCTTCAGGATTTGTTTTCAATATTCCATCTGGTTTAATATCTTGTACCAGTACACTAGATGACTCAGAGTAGCTGCATGTATGTCTGTGGAAGGTAATTTTGAAATGTGTTGTCTGTAACGTGCCTAACATGCACTTTTTAAGGATGGGCTTTATGCTCTGAAGCACAAGGGTTTACCGTTCTTCCAGAATTGGTGGGCTGAGTTCCTGGTGTTGATTGTATGACTTGGCCTTGCAACATCTGTCAGGAATAAATGTTCTTACACTGTAATATTTGATGTGTTTAAAGGTGATAAAATAGTTATTTAAACTACACAGGCTCTGAAGAATTGTAATTGTGGGGCACTTCTGGCGATTAACCCAAAATTTTTTAAAATCATTCTCAATTTAATTATAGAGAGGTTGGTTTGTTAAAATTCTACAGTGTGAGCGGGCTCAGCTGCATTTTGCAGAAATAAATTCCCTAGCTTACTTGAGTCTTGGGAGAGCAGAGAAATATTTTGTCTTTAAACTTGCTGCTTTTCATAAGCTATCATTTTGTTCTTACATTACAAGATAAAATAACTTCTTGTGAGCTTTATCACATCAATTATCTTCTGTCCAGAAAATAAGTGTTGCAGTCTGTTTAACTTCACACACTCTCTGCTTGATTTCTTAAATTTTATTTTATTTTGATAATGGGAGAACAGACCTGGAGAAATACCAGAAGAACAAAGCAATGACTGCTATAGTAGCTTTTTAATAACCATTCCAGTATTACTGTCGTGCATCCTAACACTTTTTGTTTGCTTTCTTCAGTGCAGCAATACACTTAGCCGAGATTTTCACTGAGCTGTTCAACAACACTATGCAAATTGTCACATAATAATTTAGGCCTTTCTTTTCCGTGAGTGTAAGTTTTTGAGAAGGTCAAGGACTCCTCTAAGGTGGTGAACTGTTACAACTGTTACAACTATGCATGTGTTATACAACTATCTAGGCATTCCATGCATCCCTACGTATTATCTTAAGATGTAAAACCCCACTTTTTCAAGTGGGGAAAACCCCCACAACACTGAAAGCATTGTGGTTGGGAGCCTCTAACACTGGAACCATGTTCTCTTTCTTGAACTGTAATTTGAAAGAGATGAAGAAAATAATAGTATTTTGTTTTTCTGTGTAACTCTAGTTCATCTCTGCCAGTTTAGCACAGTAACAAGCTATAAGTCTTTTATGGCTAGTTTTCTAAATGCTGCTTTCTGTAGCAGAATTCATTAGCATTTGGTACTAGTGGTTCTGAGTTGGGAGTGAAATATTTGGTGGGGTTGGGTGGAAGAGTGCGAAGTGGGTGCTCTGCCTTAGCCACTCTCCTCCTCCATAATTTTTATTTTTTTCTGGTTCTGACGCTTCTGCCATAAGGCTTTCAGGAGGCATATCTGTTTTCTTTAGTTTGCTAAGCCTGTGAGTGATATATGTTCACTTGTATAGAGGGAGAAGGTCTGAACACACAGAACACAAGCCTAAAGGCATTGCAGATAGATGGGGAATTGTTGCATGGGGAAGATAAGAGGACTGGTTAGTGATGGAAGATGAGGAATTAAGTATTTTTAACATAAAGAGGAAAAAAGCCATAAGGCTGCTTAATAATGTATAGAATGAAGTGTTTTGTCTTCCAGTGTTTCACATCTACCTGGCATATTTTGTGAGTTGCAGCCAGGTGAACAAAGCTAAACAAAACACAGAAGCAGCCAAGAAAAGGAGGAACAAATAAGTTACAATACCCAGCAACCTGCTTCGTATGTATAAGTAAATGATGTGCCATTGTTTACATTGCAATATTTGATTAGTTGAAAAGTGGTAAAATGTTTTTGACAGGTGTACTCCAGGCCCAATCCAGTAGTCCTGACAGAAAAAACTTCCCCCTGCAAAGCAGTGGAAATTGGACCTGTGTCCTACAATCACAGCTGCACCTGCGAACCATGACCCAGTGTAACAGCTTGAAAGGCAAATGAATTCCTGTTAAACTGAGTATCAAGCAAGATCGTGATGATAGTTCTGTCCGGTACTATTTGATGGTGGGTGTATAAACTGCGATCTTCCATTTCATTGCTAGGTTTTTAGTTCCTCAAACAAGGTATTTCCAGCAGCAAAGAAGCTTTACAGCAGGAGTGTAAAGCTCTGCCTAAGCACAAAAAATAAGCCATTATTTGGAATTCTAGCTTCAAGGGAGTGCTGCCTCGAACTGTAATTTTTAATCCTCTTTCAGTTTAGATGTGGAAGATGGTATATTGCCCAGCTTGTCACAGGAAACAATCTCCTTGAGAATATTTGTTGACATGAAGCAGAATTCCTCAGGAGTTCCAGGGAGAGATACTGCTATAAATGCAGCTTTATTCAATAGAGGCAGAGAGTGTGCACAGCCTTGAACTAAAGAAAAAGTGATGAAGAAACCCAAATATTTTTATTGTGTGTAAGTCACACACTCCACAATGGTGTAGAGCAATGAATGAGAAGGCATCTGATAGTCACTTCTCTCCAAAATGACTAAAATGAGAGTAGGGTCAATCCTTGAAGAGTTAGATGTTTGCTCAGCTGTATCCATTTGGTTTTTCTACTCGGCTTCTGCCAGCAAGGTCAGCATTTTACTCTGTCAAGTAAGCCATATTCCTGTAGTCTCGATCTTTAAAGGCTATCTCAGATAGAATTATTATCAGTCTCAACAGACTATGAGCCAGCCTTGTAGTGTTATCAGCCAGACGTGGAATAACAGGAATTTACAAGAATAATTGCATGGCATAGAAACCCTGGGTATCGGCCTGGTTACTAGATGAATTACTGGATTCCATTCCTGACGGTCATGAAACTACTGTATTTTTATATCTGTGTTAGATGCTACACCAAATGGTAAAACTTTTCGTGTTTCTTATATAATACTTGCCAGGAGTAATACCCCCCAAGTCAGATCAGTGAGGACTTTGATATTAAAAGCTATATGAATGATCTGACAGGTGAAATAACTTTGACAAATTGAAAAAAATGAATACTGCATGAAACTGAAAAGGCTGTTTTCCATCACTCTGAGTGATTAAGCTGACACTATTAAGACGAATTGAACTATGAACATCTTTAGAAATATTCTCAAGGAACTCGCAATCAATCTTCCTCAGTCCCCATCCAATACTTTTTATTTATTGCATTACGTAGTTGCTTTCAGTGTAATCTTTTAGCTTTATTTATCTTTTTTGGTGGTCTCACATGAACTATATCATTACCGTTGTTGAAACAAGTAAAGCTTTATTGTTATGTACAATTACAGCATGAAAATAGTGCTTATGATAAGCTGGAAGCTGGTAAAAGGTTGTGCAACCATATAGGTTCTGTTTAGTAGTTTGGTCAGAGACATGCCTCAGCAAAGGATGTGGTAGAAAAACATTTAATCATCCAAATACGCCGTGTGCTGACTTTTCTCCAGGCCTGTACCACACTGAATTTGGATGTAGACTCTTCTCTTCAGACACAGCTAGTTAACTTAGCCTATGGGGCTCAGGAGCTCTTTCACTCTTTTACCACTCCCACCCTGCCACCCCACCCCTTTACCCCCTTTTCCTTTCTCCCAGGGCCAGGTACGCCAGCCCCAGCTCTGTTTTGTGGCACCTTTTGCAATGCAGTGCCCGGCTGGCCCTTCCCAGCCCAGACGAGGAGTACAAGAGCTGGGCAGCCACCAAGCACGTAGCCGCCTCTACCAGGAGAGATCACTATTGCAGTAACATTTTGTTAAGTCAGGTGTATAAAGTGAGACGCAGTGCTCTTCTCCTTTTGCCTTTTTTAAGCAAGTATCAGTTTAAAGGAATTTTATAGGTATTGGCAGTTTCCCATAGAAACCTTGACTAATTTTCTCAGAGCTTAGATTTTGGAGATGAAGCAGTGATGTCCTCATTTTCTCTTACCCCTTGCAGCAGTGCTTTCCACTGCCTGATTTCACTTCAGTATTTAGTGGCACCTTCAAAATTAACTATGTCCTCATGAACTTGGCGGTAGTACAATTCATAATCTTAAAAGGTCCTAGCACGGACATTTATTTCTCTTTGCACATTTATACTCCTCAGAAGTAAATCATTACATTTTGTTAGATCAGTGCCTTGTCAGATGCCGAGTGCTCGCCTTTCCAGTTGAAGGAATGAAGGAATGGAAGTGTGCAGTTCTTTCTGGAGACCTTCAGGGTATGTTAAAATATGGCCTATCAGCTTTCTTTGGGTTTTAGACACAGTTGCCATTTTCATTTCTAGAACTTGTAAGCCTAGGTCAGCTTCCCTGTGAAAAACATTGGCCTTTACCAGTTGACTCGAGATCAAGTTCTGCCCATCTCATGTTGACCTGCAGATTAATGCACAAACACTAATATGTTCATTTTTCCAAGAAACAGTATCCCTAAGTTCCTGGTAGCAAATGGTAGTGCCTAATTAAACTAGACTTGCATAATTTTTGAGTGCAGACTAAGTGCACGGCCATGGTTACTGTAGTGTTTGGGGAGGCTCCCTCATCTGTGTTAGAAACCTTTTGTCTTTTGCAAAGGCTGTTTCATGAACCCTGTTTCCTGCTGTGCTGGAGCTGGAAGAATGGATAGCACTTCTTATGCCTTTGCATAGCTTGCATACAGTCAGCCAGTTCAAGCAGTGGGACAGCTTTGCTACAACAAGAAATGTCTGTGAAACAGATGAAGGCATGGATTCACTTCCAGTGAACCGGCAGACCCGCTGTTAAGGGGAAGTAAGCTGATCCAAAATACACAGGCAGGGCAGATGTTCCTTGCTTACTAGTGTAAAAAATGGGATGGGATCCTTGGGCAGCACAGCTACAACACGCTGAGCTGCCTGTTACCCAAACAAGAGTGCAAGGTGCCCAGCTTGGAAGGTGTTTGTCATCATAATGCAGAATTGTCAGGGACATGTATCTAGAGTGCAGAAGGATAGATCTCCCTTCAGGAAATGACAGCTTCGCACTGCAGTTTTGGCATAAGGTAACTACAGGGCTCGTGTACTGATGTACTTTCTGACTGAGACTAAACAGAGTCAAAGGATTTCCCACTGGTGAAGAAGTTTTTACATGAATAATCTTCCTCCTGCCCATACGGGGAGCATAGATGTAAGGAAAGCAGTATCTGTGCAGCACTGATCTCTGACTTATTTGCAGCTGTCACAAACAGCTCCGATTTCTGTTGGAGGAGTGGTTGACACACAGGAACTCCAAACAAGGATTTGGTTTGCAGAAAGGTGATCACTGATACATCCATTTTGGCCAGTTCCCAGGGTCTGTGCCCACAGAATGGCTCGACCATGCATTATGGGGTTCTTGAATAATAATAATAATAATAATAAAGGAAAAAAGAAGAATTTTACTTTTTTGTTGGAAAAATTTGGGGTAGAAATCTGTAATATAGAAGAAAGCCTCTCCAAGCAGCATCAGGTTTGTTTCTCAGTTAATTTGCAAGTCTTATATTTTTACTGTTTTTAAACATGCTTTTCAATTCATGGCCTTGAATTTGGGTGCAATTCTAGGGAGAGATGCTTGAAATTGAATTGTTGGTGCTCTGTGCTGTGTGGTAACTCTAACCCTTTACTAGGCAGAAGAGAACATGCAGCTGGGGTGCAGACAGCTTCCATTTCAAAGCTGTAACACAGAAGTACATCCCAGGGTACCTCACTTCTTCTGTGATGGGACTTGTTCTCCTGAGAAATTCCCTGCTGTCTGTGCTGCTGACCAGCCACGTTCAGCTGAACAGCACCCAAGTTCTCAATAGGCAGACTAATACCTCCTCAGTGATGTTGGTTATCTGAACAGCTCTGCTCTTAGATCCATTCCTTGATATCCTTCCTGCTTCAGTTCTCCAGCAGCAGAGAGCGGGGTGGTTGTGCTTCCATACTTTCTTCAAGTAAAGAGGGTGATGGGAACCTCTTGTTTCCTTTCCAGGACCTGGGAGAACCACTATATTAGAACTACACGGCTGTATCCAGCCAGACCCTGGTGCAGTTGAATGAAAGGTGTTGGAGCCTGACTGTAACTGGAGAATCTCATGTTTTCCCTTTCTTTTCGTTGACCCCAGACGAGGGAAGCTTGAAGAAAGGCCAGTTGCCATTTTTTCCTTGAAACTCTCCAGTGTTTGAGACACAGTGAATAGAGATGCTTATTGCATTTGACCCGTGTAGCAGCACCAGCTGCTCTCAGACAGCCTCTTAGCTACAGGCACAGTTGTGTGCCATCCTTTTGTGCAGCACTTCACTTGCAGCTGTGTCTGAAATTTTCCCATTCTGAAGATTTAACAGCAGAATTTGACGGGTTTAGTGCTGCGCAGTCTTGGCAGGTGAGACCTGTGAATATTTTGTATTCCGTTAGCAATAACCAAAGTGCTGTATTGTCATCTTTACCAGTAATCCGATTCATCGGGAATAAGTGCAGTCTTCAGTTTCTGATTGGACCTGTGATTAGTGACCCACAGGACAGGACAGGACTGACATTGTTGCCTTCATGCTGGTGAGGCAAAGAGCAAGCCTCAAAATCCCCCAAATTTACATGTTAAAACCACGCAATACCAACAGGATCTATAGGGAAGTCTGTTTTACTCAAGATTGCAGTCAAGTACGGTTTTCCAATGAACTGAAACAATCATACTAGTAGTTGTGCTGAGTCTACACACCTTGTCATGTGGTTGTGTTAATATGAGAAAATTGGGAAAGTATGCTCTCTAGAAATTGCTATTCATGGTGCTGTTGCAGCGTGAACATACTGCAGTAGCAACAGTATCAGTAGTACTTCAGGAACTAATCTGATTCCTTGAACAAAGTTTTCAGGACATTTAAAAAACATACTATGATTTTGAAAAGAAGGGTGTGCTCGACACTGCTTATAAGAAAAGCAGACAGGTGTGCACTTGGAGCTGGGTTCCCTGCTGTAGGAGGTAGTTCAGGCAAACTGGGATAACACTGAGGGGAGGCAGACCTCTCTGTCTTTGTGCCTGTTACATTTCTGTGGCTTTGGGTGTTAGCATCACCTGAAAGAAAAAAAAACAGCTGGCCATGACATTGCACACAAGGTCCCTGAAAAATCCCAGCCCGTCTTTGGTAGAAAAAAGTCAAACTTAAGGAGCGAACTTAAACATCACACAGTGCAGTAAGGTATTACCAAGTTGGCTACAGCATCTTTCCGCTTGAGTCAGCTGTCCTGCTGAACAGGGGCATGTGTATCTTTTTTCAGCATTTTTGAGTATTATAACTAGTTCACAAGCTCCCTCTTCTGGGCTTCCAGGATAGGAGACCAATGGCAAAGCTCCTGTTAGGTTATTTGTAGACCAACCCATTTTTTTTTCAGCTTATTTTGACACTTTCTACAGCATCAGAAAAAGGGTATGATCAAATTCATGTAAATGGATTTTTAGAAATATGACAGAGAAAGGCTTGATGTGTTAGATGCATATTAATATTTTTTACATGCGTAGAAGGTGGCTTTTTCCACAGTGATGTAAATGTCGCTGTTACTTCATAAAGGTACTGATGCATCTAAAAAAAGATAATGATACTTGGCATTCAGCAAAGATACATACAGGAAAGAGCACTAAGAAAATAAACACAGGTCTGTTAAAAGAACTAAAAGCTTACAGTCCTCAAATATTCTCAATACAGTATGCAGTTTCAGGTAGCAGTGGTTTTCAAAAGGCAAATCATGAGCCAAGGGGCTTTGTAGCAAACATTCAGAAGAATAATGAACCGCTGAAAGTGTTACTGTCATCAGAAGCAAAGAAGAGCTAGTCCTTCTTTCTGCCTGATCCTCAAGGTCAAGATATCTGTCTGCAGTTTTTGAAACAATTATCTAGCACCCAGCATTGCCATAACCAATATATTACAAAATCTCTCGTAGCAGATTAAAAGGAGTTGTGAAATTGCTTCCAACTAAACAATCTCAGGTTGAGAAAGATTGCTAACAACAAAAAAGGGCAGTGTTCTGTAATTGCTGTAGACATAGCACTCCTTTGCTGACTTTTAACAGGGATTTACAGAATAAAGTACCTGCCTTAAATAATTCACAAATTTGTGGAGTGCTTTAATGGGAGAAGGCATATTGTCTGCAGTGGCACAACAGAAAAATGGAGAGACTTCAGAGGCAATCACAGTGGCTTTTTACTATAAGTAGGGCTCCTAGGTACAGGCAGTAGTACAAATACTACATATTACAGTGCTGCTCAAGTGTCGTACTTAAAGTAAGAGCTATAGGGGAACACAGCTGTCACCAAGGTGATTGGAACTGTTGTTTAACAGTACACAACATCACTGAACAATGATTTAAAACAGAAAATAAGGAACTCCACTGACCAATTGATGCAAAAATTGCAGGGAAAATGCGGAACACATGTATTTTAAACTTTGATCTAGTGAGGGTACTAAAATGAACACATCCAGTGTAACACGATAGGTTGTGGTGTCCTTAAAAATGCTAAACGTGTTAGCTGAAATATTAAACCACCAGCAATATATCTCTTAATGTCAGTAGTCTTTGTAAGTACTGACATGATAAAGAATAATTTTACCTGCTGTGTAGCCAGCTCATATTAAATGACATTCAAGAAGTTTCTCAAAAAATGTAGCTATCTCAAGCATGAAATTTTTTTCTGAGTATAGGATATTCTCGTATTGGCTTTATTCTTCATCAAAGCATCTGACAGCTTTCAACAGTGGATGTGATATCAACATGCAATTTATCCTTTCAAAGCCTTTGGCATGATCAGTTTATTTCTTTGCCGTCCCTAATGAAACATAGTCTTTCAGTAATTCCTGGGTCAAGGAGGCACTGTGACTACACTGAAATTAAAATTAACTTTGTAGAACCATGGCTACACGTACATCTGTGGTTATGATTTATGGTTTGGTCAAAAGTTTTTAGCTGTTTTATTAAAGCTGTTGTGAGGGAGCATACAGAGACTGGTCACATATTATGTTTCTTGGTAAGGTGAAAGAATTGGTTGAAATAAAATGTAGCAACCAATGGAAAACTTAAATGTGATTTCTGATCATTCAACCTGTGGAAGTCCATTAATAATGATGGTAAATGAATGTTTCTGTTCCAGCAAACCATTTCCTAGAATAAGGAGCAAATACAAAACCTTCATATTTAAGTGTTTTGGAAAACAGAGGTAACAGCGCAATTACTGTGGATTTAGGCAGTTGGTAAGAGAGACTTGGAGTCAGCATGGAAGTTTTCTTACCTAGCTATTAGTTAGGACACATCTTCTACCCATCTTGAAGCGTACAGGTCAGTGAGTAGCCAGAAGGTTGCTTTCAAGATATACAGGTTATTTTCTTTTACATTTTCTTCAGTAATGTGGAAGTGGGTCAGGAAGAGTTGATTTCTATCGTCCATTCTAATTATGATTTTAAATAATCATTTTGATCTAGCTTTGCATGTGAGCTTTTTTTGCATTCTGAAAAAGAGGTGATATTCATTAGCATATTTCATTATGCCAGCCCAAACAGTATACTATGTATAACTGAAGTAATCATAGTGCTTAAGTGTTTGACTTTTTATATTTACATTATATAAAAAAAAGGTGAACAATGCATTTCTTCCTAACTGATACTTCTTTGTGCAGTGTTGTGCAAGGCTGGATTTGGGTAGAAATTTAAATCCATTCAAAATACACCATCAGTACTTTAAAATAGCCATTATTAGGTCCCAAACTGCAAGATGGTAAAATGAGAGCTCTGGAGAGTATGCAGTGTGTCTCACCATGTCTCCGCTGTCCTCATTTGCTTAGGATTTAAACGATTTCTTTAAATTCAGTGAAAATAAAACAATTAATTTAAAAATGACTGGCAATGAGTGAAGTCTCCAGATGTTAATGGCTTATTTACTTCTACTGCAGTAACATTAAAGAACACTAATCACGATCAGAAGTAGGTTGTTTTCCAGGTTGTACAAATAGCATAGTCATTTGGAGCAGCTGTAATAAAATGCCTTGTTAACAGGGAGCAAGGTAAGATAGACAAAAAAGATATTTCAGCCATTAGTTTTCAGTGAAGTTTTAAGTGACGTTAATTTTCCATACCATCTTATACATGCCAAATGAGAGAATATAGTTTATAACAGATGTTGCATCCATGCTTAACACTGACAGTATTATTTAAAGAGTAAATCCTGTGGTAATACAAACTATGGCGAAACCAAATGTGTTCAGAAACACTTTAAAAACATTATCTTGATATTCCAGTTAGTTTTGGATTGCTGTTTATCTTGGCAGGGATATTTCTACAGCCTTTTTTCTTTTTTCTGCCTCATTTTGCCTGTTTTCTTTCTCAGTTCACTTTTCCTAAGTTGAAATATATTTTTGCAAAGTACAGCTGCCATACAGGTTTCCCCCTAAAGCCAAAACACTACTTCAACTAAGTTACTTAAATTACCTGGGTACTGGTCCATAACCTACAGGTGTGGCTGACACAGAGGAAATTGCTGATGATTACAGTGAATTGCATATAATTAGAGCTGTATTTAAAACCTGGAAAACCAGCTCCTCACTGCGTGCTTTAGGTCAGTGACTTGGAAAAATGAACGTCTGGTGAAAGGTATGGTTTTTTCAGTCTTAGTTTTGATGTAACTAAGGCATTGGTCATTTCTTTGGACTGCATTAAAGGCAGTGTTGACCTGTTCATGATGATAAAGTCCCATAAACATAGCTAGCCTGTCTTCACAGAAACCTGTCTTGCGCTTCGTTTTTCTTAGCATTGTCTTGAAATAAGAAGGCCTGATTCTTTTACTAAAACACTTCCGAACCTACATATGTAGTATTGGTTTTTTAAGAAAATTTGGGATCCTCTTCCTTTCTTCCTCTTTTTTTTTTATCATGCTTGCAGAAAAATCTGCCTAGCTTGGTATGCCCCGATAAAGCCTGTAACATTTACTCCCTCTCTAGGTCTGTTTGTCTTATCTGCTACTCTGGAGGCTGATGTTCTGCAGCGTGCCTGGTTGCTTGTTGTCAGGTGCCATCCTGGGAAGGAAAGGCAGGAGTTCCTAGTGGGCCTCTTTTCACTTCTTTTTTGCAGCTAAAGATTTGACACTTTCCTGAGACAGGATGAAATTCTTGTTTTGAGAAACATTATGTACAGTTACTACTTTGTGTAAGGAGCTCTTAATAATGATGTCTATTATGGCATGCTCATAAGATTAAAGGCAGTACTTTGTCTTGTGCACCAGCAAAAATGCAGAGTCCTGATAAATGTCTAGAAAATAAAATTATTATAATAGACTTGATGTTTGGTTTGATGTTTCTGTTTAGGTGCTGACCCCAGCACAAATAAAATCAATTTGCCTGGCCATACTAGAATCAGGAAAGCAGTATGCAGTGAAGAAGAGGAAACCGTTTCCACTCATGTATTCCTACTATGGAACAGAGTATCTTGGTGAGTAAAACACACCAGCTGTGTTGAAAGTGATGCCGTGTTGTAGATGTTTCAGAAATAAAATATGTAAAAACCACAGGGTGGGATTTCTTCTGACTGAGTTGGGACCATCCAACTGTGTGGAGAAGGTTCACAGAGAGAACAGTCAGGGGATGTTATTTGTAAGCTGCTGTTGCCACACAGGGACTTGCAGAGCATTTTTTGCTGTAGCAGTACAACTCAAGCATATGGTCAGCTCCTATCCATCACGAGCGGCTTATCTGGAGCTCTTCTGAAGCAGTGGTGAAAGGTCACTGAGCAGGTCCCTAGTGGGGCCTTCAAGGCACGATATCACACTGCAGAAAGTGTGAGATTGGTTTGTGGATGTTAGTGAGTTCTCTGGCAGGGGAGCAGAGGTAGAAATCTCTGAGTGGTGCTGCTCCACAGACCCTGGCAGGTACAGACAGTTCTTGCACTGAAATTTAGGTTTTAGATGACTGATACTGTCAGTCAGTAACTGGGAATACTATTTATGGTCCAGTTACATTTTAGGTTTAACAAAGACTTCAGAATACCAATCCAGATTCAGTAGCGTGTGAAGAGTAATGTCTTGAAACAGTATTCAGTTTAGGTTCAGTTTAGCTCCACACACTGACTTTTAGTCATATCAGAGTGGAAGTAGAAAAAAATCATACATATTTTTGCATAATTAAGGGAACTGGAAATGACAGAAGTAGTAACAAATCATAGTGTCAAGCACCTAGAAAGTTTTTATTCCAAGCACCTGTAACGTGCATGAAGAAGATGGAAGAGCCATGCACTTGACAAGGAAATCAGTTCCCAGGGAAAGCTGCTGTGAGGTGAAGGCAGGACCTAAACCCACCCTCTGATTTGACTCTTTCTGTTCTTTACAGGTGCAGCACATGGGCTTTCATCAATCCTTCAGATGTTGCTTTCCTATTATGAGTACCTGCAGCCAGCAGATCAGGAGCTTGTATGGCAGAGCGTTGATTTTCTTATGGACCAAGAACAGAACAGCAACTGGCCTCCTGAGCTGGGAGAGACAATCGAGCGGGAGAATGAGCTTGTACACTGGTGTCATGGAGCTCCAGGTTCTTTTCCCATTGATGCTATGACTAGCCAGATGCTGATCACATTGCTTTTCCATGTTAGGTGACTCCATGTGATTGCCATTGATTGCAGGTTAAATTTGACCAATTTTGGCATTTTAGGAGATGCAGGCAAACTATTTAGGCTT
Organism: Falco naumanni; assembly: GCF_017639655.2. Taxonomy (NCBI): domain Eukaryota; kingdom Metazoa; phylum Chordata; class Aves; order Falconiformes; family Falconidae; genus Falco; species Falco naumanni. Next base: position 84,849,900 of record NC_054055.1, on the reverse strand, counting down.
TTTCTTTCATTAAAAAGTGGCTTATTGCTGAAGCAGCTGGAATGATAGGTTATTTTCTGCTTAAAAGTAGGGGTGATCATAGCTGAAAGAATTTTGGTGATCCTGAACTGTATGTTTGCCAGTCTTGCTCTGTTCCATGACAAGACCTCAAAGAAAGGTACAGCTGAGTCAAAAGACAGCATATGGCTGGACAGAAAAATAGTATGCATAGATGTATCTGTGAGTTTTGGGAAGGCCTTCAGAATACCTTTTTTCCCTGCACATCAGAGTCAAAGTTTATGCTGCACTTATTACATGGAGAATGCATAAATTTGACCAAAGTATTTTCATGTGAAGAGGAGTTTGTACTTGCAAGAGGCATTTTTCTGAAAGTCACCCATACAAAACTGCTTTTCAGAGAAAAAGAGAATTAATCCTTAGTTTGGGTTCATGAGGCAAAGCTGGCCGATGTCTGTCAGTTCAAAATCTAATCCTATACCTTAGCAATTTTAGCAAGTAGTGCTGTGTATTGAGTTTTTATCCCCAGACAGAATTTTATTGCTGACTAGTATTGGCTTGGTAACATGAACCTAGATGCTTGCAGAAAAACTTCCTTTTATTAAAGAACATCCATGAGCATTGATGAGCTTTTAAAGGTGTTCTATTTAAAGTAACAAAAAGTACATTATAATGAACATCCTTTAAATGTGCTTTCTGGTAATGCACTTTTTTTGTTGTTGTTGGTATGATTAAGGAACAACCTTCTTGCTCTTGTACACTAGGGAAATGAGGGGAAAACAGCTTTTGCTTACCAACCTTTCTTATATTTAAGGGGAAAAAATTCTCCTTCTCTGGAGATATTCAAAACCCGCCTGGATGTGATCCTGTGCAACCTGCTGTAGATGAACCTGCTTTAGCAGGGGTCGGACTAGATGATCTCCAGAGGTCCCTTCTGACCCTGGCCATTCTGTGATTGCTTCTGCAGTATGGCTGCCCTAGTGATGGAACCCACAGGGAAGATGCCCTCTTTGTTTCAGTATCTTCAGAGTGGCCTTTGACTTTGCTTTAACTATTAGTGAAGGCATATGCAGTGAGACTCAACCAAAGTGACAAAATCCCAAAGAAGTTACTTTAGGGGACATGTAGAGACATGCAAATTCATGAATTGCTATTGTTCTTCCCCAGAAAGTCCTGTATTCCATCACTGTTCTTGGGTAGTAACGCACATGTAGCTTACAAGAACACTTTTCAGCTATCTCAGTGTATGTTATATTCAGACCACAAGTGAGCTATTCTAAACATTTCCTTAGGCACTTGATTTCTTTTTTGTCATATGCATTCTTTTAAGGTTACTGTGAACTGAGCTGTGCAGTGCTCTGTTGAAGATTGTGATTATTTTATCTGAATCCCCTCTAAAAATGTCAGCTGTTTTTGTTTTTTTTACAGAAGTTAGTATGCATATCTGTAGATAGAATAAAGCAGCTTAGACCCCACTGAGAAAAAAAAAAAAAGAGCAAGTTTCTGTTTCTCATTCAGTAAAAAATTGTATCTGTTGCCAGTGTGAGAAATGATCTTGTCCATCCTTGTGTTTCTGTCACTGTAAATGGGTGAGGTGAAGGGGGATTTGAAAACAATAGAAGACATTGCTAAGACTTTACTGTTTTAAAGGCAAAAATGTGACTGCTGTTTTAAATTGATAAAAGACTGGGCATGTTAGAGTAAACCCTGAAATTCAGTAATGCGTTGAAAAAGATTGACAGTGGTGTTGTCACAGGGAGTGGATAAGTACATCTTACCATATGCTTTTTAGCATATCGGATACGCTCCCCTCCATGTGGCATATATAGATACGTAACATTGACATGTGTAGTGCATGAGACTGCAGGTTTTTTAGTGTATTAATCTTCATTTTTGTGTGTGTTGTACAGAACCCTTGCCCTGCTTACTACAAAAGACAATCTTGCTGCTATTTTCCTAGGCATTGCATATTTGTTTGCCAAAGCTTACCTGGTTTCCAAGAAGCCTCAATATCTGGACACTTGTATCCGCTGTGGAGAGCTAACTTGGCAGAAGGGCCTGTTGAAGAAGGGACCTGGAATATGCCATGGAGTGGCTGGTAGTGCTTATGTGTTCCTGCTGCTGTATAGGCTCACTGGAAACTCAAAATACATATACAGGGCACAAAGGTTAGCATTCCTGCCTTTCTAGATTCAGGCTCATATTGGAAAGTTGCAGGAACATTTGTAAAGCTGCTCAGTCTGTGATCACCGCCCTTGGATGTAAACTGAGTGTTCAAGCCTCAGGTGCAGTTCTGTGAATTGTGGGGCAGGCGCAGTCGCGTGGGGAGCCCTGCGGTCCTGCTTCCAGGCTGCCTGTGGTGGGAGAAGCACTGAGTTCTCCCAGGCTCTCTCCCTCCCTCCCTGCCCGCAAGCCTGTGCTCCTTCGGAGGGAGCAGAGCGGGTGGGGAGGAGCAGCGTGCATCCAGGTCTCATCCTGACATGAGATCAGAAACCAGCCAAGTTGCGTACCCAAGTCCAGGAGCAGACTAAAATGTGATTTGTTCTGATTTTTCACAGCATTTAACACTATACCTTACTATTAAAAGTGGAAAATAAGTATAGGACCTGCCTTGCTGTTATTTTACGGGTTTTTTTTAATTTATCATTCCCAGCTTTAGCCAGTTTGGCATTGTGCTGTTCAGCTTAGCTAGTGGGGTTAATTCCGTTTGTCCTGATGCAGGCAAGTATGGTCTGCTGAAAATTCTGTCACAGTGCTGCTGTTATCTTTAATTATATTTCTGTCATTTAGTGTACATGTTTAAAAATACAGTATTCAATGTTTGTTACTGTTTTCCTTACTACATAGAATAATGAGGGGAAGTGGGATAGTAATTAGGGTGACATTTTCAGCTATTTCCTTTGAAGTGAGAATATTTTATTTGTGTAGTTACTTCAGCATTACAGCATTTGTTGCATCAATGTCAAGCATTGCTTGCATCCTGCTGAAAGAACAACCAAGGCAGAAGGTTTTTAAAAGTATGTTTAAAGATGCGTCCTACAAAAACCAGAAAAAATGTATAGCTCTTAAACAAGCATAATGCACGTACAGATTGCAAAAATTTGTTAGATTTCTTCTAGAGATCTAATGGACCTCAGTTTCATGTAAAAATTAGATAGTGTAAAATTTGCAGATAATAATGAACATTCTATTGTTCTTAGTCATTGAATGTTATTGAAATAATGCTTTCAAACATGTAGACATAGAGGGACATCAAATAGTAACATTTATTTTTTTTCTCTCTCTTAGGTTTGCAGAGTTCTTATTTACAGAAGAATTTAAGGCTGGTTCCCGGGCATTAGAAAGTGTATATAGTCTGTATGAAGGTTTCTCAGGAACTGTGTGTTTCCTGACTGACTTGCTGCAACCCAACCAAGCTGAGTTTCCTCTCTTCAGTGTCTTTGTCTAGAGAGTATCATTCTCCAGTGCCACGTCCTGGTGGCTATGGGAAAGGGCACCTGCGGTTTCACTTATTTGTCAAGACAGGCTATTTACGAAACAAGCCACTGGTACCACTAATGCTAGCCTTAATGTAGCTGGGAGTCAGGTGAAAAAGAAAATACTCTGGGGTTTTGGGAGGGAAGTGTGTGGTCAAAAAAAATGGGTCAGTGGAAAAAAAATGGGGGAAGTGATTGAATCTGATATGATAGATATTTAGCTGTAATAAGAAGCAAAATCTAATTATTGAAATGAGAGAGAAAGGGGCATTATCAAATGTTTAATTTGGTGGTTGCACAGTGGGGGGAAAAAAAAAAGCAAGCTAGAATTACAGGGGCATGCAAAAAGAGGAAACAGTGATACATCCATTAGGTTTTAGAGAGACCTGCAAAAACAACTTTTCATGCAGCAATGCATTGATCGGGGAGGGTGTTGTAGATGTGTCACTACACTGCACAAAGGCAAAATCTGGAATTTTTTTACCTAAACCCACATCTACTATTTTTAGTAACATGTATTAGTAGTACCTGTCTCTTGGATCTCTTTCATCTTCATATGCATATAAAGATTATTAGGTAGATAGCTTTATATTCAGCCTGCAGTTTCACAAGTTCATTTCAGCTAGTGGGGTTTCATGTGCATAATTGAGAACTGAACTTGACCCTTCCTTTCAGAACTCAGTCTGTGGCAAGGAGCTGGTCTCCTTACTGATTTACTGTAACTTTGTCACTTCTTGTCAATACTTTCCCTGTCACAGGGAAGATGAGTGGAGCCATGGAAAAGACTTGGATCAAAAATGTCTATAGCAAAGGTACAGCAGGCAGATGCTTTCTTCACGATACAGCATTGCTAGATAAGTATTGTTCGCTGACACAGAAGCTTCCTTTAAAAATTAATTGCTCATAGCAGCATTTCTGAACAATAATGTACATATTTCAGAGAACGGAAAATCTGTTTTCCTTGATGATTTGTTCACTACAAACACTGCAAACTGAATGCAGACCTTGGATGGCATACTGATCTTAAGAAAAACCTCATAACAAAGCTCAAATTACTTCTTTTCCTGGTTAACAAAATAATGTATGTGCCCAAATGATTTGTAGCTATAGAAATAAATGAGTTGCTGAACATTAGTTGCACTAGCACTTAAGGTTGCAATATATGCTGGTTTATATGTATTACGTATATGACATGGTACTTGAAAGCTAAAGAAAATGCTAACATAGATTTGTACTAAAAAAAATATAAAATCAATGTCTGTATTTAAAATAATACTTACTATTTATTTATTTTTATTTATATGGGAATAATGTAGTGCAATAACCTTTAAAGACAGATTGGGAAGACCAGAATGTCATAAAAATTGAAGTAAGTGTGAAAAAGCTGACATACATGCACTGCCAAACAATGCAGTCTCTCTTCCTGCATTCTCAGCTGGAGAAGATTACAATTTCTTTATTTTTAATGCCTTTAATGGATTAAAGTTCCCATTTAATTTCAGTGGGCCTTGATCAGGCTATAAGTTGGAGCCAGGTCTTGCAGTCCTTCTGCATATTAATACAGTAATCCCATTCGTGCTCTTGCCACTGTTATTTTAATGAGATGGCTTGCATTATTATGAGCTGCAGATTAGGATTTCTGCTATTTTGTCTTGCACTGTGCAGCTTACTTAATCACAGAAGTAACTATTTTTAATTAGTAAATAAAGCAATGCAGTTCTGTATCAATTTGTGAAGAATTTATGGATTTTTTTGTGAATGGAAATGTTAAAATTCAATATACAGTTGTTATACGTTTATTATTTGTGGGATAAAAGGACTTTCAAGAAAGCCATTAATGTAACTTTGTTACCCTGAGCAGTGAGATGTGTACACGTACGAGGATGTATTTCATCGGGAGGTATACATGTGAGGCTAAATCAAAAAGATAACGGAGATGTGTGTGTGCTCTGCCCAGACATGTTGAAATGTTCCTGTTAGCAAAGCCAGCTGTGAGTAGTGAAGATCCTAAGTCCATTTCTGTAATGAAAGTGGCTCATATTTTTCATAACTGGAACCTTTTCAAAGAGATGCTTAAGGAAGGTAAAACTTGGCCTATCCACTTTTCCCCTGTGGTCAGTAAGTTTTCAGTCTCAGTTTTTATTGTAGGGTGATGTCACTCAGCCAAAACACGTAAGTAACAACATTTGTGCCACAGCATTTAGGTAGCTACAGTAACTGTATTCTACCTTATTGTAAGACAGAGAAGTAGGTTCTGCCATGTAGACTCAAGCTGTTGCAATCCTACATTTATTTCCCATCCTTTTATTTAGAGATGCAAACACAGAACAAAAACACCTAGTGTTTTGGTAACTACACTGTCAAAAACCCAAACAACTCCAAACTTAAGTCTCATGAGAGTATGTGTATCAGAATAGTAATCACGACCTTTTGATTCTGTCCCCAGAGCCTACGTTTTCATTATCAATGGACCACAACGTTTAATTGTTTCCAGTTATTTATTTCTCAGGAGATGCTTGAAGAAGAACGTGTTTGCCAAAGCCTCAATAAATCTAGAGCACAATAGACCAGTACAGTAACCTGACCAAGTCACGAATTTTAACATATGCCACATATATGTTAAAATTTACCATAATAGAAGTAGATAAAATCACTCCATTTTATCATGCTTAACTTCCAACTGTCATGTCTGCATTAATCTTTTAATGTAATTCTTCATAAATGGCAGGAAATACACATTAAGAACTCATGTTAGGCTTCTAGGGGTTTTCCCTCTGTCTCTTTGTAGAATTAATTCCTTCTGATTTACATTCAAAGGAGACTCTGATCTGCTCTGTGTTGTGTTCAGCAGTACCCACAAAAACAAATCTTGTCTCCGCAACCATTCTCCATGTGCGAAACCAAGTGTTTGCCTTCATTTGATACTCATCCTGTGAGAAAGAATAGTTATTTTTAGAAAGATTTAGTCCATTCAACAAGGAGAAAAAACAATGTAACCGCCCAGTTTTCAAAATCTAGATCCCAAACATCTCTCTGCAAGTTACGCAAATTTGGCACTAGCATCAGCAAGGGCAGCATGCAGACTTTGTTTACGACACAAGATCAGTAACATAAACATCCAGTCTCATGGGATACCTCTTGTAAAATCTTGGAATGTAGTCGTTCATCTGTTTTATCACACGTGGCAGTTTGAGCTCATTCTTAGAGCTTCGTGGCTTTTCTCACCTGACCTTGCTAGGTCAAGGTGGCTACTAGATGTGCTGTAGTCTCAGCTTCTGAACACAGTGTAAATATACCCCGGGGCTCTTCTGAAAATGCCAGTCATTAAATGAGCAGTCTTTTTTCATCTTTTTCCTCCTCGTAATTGTGTAATATTTTTTCCTTTGTACTATATATGCTGTTACATACATGCTGTTGCAACCTTTATTTATTGCTTTTAAGGCATTGACAGGAAAGCAACCTGAGCAGAGCCATCAGCACTTTTCAGTGTAATAAAAAAATAAGGTCCTTTGTGTTCCCTCCTTACTGCTTCAAGGAATCGATCATGCAACCTTTGCTAGACATTCTGAGTGAGATGCTGTCTCCTTCCTGCTCCTGATTCAGGCCCTAACAGACTGAAAAAGTGTGTTCCTGAACAGATTCTGCCATGGTGCTGTGACAAAAGACTGTGTTACCGGAAACTTGAGAAGCCTCTTTCAAAGTGTAAAACACAACTTAACCACATCATGTTTGCACATTAGTTTCTTGACCGTGTTTAGTTTCTAAAGTGTAGGCAATAGGAATTTAAGTGAAATAATAATTATTTCTGGTTATGCTGTTAAAGCAAAGAGGATGCATTGTATTGGTATTGGTGCTTATTGTGATGTACCTGTGTTTGTGTGATGCTGTTTGTGAGTAAAGCTGTAGATTACAAATCAGTTTAAGGAGCTATATACTATTCATTTGTTTTGATAGGTCATCCATAGATTATTGTCATGGAATAATTTTGAGGGAAACCAGATCTCTAATGTCCAGATATTGTGATTTCAGGACTTGTAGAGCCAGATGCAGTAAGTTTCAGCAGCAGTACAGTTCTAACAAATACACCTCATTTTTTTCCTGCTACTCACAACTTCTCAGCATGATAAGGTATTGATTTTGTGCCACTGCTTTTAATATCTGCTTTGTTTGGATTGTTGTTTCCATCAGTTTCCCTGCCTGTCTTTCCCAACCTATGAATAACTTCAGAGGGCTGAAGCAGCAGCCCAGGTCTTCTGTTCTTTGAAATACGATTGATAGATTTTACTTAAGACGGGTGTTCCACTTACTTGCATTACATTATTTTACTCTCCCAGGTTTTCTCACTGGCTCTGCCATTTCCCACCTGCTAAGGAAAAATCATTATACTACATAACAACTGTCACTGATGTTTTAAATCATTAAATAAAACAAAGAGAGACTTTCAAGGGAGCATGTTAACTTCTCTAGTATCTCAGTCTATGCAGATAATCAAAACCAAGTGAAATGGCTAAACATTCCAAAATACATATTTAAATAGTTCTGGGAAAAATGCACAAACATATGCAAGTAAAGTGGTCGCCCCTTTTGCTACTCTGTGAAATTAAGTAATGCCTCTTGATGTTCTAATAATAATTATATGGACATGTAGATAATATGATAAGAATACTGATTAGTTTTTAAAATACTGTGGAAAAAACCAAATTGTAGGTATCTGATATATTCAGAAACATTCATGTTTATTATGTGCAAATAGAAACTTTCATAAGCAATCAGATTTTTCTACTTACATCGTTATCTGCATATACAGTTATAGCATCTACCAACATACTGCATGTTTTACGCAAACAGTGACCTATTTTAGCCTATGCATGCATTTTGAGAATATGTCCTTGTTACTTGGACCTGTAAGATCCATGGACAGAGTGTATCTCTGAGGTCTGCCACGTAAATCTCAGGTGTGGTAATTTCTCCTACATACCTTGAATATTCACTGGCATGAGTGCATATTCTAATCTGTAGGAAGATTAGTGTATATCAGGAATAAGAATTGCCCTGTGAATTTTAAAAAAGTAATCTTCCTGTGAAGAACTATACCAATTGCTGGCTTACAGCACAATCTAGATTGCTCTGAGAAGACATTTCAGTTTATAACAATATGTCCTGGACTAAGTAGTAAGCAGCAGAAAGCTAAATTGAAAAGAAATAAGAAAATGACCAAAAATTACGCTACTGAGGGAACAACATACTTCAAAGCCATAAGCCAAAAATGCTCAGGGCCCACAAAACAATACCGCAATTTAGGGATGTAATAGGCATTTTCCAAGAGAATAGCACAGTTTGCTTCATTGCACAGATAGCGGTACAGTGTGCACCGTACAGGTTTTAGCTTCATTGCCATTGCAGCAAAATCATCATATGCTGAAAACAGCCTCCCTGTGAAGGCGTTGCCTGTAGCTGAACCTACTGCCTACTCCTAGCATTCAACGGAATGGAAGCGATGTACACTATCAATGTTTAGGCAGTTTAAAAAAATAGATTGGAGAGGCCAACATGCACCAACTTTTTGACCTCCTTTGAGTTATTAAACTTCCTAACTAAACTGCACTGTCTCTGATGTCACTGTTGGTCCTGTACCCTGTATATTTAAAATTTTAAATGATGCTCTGAAAAAAGTAAATTTCTAAATAGCAAACAGCTTCGAAATACATAAGGCCATGTTTATTTTTAATACTTACAAGGGAGAAGGTGGAGGCATTTAGGTCAAGTACAGCCATACAAACTAGCATGGCAGAAAATTAATTAAAAACTCATTTTGCCTAGTGGTATAATGATATTTGAATGAAAGATTCTTTATAATGCAGTGATACTCAGCAACAGCACTGCATGACTATGCATGCATACTCCCCTGAAAATTTTATGTAGAAGTCCTGAAGTCAGTTATATCCCATAGTGAATAGAAAACAAATCCTATTCATGTCCTTCTACTTCAAATAGAAGAGAAAGGCTGTCCGACCAGAAACTGAACTCTGTTCCTGTCTTCATTACTATGACCATGCATGAGAGAAGAAAGAATTTCTCTAACAATGGTCTGATTTTGTCACTGATTTGGCCTCCTGCACCCATTTTAAGGGCCTGATATGCCACCTACTGATGTCAGTGGTGAATCTCCCACTTGATTTCCTGTGGAAGGTTAGATCCTTCACACATGTGAAATAGGGGAAAAACTACATAATTCCAGACTCCAAGCTTACAGACTTTCCTTTACACAAGTCCCATGAAATTAGTAAGGCTTGTTCATCCAGTAAGAGGAAAGCACAGGTGTCTGCATATGCAGGGTTCAATTTAATAGCAGTTTTATACCCATTTTCCTTCAACATGTCTGCAACTTACCTGAATGCCAATATGAACAAAAAGTACAGGGAACTGAAATGGCATTATTTCATGTCCAGTTTGTGTTGGTGACACTTGATTATTCAATATTTTCCAACATATAGTGTTCATCTCTTGACTACGTGCTACACCCTAGATTGGTTTCTCAGTGTAATAGCCATTTGCAGCCATAATATGGTACAGGCCCTTAGAATCAAGATAGATTTGATTCTTTAGAAATGCACCTTATTGTTTAAAAGCAGGACCCCTGCTCTTCTAATGTTTTAAACACTGTGATCTTTCAGAATGTGTTTATTGTATTAGTTTTGTATTGTAGATTATGATAGAAACTAGATTTTATAGCTTTTTAAAAGCAGTGATAATACTAAGCTTCATAGTGGCAGAAGAAACTCTGTGTATATCCATATTATGAATATTAAAGCTGTGAGTATATTTTGCCTTAAATAAAAGCCCAACCTTGAACAGTATGATTTTGCATTGGATTGCTTGTTTCTATACTTATCTTTCATAGTGCTAGCAACTTCCCCTTCCAGAGCAGTCACAGCTCAGGGCTCCAAAAGCTTTTCAGTGGTGTGTTATCAAAGGTAGAACCATTCATTGTGGAATTTGGTAAAACATCCAGGCTGCACATAGCGATTAGGTAAAACTAACTCGTGGTAGTTGCCCACAACATAAGAGAAGACAGGTTGGTTTTGGCCTGTAGGTTAAAGTTTCCCACTTAGGTGTTTATTTTCAGCCTGCTTAAATCTCAGTACAGGTGGCCTCTTCTCTTTCCAGAAAGACCCCTCCGTTCCCAGTGAAGGGCACTGAAGCATTAAATGCACCTAGGCCCACCCATAACAAGGTTTTCATCTTTGCCACGAGCTGAGCTCAACTAGAGCTGAACAATGGGACTCCAAACTTGCCAATGCAGCAGTACACTTGCCAGAAATGGCCCAAAGCGTTATTGGCATTTTTTGTATATAAATCTGGTGACAGCCTAAGTTGCATTAAAGAATAGTAGGACACATACAGAAGCAGCCATTAGTGTTATCCCATGAATGGGCTAATAGCTTCCCAAACTGTACCTTGCCTTCTTGCTGTGCTCCTCGTAGGTCTCAGGTTGGTAGCTAACCTCCACATGCTGATCTGCTGTTACTGGGAACAGGCAAGGAGAAATGAGATCTATTGGGACAGGCATCAGAGCCAGCTGTGCACAAAACAAGTACCTGCACCAAGAGGAGCCAAGTGGTGATGAGTGGAGACTCCTGTGCAGGATACAAGCACCGTCTGCCAGCCTGACTTGGTACCTCAGGAGCTCTGTTTCTTGCCAGGTGCTTAGATTCAGGATGTTGTGGAGAGACTGCAAAGGCTTGTCTTTCCCTCGGGCTATTACCTTTTGCTGCTTTTCCACGCGGGCATCAAGTGATACTGCCAGGGTGACCTTGTGCATATTCAGAGTGTCTCCAGAGTTCTGGTGGCGAGGGAGAGGGGCATGGGGTGGTCTGCTGGCGAAGGCAAGAGGCCTGGAGACAGTAGGCAAATGCTGCTGGCCAGCAGCTGGTGTCACAGGAGTTTGTGACCCAAGGAACCTGTGAAGGAAGAGGCCTGGCAGGCGGTGAAGGGGCACTGCACCAGCCCGCCCGCTGGGGTGACAGGGGTCTGAACCAGGTGTATCGGGGGGGGCTCGCTAGGGCTCACTGCTCCTTTCCACAGTTTTGTGGTTGGGGTGGTGGTGCTTTTTTTATTAATCAGCTGTCCCTCAGCCTTTTCTGTTACACATAGTAATTTCCTGCCAGGTGCAGGCCTCTGCCTTCACCCCTCCTGCCAGGCTGCGCTCTCCAGCCTGCCGAGCCCCCGCCCCGGGCCGCCCCGCCCTCCCACCGGGCTGAGCGCGGTTACCCATCCCACAGCCAGAGGGGACGCGACGAGGGGGTGCCCCCCAACGCGCCACTGGGGAGCGTTCCTCCATTTACGCCCCCATAGGGCCGAGCGCACCCGCACCGGCTCCGCCACTGGGGGGTCCCCGGGGACCCCCGCGCCTCCCCCGGGGCGAGGGCCGCGGGCCGGCGCCGAGGGCGCAGAGGGCGGCGGCTGCGCCGGCGGCTCCTGGCGGGCGCCCCCTGGCGGGCGCGGCGCCGCAACGGCGGCTGGGCGGGCCGGGGCGTGGGGCGGCTGCGGCGCGGCGAAAACGCGCCCGGCGGGTGGCGGCGGTGATGAAATTCCCGGGCTCCGTCCTCGTCTCCCTCGTCCTCTTCGTGGCCGAGACGGCGGCCGCGCTGTGCCTGAGCGGGGCGTACCGCGCGGCGGGGGACCGCATGTGGCAGTGGCTGACGCTGCTGTTCGCCCTCCTGCCCTGCGCGCTGGTGCAGCTCAGCCTGGTCTTCATCCACCGCGACGTGAGCCGCGACCGCCCGCTGGTGCTGCTGCTGCACCTCCTGCAGCTGGGGCCCCTCGTCAGGTCGGTGAGTCCCGTCCTCGCCCTCAGCGGGCCGGCCCGGGGGCGCCCCGGCCTTTGTGCGGGGTGGCGGCCGCCGCCGGGTCCTTGCCGGCCTTATTTCCGAAGCTGCGGGGGGACCTTCTCCCCGCGAACGGCCGCAGGCGGGAGGGGCGCGGCGCTCCCCCCGGTGGGCACGGGGGCCCGCGGGCTGAGCCCGCCGGAGGGGCCGGGTGCGGGCGGGGGCTGCGCTGCGCTGGGGCTGGGGGCAGCCCGCGCCCTCCCGCCGCTGCCGGGTCCTGCGCTTGTTTTCTGGCCGTGTGGCTTTCTACAAATGGTTGTGCCTGCTGGCTTATCCGTAGCGCTTTGCTCTGAGGTTACTCTTCCAAGAGAGAAAAGGAGACTCACTCAGTTGCTAGTTCAAAGCCGTGGCGGTACCCATCCCGTCTGTGCGTCTTGGAAATGCTAGCAATGTTTTACTACGGCTCTTCTTTCCAAAGTGAGCTTCTTGCCCCAAATTGCTTTGGAGATTTTTCAGCTTCGGTTCAAATTCTCACTGAAAACGTCCTTGCGGGAAAAAACCCCAACAAACAAACAGGTGAAAAGTTACAGAGGTGCTGCAACCCCATGGCAAAGTGCTTGTTTGCCAGGGGCTTTCATTTTAAATGTATCTTCAAGTCTCTTTTTCAAAAAGAAAAGGAACGAAATACAGTGTTTCTGTAGTAGAGGCTAGGAGAAGTATCCCTAGCTTGCTGAAATTCCTGAACAGTGTGGAAAAGGAAGATTTGCTCACGCTAATGAGGGTGAACGGTTTGGGTGTTACAAAACATCTTCAAAAACAGTGAATTCCTCTATAACTATGGCTGAATTATTTTTTTTGTTTGTTTTGTCAATGTTTTAAAGATATATGAGTTACTGATTAACAGTTAAGTTCTTGAAGAGCTCCGATTTTCTAAAAGCTAAGAACAAAATACTGCCACATTCTTTGGAAATGAAGAGTGAGGCCAAAGAGAAAGCAACTATCAAAAATTATGTTCATGGCTTTTGTCATTCTAAATCAATTTCTTGAGGTCAGACAAGGAGAGAATGTCGCGTCAAGCTGCGAGACATGAAGAAGCAAAAAAAAAAGGACGTAAGCAACAAGAACAAATGAGAGGATTTTCTTTCTAATTATCTGAAAGAGATATAGACTTTTTCCTTGACCTTAACTATCAGGCATGATTTCGCTTTTTCTTTCTGATAGTCAAGTTTATCTGTTTGCAACACAAGTCTCATCTTGAGCAGAACGTGCTGTCTGCTGTGTTGGTGAGCTCCCAGCTGCTGTCACTGCTATAAAACTAGTGGGCATACAGAAGCCCTCTCCTCTCCGTGATGCTGCAGCCTATGAGTGTGTCAACAGCTCCGCCTTTCTCAAAGATTTATGAACTTAACGTTTCCAGGAGGTTTGGAGATGTTCTGGAAGTGTTGCAGCACGCCTGTGCCACAGTCCCGGTGGCATCATTTAGGCAGTACGAAGTGATGTATTTTAACCTCTCTCTAGACCCAGGGTAACTGGAATTATAATTACTAATAAAAAAAGGGTAGTACACTTGTGCCACCTGAAAACCTTAGATCTTGCTAAAGACTCTACAAACAAAGAGGAGAAGTTTCATGGAAAACAACCTCTCTTTAGATTCACAGAAATGGGTCTGTAGGATACAGTACAGCAGTGTGGGAGGGTGAAGTGGTTGGTCAGAGACAGACATTAAAATTTTGGGGTTTTTTTTTTTTTCTTCTTTTCTTCTCTTCTTTGTCTTCCTATCCATAGCCTATTGTTGTATCTGTCGGAAGAGGAGACCAATCACTTCCCATCAGGTGTAGGTCTGCACTGTAAAAGATGAAGTATTTCAGCACATGAAATGCCTTACCTTTCCCTCCTTTGTGCAGGAGGCTTTGTGTCCCGTGTGGACTGGAATACACACAAGTCTGAGGTGATTACTAGAAGGCAAAATACTTTTTGGCTGTATCATCACTTCACTGTGACTTGAACCACTGTAAGCTGAAAAGGACCATTGTCCCTGGAGTAGTTTTGTCCCATCCTTTCAGGCAAACCTTTGCTCCTTTGCACCAGAGAGTCCTGTTCTTGTTTGTCACCTGCTTCTCCAGTACGCAGCCTTATTCCATCCCCTGTGTTCGGTCTCTCTTACGTTTCAATGGCACAGTGTTGGGGTTTAACCCCAGCGGGAGACTAAGCCCCACACAGCTGCTTGCTCACTCCCCCCGTAGTGGGATGGGGAGAGGATTGGAAGAGTAAAAGTGAGAAAACTTGTGGGTTGAGATAAAGGCAGTTTAATAGGTAAAGCAAAAGCTGTGAATGCAAGCAAAGCAAAACAAGGAATTTATTCACTGCTTCCCACCAGCAAGCAGGTTTTCAGCCATCCCCAGGAAAGCCATCATGCGTAACAGTTTCTTGGGAAGACAAATGCCTTAATGCTGAAGTTTGTAAGTAATGCCTCCTTCCCTCAGTTTATATACTCAGCATGACATCCCATGGTATGGAATACCTCTTTGGCTAGTTTGGGTCACCTGTCCTGGCTGTGTCCCCTCCCAATGTCCCATGCCCTTCCAGCCCTCTGGCTGGCAGGGCCTGAGAAACAGAAGTCCTTGACTTAGTGTAAACATCACCCAGCAACAACCAAAAACATCAGCGTCCTGTCAACATTGTTCTTATACCAAATCCAGAACACAGCACTGCACCAGCTACTAAGAAGAAAATTAACTCTGTCCCAGCTGAAACCAGGACACACAGGCCCAGGGCTTTTTAGGGAAGAGTGGGACAAATCAGGTCAAACGGGACACAGACAGTAGAGCCATCCCAGGCCCTGTCTGCTTGCAGCATCAGAATGAAATGTTAAAGAGCCTTTAGGCTGCCTCAGATGGCACGCTTCAACAGAGGGTAGTCTGCTTCATCTGCTTTAAAAAAGCTAATGCTGACTTTTTAGCCACCTCTGTGGGGTTTGTAACATGATACAGGATAGTTAGTATTGCTCTGTTCAGACTGAAATACCCAAACATCAGTGCACTGCTTTACAAACAGCCCATGTACATTGTGTGAGTTTTCATCATCTTAAAAGCTAGACATTTTTCTCCCCTTCCTTTTTTCCTTAAAAAGTTAAGTTTAAATTTTGGGGAATGATTTGGAAATATCTTGGCAGGGAAGGAGGGTGTTTAGCTTTGCAAGCCAAATGATCCAGCCTATTTTGAATCCCCTGTGCGACAGGGGGGAAAAGTACATTCCCATATAAAACCTTCTTGCATACCACCACCTTCCCAAAACACCCACACTCCACCTGTTCGGGAGGCACTCGCTGTCCTGCTGCTGCCACTGGAAGCACTAAAATTAGGAAGCATCCCTCTTCCTGGAGAGGACTTTTGCTGTACTGGGAGAGGACTGTTAACGCACCCTTTTTTTAATTCCTTCTCCCACTCCCTAAGAATGTCTCTGTAAATCCGGAGCAATTTGTAGAGTAAAATTCCTGCCTCCCTCAGTAGCCTGGCTCCGGTCCCCAGGATAGAGGCACACTGGAGACTGTGCAGAGAGTTGGCTGGAACAAAGTGACTGCAGGTCTCTAGACACGGTGGGGGATTCCTGCAGCATTTCAGATAAATGCCATTCCTTGTAAGAGCACTAATTTGTCTGGGTGTTTAGAAAATATATTTGGATACTTTTTTTTTTTTTTGGTAAAAGGAGATTCTTTTACCACATAAAGTAAATTATAACACAAAAAATGACTTAAAATGATAGCCAATGTCAATGAGAGCTTAAACACATTTTTCTTTAGAGAAGACCATGATGAGCTTTTTGGCTCATTATCGGCTACTTGTGAGCCAAGGACTGTCTCTTTGTGCCCTGTTCGTTTGGATGGCACCTGTAGCGCTGAGATCATATTGAGATTATAGGTGTTTTGATAATTGAATATATAATAACTGGATGTATTTTTGTTTACTGCTCCACACTTAGGGATTTGTTCAAAGTGCAAATAACTCTTCATGAAGGGGGTGCCAGAGAACCCTCTGTTAACTTGCTTCCCCTTTTCTATTCTGCAAACAATCAATAGATCAGGAGCTGAAGTGAGGAGTACAATTTCCAACAAACCGACTTGAACAGAGAGGGCTTACAGTCACAAGCAGGGGTGTTGGTGGTATTGTACCATAAGTCTGCTGGATGTGATGGTTTCCTACCATCTGATTTACTGAAGACAGTACTAAGTGGCATATCCAGAAAGGACTGGTGTAAACTTGGCAGTGCGTCCTTCTGATACTAACTTCATGGAGAGGAAAGCTAAGTCTCTGCTGGTCTTTGAAATTACCTTCCCTAGTGCTCTGTTAGCTGAATGGGGGCCTGCAGGCTCTGCCTTTACGAGGAATATGCAGTTAGGAGATGGCTCTGTCTGCAGAATGATGAACTCTTGCAAAAAAAAAAAAAAAAAAAAAAAAAAAAAATCAAAAGCAAATGTAAGAGGCAAGAGGCCCCTATATAGAACAGTAATGACTGTTTTCCTCAAATTTTGATGGGACAAGGATATAAACAATAGCTTTTTTTTTTTTCTTTTTTTTTTAAATGGGATCAGGCTTTGTTTCTCAAGGCATAAGGAGAAACAATTACATGTGTTTGTGTACTGTGTAGACAGCAGTAAAGCAGATGCAGTAGGAAGTTTGCATCAAACTGCCAGAGGAGCTGGTGTTACAGCCAAAGTTAGATTCTGTGAGCTGCAGGAAGTAAACAGAACAAAACAAACAAAAAACCCACCAAAAAACCCCACAAACTCAAACCCAAACCCAAACCAAAACACCTATAGGCTGAAATTTTCAGTCATTAATGTTTCAGGCACCTAAATCTGCAGTTTGAAATCCAGTAAGCTCTAATGGTGCAGATAATGCTTCAGTCACGTTACAGAGAAGCATTGTCTCTCGTGGATAGTGACCTGCTTTATAGTTCAGAATAGCACAGGTCTAAAAATCTCTCTTCTTGAGGACTTCCATTGGTAGACTTTACTGTAGGAGATTCTGCTAGCTCTAAACTTGACAACTGTTGATGCATCTCCCTCTTTTCCAGATGGGAGGAATGTAAGAATATGCCTAGATCCTCTTCAGGCTTTTTTTTTCTTTTTTTTTTTTTTTTTCCTTCTTTTCATCTTTATTCTTGAGCAGATGTGTTAGGCACCCATGATGCGATGAACAGAAAGTCAGCGCAGATGGAAGGTAGAATGATGAGTGAGGAACAAATCTTTGCCTGACACAGCTAAGTAAATCTACAGGACTGATAAGTCTTTTGCACACTTCTCTAAAGAAAATGAATTACTAAAAACGGAGTCATTAGAGAAACCTGCCTGTATGTTTGCCGTGAGCATGGCACGTGAGCATGCCTTCTCTTGTTGATGCCATGTGTGGACCTGTTGAAAGGGCCCTAAACATGACTGCATTGCAGGAGGTGGATTGTGCAGAAGTTGGGATCTCTCACTCCTGTTCCTCTGGATAGGTCTTAAATGGACGTTTGTTCTTAGAACACTTGCTGGCTGTGCATCGTTCCCTGTTTTCATTGCCTGCTCCCTCTTCCCACCACTGTTATTTTGCCTGTATTTAAATCCCACACATTCATGATTAAAAGAGAGAATGAGGTGCTCGCTCTCAGCAGGCCTATAAGGATAGGATTATTCCTCCTACTGACTGTATAGAAGACGAATGTGTTGCTGCTGAATCACTCTTCGTAGGCACCATCAGGATCCTTGAAAAAGTGTAGCTCTTCTCCTTGCCAAGGTTTGGCAGCAGGAGAGAAAGTGGCACCATCTTTTTCTTACCTGTTAGGTTTCACTGTAGAGAGTAGATCTGGCGTGTTTTTTTTTCTTCAGAGTAATTTTAGTTCCTTCAGAGACTTTACTGCAGCTGTCATTGCTTTACATGCAGTGAAAACGGCCGGCTGCATGCCTTCTGCTGTTGATGCCACATGTGGACCTGTTGAAAGGGCCCTAAACATGACTGCATTGCAGGAGGTGGGTTGTGCAGAAGTTGGGATCTCTCACTCCTGTTCCTCTGGACCGATGAGCAGTGAGCAGCTGGGGCTTCTGGGGAATTCTCCATTCTGTAGCAGTTTGTAACCACGGAGGAAAACTGGTATGTGCAGGAGGGGGCCTGGGAAGCAGGACCACAAGTAACAATCAGTTTAAAGGAATGCGCTCGAGCTTGTGGGCCATAAGCCCTGGTGATAAAGGGAGAGGAGAAATTACTGAAGGGTATAGAAACAGGGACCAAGTATCAAGTTGAGACTATACAAGGAATAAGGCGGTCTGTTTGTCAGCTTGCTGAAGGACATGGTGCAAGAACTGCAGACATTGTTGTCTTTAACTATTGCTGAATTGCTAAATAGCTAGCGTGAGATCTTCACGCGAGTTGCCACATAGTTATAGAAATCACAAGTTTTTGGACCAATCAGAATGAGATGTAACAATTGCTTATGTGTATATAATCATGCTATTAGGCTAATTAAAGTGACATTTGCTTGCATCAAGCTGTGTCCCATCTCTCAATCGCGGCAGGTATGAAGCAATCACCTTCTTGCATTGTCTCTTTAGTGCGTTTCATACTAAAAAAATAGTAAGCCAGTTCATTTAAAGACAAGATGCCCAACCCTTCAGAATGTACTTCATAGGCAAAGTTGTAACCTGGCACAGGTACATGATCTGAATTGGTACTTACTTTGTCACTTCTCATCTGGGTGGTTCTTCAAGTGCCTATGCCCCTCTTACGCCCTGTTACTTACACATTTAGATTGGTGGTTTCTTTCTAGTGTATCGGCTGCCAGTCTGCTGTTTGCAGCAGCTGCTTGAGCAGTGGCACCAGCTACAGTCTTCAGTGCGTTTGTTATTTGCCTCAGAAGGCATGACCTCCAGAGACACTCTTGCGTGGGATGGGGAGGGCTTGGGAGGAGATGGGCATCATTACTGCTGTATTCTGAATGCTTGCACATACAGCTTTTATTACTCTGTTGTACTGGTAAATGTCCCCTTTAGCTCTCAGGTTTGCTCATCAGATCATTTTGCCATCATTTGCTTTTCTATACAGGCATCAAATTTCCCATCACAAACAATATACTAATACTTAATACTTAGCTAATAAATACAAATGGAATGCTTTGCTCTGAAACCTAACATTGTGATTATAACATTGGCTATAGTCAGTAGTCTTATGAATTTTATCTCTTTCATGGGATTACTGCATACTTGTTAGATGGGTCCTTTGACTTAACTCTGGCCATGTGATTAGAAGGAGGCTGATGCTGAGATCTCATTTTCCGTAATAGCTCAGACTTGCCCTCAGCTCAGGATGAATAGATAGCTGTGAATACTAAGCGAGACAAAAATGTTCTGGGATCCTTCTTTTGGAATAAAATCAGTTTTGGGTTTCAGAATCTCTGTTGACTTCATAAGCTGTTGTGCTTTATTAATTTTTCACACTTTATTTTTGGGTGTGTGAATTCTTTCACACAGAACAAAACTGGCAGGGACTGAAAAGATTAACAGGGGAAAAATAGAAAGTCACCACTGTGAATGGAGCTTCCAGCACACCAGGTGCTTCATATAGCTTTAGTGATAATGGTAGCTCAAGTCTAGTGAATCAAGGATACTGCTACAGGATCCTAAAACTGCTCTCCATCTAGAGCAGTTGAAACTTGCTAGGGATCCAGTTTGGGGGGGAGGAAACTAAGTCAAGTTTATTAAAATAAAAATCAGTATGCTTTTATTCGAATTTTTATCAGTGCTATCAGTGCTGCTTTACAGCTCAGTCTGTGAGCTTTCCCCTGAAAGACTGTGATAGACTCTGACTTTGCAAGTGTTAAAAAAAGTCAGGCTGAGAAGGAAACAGGAATTCAAAGTCTCAGACAAGCATAGCTCCATGATTTCTAATTATGAGATACTTTTAAATAGATGATAAACCTTATTTTTACATTACAAAAACTAATTGGCCAAATCTGACCTGTCAGAGACTTGGAGATGCTGCATTCCAGCAAGTATTACCTACAGAGGCAACCGGGCGGAGGAGACAAACCCCAGCAGACAACAGAAGGAAAGAAGACAGCTCAGTCATCATCAGAGGCTGATGCCTACACAAGAAGATGCTATGCATGTCAAGCTTGGGAGGAGAAAAGAGCAGAGGTGGCACGACAAGTCGCCCTTGCAGTGGGGGTTTCTCTCCCCAAAGCTTCCCTCTGGGCTGGAAGCCAGTCCTCATCAGTTCTGCTGCTCACACTACAATTGCTTTTCTTCTTGAAGCCTGTACCAGTGTTAGGTAGAAAACAGAAAACAGGTTGTGTTTGCACGGGGTTTGGGCTTTTGGGGTTTTTATTTTTCAGTGGTCAATGCCATTTATCCTTTATAGTCTTGCTGTACATGGACTCCTCCACAGCATGCCCTGTATTTTTAGGACCCTATGCAATGTGACAGAAAGAGAGGTTTTTCTTTCCTTTCCCTTTCCCTTCCCCTTCAGCTTGTGACTTCACCTGTATCTCAGTAAATCCTTGCTTGTTATTACTTCCCAAAGTTGACTGTTACCCTGTCTGGTTTGGGACCTGCTTGATGCCCAAGCCACACTTGTTACCTTCATATCCAAGCAACTCTCTTAGAATAGTTTTTCTAATTTTTTTTTGCCAATCTAAAACTAGTCATTGGAAGAAAGTTGCAGAAACTTTCCTCTCCTTTCAGAAATCTATCTGAGGCTGTGTTATCTCCTTTAATACTCAAGGAGCCAGATTGCCCTTGCTACAGCATTTGCTGTTGCCAAGCCCTTCAGCTCTTTTCTATTCCCTCCCAAATGTATGAATTATTGTCTGTGCATAGGTAGAGTCAGCAGGTGTGATTTATGAAGTGCATGTGCTGACACTACTTTGTTCCTTGGAAGTTAGTCTGTGGTAAGTTAGACCTACATAAATGAGAAGGTTTGGTTCCCCCCATGTCTCAAGTATGAAGAGCTGCAGCAACTGGAAATACTGTGTCTTCTTATTTAGAATATTTTTGCAAGATTGTGTTTAATATTCCTTAAACAGTGCAATAAACGTAAGCAAACATAAGGAGTAAAGCTCCTATTTCTGTGTCTTTTCAAAAAAAATTAATTTCCAGAGTTGTGAGGCTCTAAGCTCCTTCTTCTCTTTATTGCTGCTGTGGCTTGTTACTCATGTTTTGGACCGTTGCTTGGTAAAGCAAGTGTTGGAGTCCAGCTGTGTGAGGTGTGTGCACGTGCTCATACCCTCAGCTTCTCTCCAGTGTCTTGAGATATTTTAAGGCAAAGGTATGAAAAGTGATTTTATTTCCATGTCCCATTAGCATGCCACAGATGTATGGATAACCAGAAGAGAAAGGCAGAGAATCTGAAGACATACTTCTGACTTAGGTCCTGGGTTGGCAGCCTGTGAACATTGTAGTGGATGAGTAGTTCAAGGGCTTCAATAAGACAGCAGAGATCAAGGACAGCTCATAGGAAACAAATAAACCTCCTCTCATGTCTGAGTAGTACAAACAGTCCAAAGGGCACTGCCAGATTCTTGCCCACTAGTTGCATGTAGTTTGTAGAACGGCTGCAGAAGCGTGGCCTTAGAATCTCTGAAGATCTGCACAATCCAGGCCTGGTATTAGAATAGGCCTGTAATCAGAATTGTGCTGAAGTTGCTGTGCTGAAGGTAACGAGAAAGGTGGCCTTCAGCTATTCTTGAATCCTGAGACCAAGTAATTATGTTGTGCCAACAGGCCGTGGCTGTAACGAGATACAGCTGCTGGGAAAGCAGGTGCAGGGCCAAGAAAGATAGGGACCGGTATGGGAAAATAGGGAGTAACAAACTACAAGGCTGAGGCACAGCAACACAATTAGCTACATGGACAGAGTGCTTATTTTAGTCATGATAATTAGGGGTGTGAGAACCGTGCGTGGTTAGAGACTACTAACCAACTATATTTCTGCTTTACCAATATGCATGTGTATCGGTTCTATATAAGTAGTGTTAGAAACTAATAAAGTTGAGCAAGATGCATAACTCATATTGAGCGTCTTCTTGACTCCGGCGAACCCTTCTTCCAACAGTAGTTGATGATTAAAAGAGTGAAATCTTGTCATGTTCCAAATTTACCAGGAGGAGACAATGTACAGGCTTTGCTCTATGAACAAATTACCTAGGACTTGTTATGTCATGGCTTAAAATACTGAGGAGTGGGAAGGCTTATGCTTTTTTCCTTTTCTTGTAGGTGTGTGGAAGTCTTTTACATTTACTTCCACGCTGGCAGAGTTGAAGAGCCCTATGTCAGCATCACAAAGAAGAGGCAGATGCCCAAGGATGGGTACTCAGAAGAAATTGAAAAAGAAGTGGGACAGGCTGAAGGCAAGCTGTGTACGCACAGGTCTGCATTCAGCAGGGCGTCTGTGATCCAGGCGTTCCTCGGCTCAGCACCCCAGCTCACGCTCCAGCTCTACATCTGTGTCCTGCAGCAGGAGATCACGGCTGCCAGAAGTAGGTAGAGCTGTTATCACCTCCATATTTTGGTGGGAGGGAGAGGTAAAGGGTCAGCAGTCAAGTGTAGCTGCCCTGGACAAGAACCAAACATATTGCAATGGGTTTCATCTCCCTGACAGCTTTTGATGGTGATGTTGCTCTCAGGTTTATATCATCGTATTTTAGACTATGACGCTCCCTGTAGGATACTTGGGTTATTATAAAAACACTAATTTGATAAAGTGGCCATTATGGCGTGAGAGGGAGGCAGCTGGAGGGACTGAGCTGTCTTCATGAAGAGGAAAAAAAAAAATTACCTCTGTTCCATTTTGGTTTTGGGAAAACTCTGGAAAATTCCTTGGCGTACAGTGCAGAGCATGTTTTGCCATGCTGCATTAAGGAAGCTGTACTTTCAGGAGTGCAGTTTCAAATATGGACTGAGGACATGAACTGTCTTTACTTGTGCCAGACTCTGAATTTGGAATCAGAAGTCAGGACTCAATAAGCCGGTATGCAAATGTGGCCATCTCGTCTCTGGACTCAGGCTGTTAAGCCTTCACCAAGCAGTGCTGCACCACGTGGACTTACCAGGACATACCTTTCTTATTGTGGGACTCTGCATCTTGTTCCATGACGTGCTGCAGTTCCTTGGGGGCGGGGGGAAAGTCTTGACTTGCTGTCTCGCTGCTAAATGAAGAACCTACTCTAGCTGGTTGTAGGACAACCATCTTTTCGGTGTAAGAAAGGACTGTGGCACCTATGTGAACTATGGAGGTTGTTTCCACTGAAATAGAAAATCACTCTTGTTACATCGCTGAGGCCCCGAGAGGCCGGGGATCTTTATTAGCTTTGCAGCTAGGGAGGCTGAAGCTAGGGTGACACGTTACAAACCCGAGTGCTTTCTTTGGTTCAGGTGCCTTGGTTGGCAGTGTACCGAGGTAAGGAACTAAGATTTTTTGGAGAAGCCTTTATAACATCAGGGTTCTTCCCTCAACTTGGGGAATAGAAAACATGAGTATAGTAAAGGGCGAGTCAGCACATAAGGGTATTACAACATGTGAAGGTCTTAATCCAAAAAGTACTTGTTTAAGGTCATAGCAGTAATTAATTGAAAGACATTGCTCCTGACAGTTTCTGAAGTGCTTCACAGCTAAGGTAGCTTTTCGAGCAACCATGGCATCTGTGACATGGTATGAGAACAAAACACTGAATCCTTTGCTGAGCAGTGCAATTAGCAAGATTTCCAGTCACTTTGCTGCAGATGACATTTGTTTCTGAAAGATTACCTTTTTGTTGTATTTTTTTCTATTACCGATGTTGACCTTACTGGTCATGATTGGCAAGGAGAAATGCTGTGTTCCAGATGATTAGAGAATGGCATATTTAATAATGATTTGTAACACCCTATTACTTCTGACTTTTATCAGTTGCTGCTGAGATGAATTCTGAATCGTAGACTGGTAAGTGACCTTCTGTGGGTGAAGTTAGACAACCAGAGATTGCTGGTTCACCAGGGAGTTCGGTGAATCCGATAGCAAATGTAGTAGTCGTGTTCTGTCTCCCAGGAGCCATCTCCATAGCAGATGTAATTCTAAAATACAGAAATCAAAAGAATTTAATTTCTTTTTAATTCTTTTAATCAGTGAATTAGGAACAATGGCAATGTCTATTAAAGCTCATTCATCAGAAAAATGAAAAATCCTAACTGTATTCCTCTTGTGTGTGTTTTACCTTCTGAAATACTGAAACTTTCTGCAATCTCTTTAGCCAACTTATTTCTGCTGTAGTACCTTGTGTCCACCAGTATTATTCAGTCTCCAGAGTAAAGGGCAATGATGCATAGCAGCACAGTTTCAGCCTGTTGTTTGTTATGTGTACATGGGGATTCTCATATATAGGTACATGTCTTCAACCTTCTGACCTTGCAGCATCGTCAAAGTAGTTTAACAGCCAGTCCAGCTCTTCCACACTTCAGATGCCTTCACCTTCCATGTTCTTTGACTCTCATCCTCCGAAGTGCATGTACTTTTCCATTTGTCTGTTTATAATTATCACTGTTGTCTTGTATCTTGACTTCCACATTATTTTTTTTCTTGCCTCCTCATCAGTGTCTTGTTTTTCTGGATTCCTACGCTACCCTGTCCATTACCTTGTGTATATTCTGCTTGGTCAGTATCACCTGTGAACCTAAAACTGTTTTACCATCATGCTGTATAGTATGGCTTGTCTCTTTCAGATCTGTGTGAAGCTCATTATTGCTTTCAGTGTTGAACTGAACAGTTCTGAAAAGAGCATGCATCCTTCCTAGCCCTTTGTCAACAGGAGCTGTGCTGCTCCTTTCTTGCGTATTTCATGGCATTCATTATGGTCCTCTTCTGGATGATCAGGTTCTTGCCAGTGTCTGGCATTCTCCAAAACTGCCATTTTACTGTCTGCCAAGAATGTAAAATGAAGAGAATTAAAGAGAGGTGCAAAAGCAGCACAAAGCCTCTAGGTTTAGTGATGAAAGACACAAAGCTTCAGTGACTGTTGAGTATGAAATTTATGGAACTGTTGTTTGATTAAATGCAACACTGGAAACTACCTGCAATAGCCAAATCCGAGCCCTAGTTCTAGACCCTTGGCTCTTTCTTTTGTTACAGTGTAACTGGGAAGAGGTTTCTAACTTGTTAGGGTGTGAAATGCCCAGTCTGACTTTGAAATGGCCACTCCCAGAAGAGATGCTGAGGTGTCTTGTGCATTTGGGCTTCACCCTGTACTAAATCATAAAATAGTTTGGGTTGGAAGAGACATTTAAAGGTCATCTATTCCATCCAGCTGTAACCTTGCTTCAAAGAGGTGGCAGACATCAGGCTCAGGTTCACTTACACACTGTTGGGCAGCTATCCTGACCTCTTAAGTAGTACCACCTGGAGAAGAGCAAAAGCAGAAGGTGCCAAAAAGACCTTAGTTAGCATTAATTACAAAAACAGCTAGCTGGGGATTGGGGGTGGGGGTGGTGACTTGGCCCCTTTCCTTTGAAAAGGTCCAGTTCTCAGTGTGCAGTATTGAATGTGGAAGATCTGCTTCTGTTAAGAGCAATCTTTTCGTAAGTTTAAAGTTTTTGTGCCATTAACAACAGTCAAATTATCTTTCTCAAGTGTTACTTACTGTGATAAAATAATCCCAAAAGGCAGATTTCCTACCATTTAAAAATAAAATTATTTGCTGAAAAGGGTACTTTTTAAAAATGAAAATTTGTAGCAGTGACTGCCATCTTCAAAAGTAGAACTTTTGGGTTTTTGATTTTTTTTTTTTCAATTTACCAATGTTTGCAATGTCATTTTCCTAATGTTCATGACTGGGCTTTGTAGGTGGTCTTACTAGATACCTTAGGATGCTGCTACAGTTGCTTCTTCTCAACTCATCAAGCTCTGACCACAGAATACTTTTCTGATTGTTTGAACAACATATTTTCAGTGTCAATAATTCTTTCTATGTTGAAATTATGTCTTAAAGCCAAACAAATATTGTATTTAGGTGTCTTGCCATAAGTAACAAAAGAAATACCCTTATTTTTCAAGGGTTCTGATTATTGGTTTAGAAACTATAGTATATATAATAGGTAGCAAGGTTCTTCAGCTGAATATAAGATTTCAGTAATAGGTATTTGTGTTGTAGCTTATCTAAGGCAGAATTTACTTAGCAATTTCTCAAGTGGGAAGGACCAAGTCTTGAAAACACCTAATTAAACAACCCAACAAAATAGAACTGTTCTTCCCTGAGTGACTTTGTGAGTGTACACCTCTGAGTTGTAAGAAAAGTACAGCCTTCTGGCAGTAGGAAGGAAGAAGCGAAACACTGCCTTTGTAAGGACTGATGGGGGATTTGGGACTGTTCCAGGGAAAGATACTTTGTTTATGAAATTTTCACTTCTTTGCCTGCTCAGGATGAGTAAAAGCAACCATAATGTCACCCTCCCACATTTCCCTTTGTGGCTGATGCAAACCATCTTTCTCACAGACTTAAAAGTGATGTTTGAGCTGAAGGTTTGGTGGCAGTACTGATCTTTGGGCAAGGACCAGGACTGGACTGCTACATTAAACCAGAGTTAGCAAGACGTGATTCTATCAATGGAGAAACGCCTCTTTTGAAGGGTTGAGTTTTTAAGACAAGTGTGAGATTAAAATAGAATCCCTAAACCGAAAATGGGTAATAAGATTAACGTCTTGACTTATGAAAGCAGAAAGCAAGCAGAGTCCCAGGACAGCAGCACCCTGTCCGAGCTGGGTAGATTTCTTGTTTATTTAAGTCTGAGAATGTTCTTCTGCTTCACTAGCTGCAGGAATTTATTTGTTCTTTCACAGTTCTAGAGCCGGCTCAAAACTACTGGAAAGCCTTTGTGAAGAGCCACAGGATATTCTCAAGCTATATTCTTGACTGCACTTGCTTGCTCTTCTGCTTTCAGCCAGTGTTTTTCTAAAACATGTTTAAAAGTTCTCAGATCAAGTACAGTGCTGTAAGAAAGATGTTCAAAAACAGCTATTAAAGACTTATGTTAAACAAGCAAATACATAACCATTTTCGGAGAATATATGCATGACCAAACTGGCGTGTGCAAAATTACTGTATAAAATGGCAAATGTTTTCCAGCTTACTGAGTGCTATTGGAAAATTAGATATAAAGGTTTAATTCATTTTTTTTCAAAATAATTCAGATGTTTGAGGATCAGGGTGGGAGAGAGGTTAGCTAAAATGACAGAGAAAATACATGTATGAACAGTCTGTGGCAAGGGGAGGAGGGAGAGACACTTGTGACTGTTAAGTGCCTTTTTTTCTTTCTATCTACTTGGAAAAGTAACAAATAGGGACCAAACTAAGAAGTAGAGTTAGAGTAAGAACCCAGGAGTGCATACAAGGAATGACTTCTTTGGCATTACATTACCCAGGAGTGCTGTGAAGACAACTGCATCTGCACTACTCTGTGTCTGCAACTTCTGCTAAGCTCAAGGTCCTGATTTGTCTTTTCTCTTTGTAGGTATCTTTATGGTCCTTTCTCTCCTGTCAATTGTATATGGTGCCCTACGCTGCAACATCCTGGCTATTAAGATTAAGTATGACGATTATGATGTCAGCGTGAAACCAGCCGCCTACCTCTGCATATTCATGTGGAGAAGCTTTGAGATTGCTACACGGGTTACAGTGTTGGTGCTTTTCAGTTCAGTTCTTCAAATCTGGACTCTCCCCGTTGTACTAGTGAATTTCTTTGGTTTTTTCTTCTACCCATGGATTCTATTCTGGCAAAGCAAGTCTCCATTTCCTGAGAACATAGAGAAGGCACTGAGCAGGGTCGGTACTACCATAGTCTTGTGCCTTCTTACTTTCCTGTATGCTGGCATTAACATGTTCTGCTGGTCGGCAGTGCAGGTGAAGCTCAACGATCCTGACTTAATTAACAAATCCCAAAACTGGTACCGACTGACTGTGTATTACATGCTGCGATTCATAGAGAATGCATTCCTCCTGTTGATGTGGTACATTTATAAAACCGATATCTACCTATATGTCTGCGCCCCATTGTTGGTCTTGCAGCTTCTGATAGGTTACTGCATGGCTGTCCTCTTCATGTTGGTGTTCTACCAGTTCTGCCACCCTTGCAAAAAGCTCTTCTCATCCAGCATTTCCGAAGGTTTGCTGTCCTGTTTCAAGTTCCTCTGCTTTATTTGCAAGCCTCCCAAAACCACCATACTGACAGACAAGGCAGAGGTGAAATCTCCTGAAACTACTGATGAAGCACGGAGCAGCAGCAAGTCAATAGATTCTCAAAAAGGGAATCCTCATCAAAGTGTTTCTTCCAATGCCTAGTACAACTGGAAGCAAGTAGGTGCCTTTGGAAGGTGGTAGATCACCTCCTGGGAACATTGTGTATCTTGGACATTGCGTCTTGTGGATGGGTTCTCTTTCTTGCAAGTGTAGCACTGCATGATGACTGACAAGCCTACCTTTATGGAAAACTCACGTGTGTATGGAGAGCAATCACTGTTTGTAGACTTCTATTTCGGTGTTCTGCACATTTTATTTTCACATTCTTATTTTGAAGTTATTTGAGGAGGCATCCTTCAAAAACTGGCCTGATGCTCATCTTACTCAGGAGATCTGAGGATGGAAGGAAAGGCATTTTATTTCAGACAGGATGTCATTATGGCATGTCAGTCACCCTAGCATGGAAACACAGCATAGACCTTGGCTATCTTATTGACTGTTGTGGTCTGCTTTGATCAAATTGCTCACTTTTTTTTTACACTCTAATCAGTGTAATAAGATAATACTTCTCTCTGTGGTATAAGAATTGGACTCCTACAATGCACTGTAGTCTAGGTTGCCAAGAAACGGTGAATTAGCCAGCACTACTACTGAAATGTGATTGTTACTGAGAATGGACAGATGGGGTTTTGGCTTTGCACTGTCTTACCCTTCGTGTTTCCTGCTTGTTAGTAAGGGAATTAAATTTAACACATTAATTGTGATGTTCTGGAATAGCTCCTTTTTGTGATATTATAGTTTATCTAATACTTTTTGTGCTGTTCTGGTATTAGGGTGCTGTTAACTTTATAGAACTTTAAATATCTAAAGGTTAGGCAGATAGTGTGAGCTAATCATGTAGGTGCTCATCTCCAAGGAGTAATTCAACCCATCTTAAAAATGTCCTCCAAGTCAGATGGTATGCATCATTCTCTGGAGACCAATTACTCAGTGTTAACCAGATGCCTTGGCAATTAGTTTTGGCTGTCTGTCTCCCTTTTAAATGGCTGAAGTTGAGACGAGCGCTATCCTGATTGTCAGAGGGTTGGCCATACACCAAGCAGGCAACCCGGTGACTTATGTGGGGAGAGAAGACACTGAGTCCTTATTCTTGAGGCTGTGCTATGTTGTGGTTGTTTAGTATCAGTAGTTCAAAACTCTCTGGCTTCTTTACCTCAGAAATATCACAGGCTTGAAATCTGAGAGAGGAAATGGAAGTCATTGACTTTTTCTTCTATGCACTGTATCACCACAAGTAAAAGCATTTCTGTATTTTGCAAGTTGCTGAGAAAGCTTTAGCAGATTAACACGCAAAAGTTTATTGGAAATACACAAATGACCTCAGGTCTGAGGTCATTTATAATGAAATATGTTGCATGCAGTGCTGCAAAGAGCTAAGCTGGTTTTATTTTGCTCTTTCCTGCACTGTAAATGAATGTCTTCATACTTCAGTTTTATAATGGAGTTACAGTTTTTATTTTGCTCAATATGTGTCTGTGTGTGGTATGTGTATGTAGGTCTTATTAAATTATTGATGGGTGGTAACTGGAATTTTTGGCCTGAGCTTGCCATGGGAATGTACCTCGTGTATCTGCGAAGATACTAAACACTTCAGTTCTAATTTCTCTGTCTGAGGAACATAGAATAGTGAAGTGACTTCTTGAAGACACTACTGTATTTCTCTGTACTTCTGTATGTAGAAGTACAGTATAGTATTTCTCTGTGATTTTCTAGATGTAGGAGAATGTTTCAGATTCCTTATTTGGAGCAAGTGAGAATGTAAGCCTTGCTTCCAAACCTGCAGAGTTCAGTGCACGGGGCCAAATTTTCAGGTTTCTTAGCTAAAACTGAGTATCAGACTTCATAGCTGGATGCTCATCAGTAATCAGGGAATTATGGTTGTTGCCTGTCTGCAGGTGTACCTAGGTCTGAAATGTTAGTCTTTGGGGGGCGGGGGGGGGAAGTGGCGTCATAGATAGAAGTACTTCATATCTGAAAAGAGAGCTTTCAAATCCTCAAAGCAGACATTGGACACTGTAAGTGATGGTGCAGGTGTGATTTTGCCATTTGGAAACAGTGGAAGCTTCGTAAACCTCCGCCAGCAAAACGTTTGTGAAGTCAACAGTAGGAGAGTTCCACAGCCAGGAGTGCAGTGTGTATGCATAGTGGGTACCACTGAACTCCACATACCAATGATGAAGACTACTGTATATGCATATTTTTAGAGAGTGTGCCATATTACTTCCTATTTTTATACTAATCTCCTGAAGTGCATGCATAGGGAACTGAATATTTAAATCACTGTTATGAGAGTGAAAAATAATAATAATAAAAAAGAAATATTTGTATGGGTTATATGATTGTCATGTGGTTTTGCCTTAGTTGTGCAGACTAACCAAATACAGTTTAAACACTCCATCAACGTAAAGGCTGTTGCTTTTGTGGTGCCTCATGTCACCACATCATGGAGTGCAGGTTGACTAACAGTGTCGTTGCTCCGTATGCTCTGATCTAGCTGTGCTGGTAGAAAGAAGGTATGAGAGGGAGTCACAGAGGCAGTGATGTTCTGTTAAGACCAGTGTTTTAATGGACAAGCTTATTTTTCTAAAGTGCACTGTATACTAGGAAAGAGATTTTCTCAGGATGACGACAGTCTAGACTGTTGTCAGTACACCCCAGCGGCTGCACTGAGAGGGCAGTATTAGCTAGAGGATGTGTGTGAATGAGTGATCTCTTGCTGCAAGTTTACTGTGGTTTTGCTCTCCTCTATGAATGTTAGAGGCATATGTGTTCAATCGAAGGGTATAGGACTACTCTTAAAAACCATATTCATTTGATTAGTCCCAAGTCACACAAAGAATTGCTCAGTGAGGATTATTCACATGTATTAAGAGTACGCAAGATCTGACACATAGGTTTTCTTTTATACTTGTAAAACAACACAAATTAAAATGTTGAAACACTCTCTTGTGTTGCTATCAGTTCTTAGTCTGCTGCTTTCAGAAATCCAAGGTAAAGGTTATAGAGCACGCTGTCATCGGTTACCATGCAGCAGAAGAAATGTTTTCAGGCAGACCTAACAGAAGGATAATCTGTGATTGATTTGGGAGTTCCTTACCTCCAGTCAGTGGTGCTTCCAATGCTGTTTAGCTGGTTGGGGTCTCAGCAAAAAATTTTGCAGGAGCCAGGCAGTTTGAGACCAGCTCAAGAGACAGAACAAGATCAGTATAGGCTACTTATTGGCATAATGAGAATATTCAGTGGGTTTGCATTGGGAATCAGAAATTATTACTTTATAAAGGATCTT
The DNA here is from genome assembly GCF_017639655.2 of Falco naumanni. Taxonomy (NCBI): domain Eukaryota; kingdom Metazoa; phylum Chordata; class Aves; order Falconiformes; family Falconidae; genus Falco; species Falco naumanni. Next base: position 84,818,023 of record NC_054055.1, on the reverse strand, counting down.
TTAACTTTTTTCTGCACACTTGTTTCATGCTCATCTGGATTTACCAGGTGCCTGTCTCTGACCTTGGGAATAACCAGCAAAATCCACACTGAGGAGGATTGAGGAGGCAACATGACTGCATAAAAACTTTGTAACACATTTAAGTGTTTGTAAATGTATATGTAGACATAAAATATGTGTATTTTATAAATACAAGAGTATATAGATACATTGTGATAGATTGTAATATGTGTAAATGAGGAGCAATGAGAGAGGATTTTAGAAGTCCTGGTGGTGATGAATACTACTATCTGCTAGTAAGAGCTGTGCTCCGTAACACATAGTGATTAATCCTTTCTTCTAGACATTATTTTCAGTCTCAAGGTGTGATTTGTAAGTTAATATCCAGCATATATTTTTTTAATCAAATGTATATTAAAACTTCAATGCGAAATTTCAGATTTAGGCACAATGTTGATAACTTATGTTTCCAACATGGTTTCTTAAAGAAAAGGTTACATGACTACGCTGTTTCTCTGTCAGTCCTGTTCTCCCCAATACATATCAAACTCATTGGACATACTAAAATTAAATTTTTCTGAGGGAAGACATCTGAGGAAATAAAACAGGTTTATACAAGCTTTGTGAAGACTATCAGTTTCCAGGAGGAAAAGGTGGGAACTGATAAAATAATCCTACTGATGATGAGAAAGGTTGTAGCGTGAACTTCTTGCTGACCACTTAGCAAGCCAAGCAATTGGCACGCTGTAGGTGTTATAAAACTGTATATCACTCAGCAATCCACATAACTGCTACCTCTTTCCCTTAGCATGAAAGAGGACTAGAAGTTCTGGGGATGAAGAGATACAGAGGGAAAGAGGAACTGGTGAATACCTGGGGTAGGTAAACTTTAATCTAATTTAAAACAAAAAAATAAAAGGGGTGTGGGGATTTCTTCTTTAATTCCCCAGTACATTTTTTTTCCCAGGGCAGCTGATAATATCTGGTCTAAAACCATACACCATCTATTACTTCCTGCCTATATTAAGGACTTACGTACCAAAGAAAATGGGATTTTGAAGCCAAACACCATAGTGGATATATATAATCCTGTATTTTAAAATGCAGTTGAGATGACTGCCTCGAGTCACTCAGGAATCATCTCAGAAACATGAATACATGATAATTGGGCAGAGATGGTGAGTTTGAGTCATCAGAGACAGAAGACTTGAAAAGTAAGAGGTGTTAAAGGTTGCATAATTTCTTATGGACCAAGAAAAATAAGTATAGTAAAACTGTTAGGTCTTGGGTTTACCCCAAAGCAAATGGGGCCAAAATGAAAGGTAAGTGCTTTGAAATGACAACGTGAAAGTTTACTGAATTTCTCCCTTGAGTGAACAACAACTTGTCCTGGCAGAAAACCCCAGTTTTATCCTTTTTTGGATTTCTCAGTGTCATAAGGAAAATCTCTTGCCACTGAAATTAAGTTCTACAGAAATGAGGAGTGTCTGCGTTCAGGTATGAAAATACTGCCTTTCAGGTGTGAAATTCAGCTGTGAATGCTGCTGTGTGAAAGGCTTCTAATCACAGACTAGCATTAATGGGTTAAATGCATCTAAGCAAGGGATGGCTGCTAATTAGTTGGATATTGCTTACCGAGATCCTTCTGGAATAACATCACAGTTGTAACTTTGTGGCTCTGAAGGTGAGACCTGATTTAATGAACTAGAAACAGCCTGTCTTAAACACCTTGTGTGCCTTCATGTTCATAATTGCTCAAGTTCCTGTTTTGACAGAGCAAACAGGGTGACAGGGAATAAATGTTACATATTTTAACTTCAGAAGTTTCTTTCATCAGCTATTCTTCTCATCTGATTAATGTGCCCTGTCAGTACAGAGCTTTAATCAGCCAGATACTTTCAGGAAAATGATCAGGGATGGATTCAGATAGAGAGTGATGCCAGAGGTAGTCAAGGTGAAGATTAATTCATATCTGGCTTCTAGAGTGGGAGCTAAATATCAAAACAGTAGCACAGCACCTTACAGATGAGGTACTAGTGTTGCATGTTGTTGTTTTCATGCATGGATTTGCAGTTCTTGTAAATCTGTGTTGTGGTAAGACACGCACTGAACTCAGCAGCTAACGAGAAGTACTTGCAATTGCTGTAGTCTTGCAGTTGGTGGCCCTCGTAACACCAGTTATGTTCTTTAGAATACGTGTCCTCACTACTCCTCCTTCCTCTCTGCTGCTTCACTGTGGTCATTTTAAATAGAAACGAAGAAACAAGGCACACTGAAGCACTCTGCTGTGTTTTTCAGTAGGGCTACTCTTTACAGCCAAAGTTGCATGGCTGTTGGAAAGGGCTGAACTGATAGAGTGCATCAGTTCTTCATTGCCACGTTGAAAAATTGAGTAATTAAGGGCAGTACAGTAACTCAAAAGCATGCAGGTGTCATTTAAAAAAAATAGAATGGAAAGGAAAATTTCAGAAACGAGTAGCATCAGCTTTGGAACTACAAGGAAAGCAAGGGAGCCTTACAACTCCAGAGTAATTGGGTCTTTATTAAACACTTTTTTTCATTGCGCTTGTGGATTATTGCAGGCTTCCTTCCCACCCCCTAGTTATTTTTTGAGCAACAAGGACAAAAAAGACTAAACATGAGAAAAAATATTTTATGGAAAAAAATAAAATGTCACTGCAAGCCTTCAGAAATGTGTGGGACAACTCAGAAACATGTTGCGTTGAGGCTGTGCCTAGATCTTTCCACTGGTGCTCTGAGATGCATGATCCAACCCCCCACAAGGAGTCCAGGTCCGTGCAGGCAGTGTACTCCAGCCTCAGAAACAGAGGTGGTCTCCCTGATCTAGACATAGCCTCGTTTTTAGAAAAATTCTTTGTTGTTTGTCTGGTTTAATACCAGCATAGTCTTAATTATATACCTTGTGTTGCAGTGCACACGTTAGTTTTGACTCTGCTTCTCAGCACAGCTAGGCAATTTCCATGCTAATGGTCAGAACAGAAATATTACTACTGACATAATATGTAAGGTTTGCTTAGCTGTTTCCAGTTCCCTTATGCATGTAAAGTAAAGCAACGACCCATGCAGTATATCAGTGTTTTTAACACCGTGTGGTAGCTGGCTGGTTCCTGCTTGGATCATATTTTTTTTCATCAGTCGACAAGATGTGATGCCCTGTAAAAGCGGTATCTGTTCTTTACAGACAGATAAAATATAATTGATTGGAGAAACCCAAGACATTGCACATGCTAAGCCTTAGTCACGGCGATTCGGCTGTGTATATCAGAAATGAACCAAACTACTTCAGAGTAAGAGGGAAATGGGAGCATTGCAGGCGAGACAGGTTATCAGGTGGGAGCAGGCAAGGAATGTAATAAGTGAAAAATTACTTCTGCCTTGCCATGAAATACAGACCTCAGTAATGACGTTGATGTTGTGCCATGAAGATAGATGGTAAGGCAAATTCAGGGAAGGCTAAAGAGTGCTGTACCATTAGCTTATCAAATGACTCATATGCCAATTACACCTGGCTCTTCAGCATAATTTGCCCTTGGTACAAAATTAAATGGAAGCCCCCCAAGGGCCCCGAGCAGGAGCCCATTAGCAAACACCTATAAATCACTTGTCCTGTAGCAGTCAAGGGCTTATGTGTTTGAGCTATCTTAATAAACCATACATCACTGTTCTTCCCAGGGTAGAACAGCAAATGAGCAGTTGTCTCTTCAAGCAGAGAAGAAAAGGGGGAAAAAATGGCAAGGGAAAGGGAAAATTTACTACTGGGAGATCTAAAATTAAAAAATACAAACTGTGTGTGGTCTTAAGCATATCACTTATTCACAAGAACTTCTGGTGTGATAGAAAACAAAATGCAATTTTAGCATTTTTAAGAGCGTATTTGTATGGAAAAAAAATTGACAAAGGATTGGAGCCTGATTTGGCAGAGCCTCCGTGCCAGGTAGCAAAAGTCTCAGCGGGGTGGGGTTGTGTCTCTGAATACAAAAGAAAGTGTTGTCAGTCACTGTAATTAGCAGTCAAATGTTCTGATTTTGATCAAGGTGGACACAGTCCCCCTTAGCTTTGGCAGGAAACTGTACGTGAGAAAGATCCCTAAATCCAGCTGAGAAAGGTACCTCCAGCCTATTGCTACTCCCATGAAAGCCTGAGCAATGAAAATAGCAGAATATCATTAAGCCATCATACCGTATATTAAAAGGTCATAAAAACAGGAAAGAGAATGAATAAATAATATTGTGGAAATTGTATTCCCCAATCTAATCCATTCATTTTACTTTCATTTTTAATAGTGGTTTCTCTAGAAGCGCTCAAAATGTATTACAGGAGGGAGGTGCGTGTGTGTGTATGCATAAACTGCTGTAACCAGTCTTGTAACAGGAGGCTTCAGTAGCTATTAATCCAAGGGTAATTCAGCCTGGAAGAAAGTCATCCCAGTCCAAAGCCCAGGTTATGTGTCATTTGTATCTTCATTAAGTTTTCCAAAGAGATGGATGGATGCCTTCAAGCTTCTCCTGAGTGTAACTGAAGCCAGCTAGGGCTTTGCAGGCTACTCACAGACAGGTGTCCGAGTTACCAGGGCGAATCTAGAAGTAAAAAAGCTTTATCATGACAAACGAGTGAAGAGAACCACATTAATCTAGCGATTGTGTGACTGAAGTGATGTAATTCTATATTAAGAGGCAGTTTTAAGTATGATTTAGCAGCATATAGGCTTCAGGCTGAATCTTGGCATGGGGGTGAGCTATGTTTTAACATATCTGAAGGATAGTTTTTAAGTAAAGGCTTTAAGCAGAAGCCTGTTCCCTGGTCCCTCAGTTCATTATATTATGTTACCTTGCTTAGATGTGTCCGTTAAACATGACAACATTCCCCAGTGTTTCCCCTGTTGGTATTACTGAAAACTAAAAGCCCCCAGTAAAAACATGACTGAGTCGGAGGCTTTATCTGTCAGGTGTCTGGTTGTGGACAGGCATCTGCTAACTGAACTGTGTCACCTGTCACCTGCATGCTGAGGACTGGGAGAGAGAAACATCAGCAAAAGCTATCACAACACTCCTTTGTATTTTATAAGACAAACTGCAGCAATGTAAAGTAATATAGACCTGTGCGGCTACAGCATTCACACCTGGGTAGCTGTTCCTGTGCGTGGAGGAGGATAGTGGAATACTTCTGTGGCTGTGTAGTTACATCGATGGCATTTCTGCCACTGATGTAACATAGGCACTAAGACACCCAGCCAGCCAACAGAAGAAGCTACATCAGGGCATGGTGCAGGTATTTCCCTGTGGAAGCGCTGATCCCTGAATGGCAAATTAACATTTAATACAAAATATAAACTTGCATTTACTGACAGCGGGCTTGATTTCTTCCTCAGCTTTTAGAGATTTTTTTTAGAAAAAAATCACAGACTCCCTAGTGTCTGTAGTACTGCATGTAGCCTAGCGAATGGGAATGTGCCCCAGCAGACACCTAAGGAAAACCTGCCTCATCCCTTCCCACTGCCCACCGCCCTGCACGCTACGCCAGGATCCCTTGGGGAGCAAAACAACAAGGTTTCTCCCCAGACAGGAGATTCACTGCCAGAATTAGTCCAGGGACTGCTGCAAAAGGCAATAGGTGCAGACCCCCACAGATCTCACTCCCCAGTGCCTGGCCCAGCCCACTAACGCCAGCAGACCTCTCCTCTCATGCCTTTAAATGGACTCCTCTTTGCACAGCACGCTCTTGGTCATGAGCTACTGATTCAGAGCTTTAGCAGGCTGCTTTGCTTCTCATTGTGGAAGTGGTGATGCAAACGTGTCAGGAGTGACACAGCTCCAGTGGATCCTATTTGGAAGCGCAGAGGTGGACTAATGGATCTCTGGAGGTCCTTTCCCAGACTGTGATCGTGAGCTGCTGATTAGAAATGGGCTTTGACAGCCCAGCCCTGGAGGAGAGAGGGAAAAGTAGGAAAGGTTTTGAACAGGGATGCCATGGAAAAAGGGACAGAAGGGCAGGTGCTTACGGTGGGAAGGTCTGGGACATATTGGGCACATCTTCTCTAGCTGAGCTCTGCCCCACGAGTGATGCGGGGTCCTGGATGAAGGTGCTGGCCCCGGGCCGGTGCGTGCTGCCCAGCAGGGGCATTGCCCAGCCGCCCGGCCATGCAGAGATCCTGCCGGGCGGGTGAACACTGGCCTCTGAGGCGCAGCTCTCCTGCTGAAACCTTGGCTTGTTAGGTCTGGGTTGAAAGTCTTCTAGGCGATGCACAATAATAGCATAGGGGAAAACTGCCCCCCCCCCCCCCCCCATCTTTCAAGATGTTTTCCTGAGTGGCAAATTGCTGGTGAAGTCCCTCTCCAGGCAGAGAAGCATTACTCTGGCCTATCACAGGCATGTAGTGGATCTGAAGCCGTGGGAAGAGAGGTCTAGATACACAGGGAGAAGCAAATAGATGATAGTTGTATTCCAGTCCCAGAGCCAGACTAGCAGATCACAAAGCCTGGGACTCTGCCAAAGAGCTGCCAGCTGGGCTCCCTCTCCCTCAGTCCCACGCAAAGCCAGGTTATTTTGGCCTCTGCTTTTAGGCGTGGGTGGTTATGCTGTCCTAACTCTACTCCAGTTCTACCTGGAAAATACTGCCAGTTTAATGTAATAAAACGTCCATCTGTACTCAGGGTACGTCGCTGGTAGTGGCCCTTCCTTCCAATAACGTAGCAGTGCGCAGCCATTCTGACCTGTTCTGTGATAGCGCTGTTTGACTTCAGGCCAAGACTGAGACGGCAAACAGCGCCTGGATCATACGTGGAGCACGTGAGCCTCTCGTGATCATTGCAAAAGGCAGTGTGGGGAAGTACTGGAGCAGGGACCTGCACTGAGGGTTACAGTGTAAAGCAAAGACATAGAAGGATCTGCCAGTCCTTTCTGGAGTCTCACTGACACCTTTTTTCCCGGCTCACATCTGTCCGCTTTTCTGCCCTCCCCTCAGCATGGAATCATTTGTTTTGTAAACAAAACAGAAGGAGCAGAAGTTTCAGACTATGTTCTTCCCTTGAGTGACAGCTTCAGGCTGTGTGTGAAGGAAAGACAGCTTGACAAGTCTCTTGTCCATTTCTGCCTCTTTGGTGTGGAATCAAGGGAAGGTTAGTAAACAAGGATTGCACAGCATTCAAAATAAAAATTTCAGCCTACAAAATAAAAGAAGCTATTTGAGGTCTCTCCTTGGCTTTCCTCCTGCTACATGGGAAGGAGCTCCATGATCCCAGCTCAGCAACTTCCTCAGCAATGCAGGAGCTGGGTCTCTTTCACTCTGTTCTTCGATCACTCTCTTTCAGGGTTTGTATGTGCAGAATGTTACATTGTCCCTTTTAGGAGGCAGGTGTGAAACACCTAGGCTTATTGCAACTATCTGGCATTAAATTTGTGCGGGAATATACAGAATACTATTGCACAGAGCAGGACAGGAACTAAATTAATTTCTAAACAAGGGGCTAAAATTACTGTAAGGAAATTAAGAACCCTGAGACCTGAATACTTTTTCAAAATTATCCCACTGCAAAAGGATCACTGTTCACTGAACCTTCAGTGCAAAGAATGAAAAATGCTGTGCATAATCAGCTAGGTTGAAAGACATTTTAAAAACAGAATGAGGTGGTGTTTAATTTTTTCCATACTCTGGTTTCACACACTCCTACGTAATTAGTACACAGCTGCCAATGTTGCCTTTTCTTGTACAGGATGCATTTTTCAAATTAGACCAAAGTACAAAGGATGCGAGTCTTTGTAATATTATAGCAAAGATGTTTTGCCTAAGCACCAGAATTAAGTGAAGGGTGATGCGTGGGTGGGTTTGGTACCAGTTCTGCTCACACCTGTCACCTGCAGCAACTAGTCAGAGTTCTCTGTGTGTTGTCCTGTCACTTTTGAAATTAATGGGAACATGCACAGACATCAAGGAGCACCAGAACTCACCAGCTGTGGAAAGGCCCAGCACCCCTACCCTTTATTTGGAGTTCAGGCAGTGAGATCAGCTATGTGTGTTTGACAGGTGCTAGGCTGGGAGCAGCTGAAATATATTCTGCTTCATGCCCTGTATTCAGACTGTTAGGAGGACATCATACGTTGTGACTGCTGTGACTAAGATCAGCCCCTGCTGGGTTTGTGGCCTGCTAGAAACCTCCTGAGCCAGTAAATCCATGTTTCAGTGGCTCTGGTGCCTGAGGAGCTTCCAGGCAAGGCAGGGCTGCCAAAGCTAAGAGCATCCTGGATGCCTGCACTTGCTCACCCCAGAGAAGCCTTAAGTATCTTAGCCTGAACTAAGGGGAAGAAAAAGGCAGTGAGAACATTGCCATTTCTGGGCAGGGAGAACGCGCTAGTCTTCACAGCAAGAACGGGCATCCACAAATCAGCACTACCCCCCTCCTTTCCTTTCCTTTCCTTTCCCATCCTCTCTAGCTCTTCAGCTCCCAAAGGCTGCCTCCATAAACAAAACTACGGGGGACCAGACCCTCTGCTGACACCCATTTGGGATGGCCATCAAAGGGACTGTTACCACATGAGAGCCTGTTAAATGAGGTTGCTGCAAACCCCATTTAACAGGTTTTGAAGACTTCATTTTGGTTTTCAGCTACTGAAGCTTGGGAGGCTCCTGTGGAGGAAGGTGATTAAAATGCTGCCAGTCCTGCCTACATGGGGAGGTGAAGGACGGCTGTTCGTGCCTGGCCTACATTTGAGCGGTTACTTCTATATGTCTCAAGAGTGAGTAATAATGAAGAATATAATTCAGATGACCTGTATCATTCAGACAGCTGTATTTGTCTATTTGTTTTAGCAAAGTGTAGAAACGTATGAGATTTTTTTTCTATAACGGATTTTTCAAGTCACAGTTATGACACCTTATGGAGGCCAAATTCCAGGAAAAGTTAAATAAAGATCATGGTATGTTGGAAGTAGAGGCAAGAAGAGAGTAGCCAGAACACGGGTATTTGCCCTGGCTCCCCTCGTCCTCATTTTTACACCATAACCAAATGTCTCATCCCTGCCAGAATCAGGCCCTGAGGAGGCTAGTTCCTAACTGAGTCCAAAGTAAGGTAGGCTGTGCCGAGTCACTTTTCTGATCGATGTGAGTCGTGCAGGTTTTACTCTTGCCAGCTCAGTGGTTCGTCGTGCTCTCAGTGGCAGGTGAGACCAGCATTTACTCTGGAGAGCAAACGTCAGCCATACAGATGCGGCGCGAGGCTTGCTGCTTGCTCCAGTAGGCACAGGATCAGGCCTGGGGAAATGTCGCCGTGATCTAGAGCCGTTAGTACGACACCAGGCTGCTCCAGGCTCGCTCGGGCTTTCAGAGCCAGAAAATTCTGCAGGGTCCAGTAGGGTGTCACAGGTCTGGCAGAGACACCACTGCTCAAACTGCCATTCTGCTACTTTCCAAAGCCTAAAGAGATCTTTGAAGAACACCATAGGTACATACACACGTCTGTGGAAAGAAGGCAGCCTTGTGTCGGTCGCTCTGGGAGGCGATCTGCATTTCTGCGGTGCAGTGGGTGGAATACACTGGAGAATGAGCCAGCAGGAGACAGGTCTGGATGCCTTGCTCCTCCTGGACCTGCCTGGACCTCACCAAAGGATGGTGCCTCTTAATGCCTGAGCTCCAAACTACCATTTTGCACTCTTTATTGCAGATTTAGGAATTGTGATGCCACAGAGGCAAAAAAATCAGAAATCATTAAACTCCCTTAACTTTACATTTTTTTTAAAGCAAATACACTTGGAATAAATATCCTCTGGCTTGTAAGCTCTAAAATACATTTGGGCAATTTTCCATATTTTTCTCTCTAATCACAAAAGCAAAATGCTTATTTCAATAGCCTTCTTACATATAGTGACATGGTTCCTGGGGCTGAGGTCTCTGCAAGAGTGCAAAGTATGAAAAATAGCTTATCTAGCGACACATCTTCAGTTTCGTCCTGAGCAGAGAAGTAGCAAGGCTTCCAAGTACCAGACAACAGGAGTGTTAGATTACATTTGGAAGCCTCTGTGGACATTGAATTACTGGAAGAGAAATAATTCTAGTGATTATTTATCAAAGATGATCAGCAGGAACAGCAACTCAGACCTGAGGTGATTAGAAAAAGACAAGACTGGGAAGAGATAGCCCTTCTGTGCATTCTGTGTTACATTTCAGCATTGAAAGTTATATAAAGTAGCAATACATTTTTAGCAGAAAACCTGACCAGTTATGTTATTTATTTTATCCTCTGTATCACAAGGAAAAAATAGCTTATTTCAACAGTTTATATGTAGTTCAGTTATGAAAAGTTATGCATAAAGATAGTAGAAACACGTTTGAAACCGAACTATGGACATGATTCAATGGTTAACTTATTTCCTAAATGAATGAGAAAGGAAACAGGTTGCTGCAAGCTTCTGCTCTCACTTCCTTGTGAGAGAAGACATAGGCGCTCTCCCAGAAAGAACGGGGCCGTTGTGCACACTCGTCTCAGGCAGTCATGGGTAACTGGGTGGAGAATGAAGGACTGTCCATCTTTGTCGTTGTAAGTACAAGTTTTATTGTGATTTGTGTCTAGTGAAAAGTTCTGCAGAAAATTGTACTAAGCAGCTCTCACTGTGCCAGTGAATGATTATGCTGAAACCAGGGCAGCAAGCACAGTGAAACGCTTCAGGAGAATAAATTTTAAGGAGCTCTGTCCAGTATCTCAGTTGCTGTAGGCTTCATTGTCAGCTGAGCAATGATCATATGCTAACTTTCGTTTGCTTTGTTAGAAATATTTAAGTATCTGAGGTTAGTCACTTAATTATGTGTGCTTCAACAGAGAAAGCAATTACAACCACCCTTTCTTGCACTTTTATAAACAAAAGTGAGTGTAACTGGAAGCATAGCGTCTTGATGGCATAAAATTTGTGTTATAGTCAGATTCCAAAATTTAGAGCAGAGATTCATGAATTCTTCATTAAGACAACTAAGTATTTGAGTTGAGTTTGTATACAGCTTGCACAGAGTGGCTGTGAAAGTAGGTTAAGTTAATTCTGAGCAAGGTTTAAAAGTATTGAAAATCCCAGTTGCATTTAGAAGTGCTGGAGAGTAAAGCTGTACAGTCCTCCTTGGAGAAAATGTAGACAGAATTTAATATTTGTGTTTTATTTTTTTCACTTCACAGTGTGATACAAAAGCTATAGGCATACAATTTATATATATATATATATATATATATATATACACACACATATAGATACACGTAAAACATGTACAAAACCAAAATGTAATACCAGTTAAGGTATTGTTGCCAAGTGTGGTTACTAGCCGTAAAAAATGAAAGGAAGAAAAAGAAGACCTAGAACATATACATTTGTGGTGACTGAAATGTGAACATCTCTTCTCCAAAAGGTATTCCTCCTGCTATGAACAATCAATACTTACATTGTAGATGTGCAGCTCTGACTTAGGAAGATAACCTTGGCACTTCAGTGATTTGCAAAGCAGTAGCTGTGTTTGCTGTCACCTTCAGTGACTTGAGGAAGTTGAAACTGCCAAAAGGTGAATTCTGGGGTGGGTTTTTTTCCCCACCAGAACTGAAATATTAAAAAATTAGGAGGCCCTTATTTTATTCAAATAAGGAATTTCTATTTAGAGCCTCAAAGCTATAACAAGGTCAGCTAATAAGGAAGGGAACTAACGAAGTCACTGATAAAGAATCCAGCCAAAAGGACAGTTCACTGGAAGCCTTACCGAAGTGTTTGGCTTTGTCCTCTACAGCTTCAGTGCACGCTGGCTGGGTACAGGGCTGTCCAGTGCTTGAAAGAAACAGGACAGCCACAGTTTCTGTTGGTGTACCTCAACAAAACAGAAACATGGCTGCCTTAACCCCAGCCTGTGCTGCCTCCACTGTCCCTTAGCTGAAGAGCACAGACGGCTGCTAACTCTTCAACTCAACCCCCAGTTGCCAGAGGGTGTCACAGTGTGTTTCGGAAGGTCCATGTTCCACATGGGTTAACACCAGGAAGAACTGTGAGAGACCTTCAAGGATCATGCCAAACATCCTGGTCTTCTGGGCATGCTGACGGGCATGTGGGAGTGGAAACACTCTCACTTTAAATACGTATCCTAAGCATTTAATCCTGAGATGAGTTTGGTTTTTTTAATGAAGATTTGGGGATTTCCCATATACTGCCTTACCCTGATGGAAATCCCTTCATTCCCTGTATTTATGTCACAAGGGTAATACATTTTCAAGATCTAAACTAATCCCAAGTTTTTTACAGTGTCAGTTGGGCGAAAGAACAAGTAAAATGTATGGGTTAGGAGGGGTGAGGGGCTGTAATGTCACAGTTTCTGGCATCCTTAACTTATAACCAGAGGCTGGGTTTTTTCATCAGTTATTAGACTTCGTTTTCACACACCACCTAGTAAATCTGCTTTAGACTGAGGGTACCCTGATACAGATTGGTTTCACTATGGGATGTAAAATCAGGAGGGCAAATGCCCAGATTCACTATCATCTCTTTGGATGGATGGGCTTGTAGCTGCCTTAGATAGCTTTGGAAAGGGCTAATAACTTCTCTTTCCCTGAAGAAACCTGCACCATAGGATATGCAAGAATGAGAGAATACTGCAGTACAGTTACAAAGAAGCCCAGTATTGGGTAGTCTAAACACTACCAAAATGCCTGTGTTGAATATTTCCTGCTGACTGCTTTCAGACCTTCAGAGCCCTACGTGCAATTTAGGCCACCTATATTTAGATCTCAAGCTTCTTTGTCCTTTGGCACAGTTCCTAAGTCTTCCTCTTACATAGGTTAATATGTCTGAAGAACTGCCGTTTGGAAGAGACCCTAAACCTTAATGATGTTTGGACATTCAACTAGACTTGCAGACTTAGCTAAACACCTGTAATATGATGGTCCTTATATAATCATGCCTAAACCCTTTGAGCTATGCAAAAGTTTCAGCTACCCATTGCTGTATTTTGGTTTTTGCCACTCCCGCACTTCTGTGTGCACACATCAGAGCCTATTTCCACCAGAAAAATTTCTGTTGCCTGTCCTGAAGCCTTTATACCCTGCAGTGCACCTCTCTGCAAACAGGAGCACAATGAACCAACTGACCATTATCTGAACTCCGTAAATTCAGATGTATAATCTCTAACAACAAACTGTAAAGCTTCCTGTTCGTTTCTATTTCAGCTTGTGTGGCTGGGGCTAAATGCCTTCCTCTTTTGGTGGTACTATCTTGTGTATGACGTTCCACCAAAATTCTTCTACACCAGAGTACTCCTTGGCGTAAGTACAAAACGTGTATTAAATTGGCATAGACAGCACATAGCATTTTTCCCTAGTTTTATTTGATTGAAGGAGGATCAAGTGGCTGGAGCTGCAAGTTCCTGTAGGAGTTAAAAGTCACATGCAGACATATAACTGAATGCAGACAGATGCCCAGTGCTTCTGAATAGAAAGTTGGTACATAAAATAGACAGATCCCATTCTGAAGATGTTTTCAGGTAACTATTATGCTCCTGGTAATTAAAGTGAACTTAAATTTTGGCTGCTTTATTAAGCAAAAGATGAATAAAATATTGCTATTGAAATATTGTGCAATCACTTCCCTTTGCAATTATTTTTCATAGCATGAATAGTTTACAAAGCTATTAGCTCTGAAAAGCAATCATCATTCACACATTCATCAAGCCTGTGAATACTAGTCAAGTAGTGAAGTGATCCTGGACCCTGGGCTACTCAGTATAATCCCACTGGTTAATGCAGCATTGTGTGTCCGACTGCTTCCAAAGCTGCCACGGGTCATGACCAACTGACAGAGAAAACTAATTTGTTCACATATTTTAAAAGCCTGATCACTGACAAAAAAAGCAGGCTAAGCTTCAAATTACAGAACATAGCACTTTTTAAAAGGCTTGCAAAGCTATGGTTTAATTCAACAAAGCACGAAATCCCATTCTGCATATGGCTTTGCATCTATGGATCAAATTCTGTCCTTTGCAATCATGGTGCAGTTGCCTTTGAAGTCACAGAGACCTGTGCTTGGATAACTAGAGCTCAGTGTAACCCCAAGTCAGTAACTGTGATCTGAAACCTGAAAGGGTCCGAACAAACGCAAGGAGGGCAAACATTATCTTTTGCTTCCCTTCACTGTGTTTGGATTAATACGGTCATTATTCCCTCTGTTCAAACAGCCTTTGTTCAAAAATCTGAAATTGTACAGGGTGAAGAGCAACATTAAGGGAATATAATCCTAAAAGATGAGACAACAAATTTCCCTAGACTCCCTTTACTGACAACAGAGAACATAAAACCGCTTCCCTCATAAGCTGCCCTTCTGTCTACCACACCCCCCCAGCCAACTGAAGCCCCAGCAGTGAGACTTTCTTTACAGCCTTGGGACAGAAAATTTACTAATGGCTTCAACTTGCATCTGTGCTTGGCCATTGATTGTCAGACATGACAGGGAGCTTTTTGTACAAGCCTATTATTTCAAAACTGGAAATAAAAGCTGTCTATCTGGTGGAATGTATTCTGCCTCACCTGTGTCTCTGACTTGGCCAGAGCATGACTACTCTGAAATGTGGACATTGTTAATTAACTCTAGATCTCACACTCACAAAAAGTTGTGATATAATGCATAAATGAAATCTGTGTCTACCCATGTTCTGGATAATGCCTTGGGTAATGCATTAAATAACATTATCTTTCCAATTACAGCGTGCTTTGGCTCTGGCAAGGGCCCCAGCAGCTTGCTTGAATTTCAATTGCATGCTGATTCTGCTGCCAGTATGTCGAAACTTGCTCTCCTTCCTCAGAGGATCAAGTGCGGTAAGATGAAGAAAGAATTTCAAAATTTATGAAAGATAAAAACCTAAGCAGCCTTGCAAATATACTAAGCAACTTCATCCAAGTTCCCCAAATATACCGTACTTTGGGGATGTCCTCTTTTAGGAAGCAGATAAGGCTGATGAGCAAGACTGAGGTCTCTGTATGCCAATGGTGTACCTAGAGCTCTGTTGAGAGGTTTAGCCTTGAATTAGCCTCCTTCAAGTCTTTAAACTTGAATGCATTTTTTCCTGCCTCCGGGGCATCGTGCTGCCTTGGCTGCAGGTGCAAAGCCCTTCTTCTGGCAGGCAGAGCCATTGGTGCTGCTTGCACACGTTCACATCATTTGTCACCGATGCAACACCCATTTACAGAGGGAGATACTAGCCCATGTCTTCTGTCTTTGCGTGTTCAGTTCTCAAAGTAAATGTAGGCTTTCACAGACTTTCAGAATGGGACTTTTTCCACCTGTTTCATTATAGTCTTTCTTGTCCGAGGTGCATTTCCATCTCAGGGTGAAATAGTTTTCAGACCTTTTGACCGTTTCTAGCTCCCAAATGCAAATGTTATACACAGCACTGAGGAACCACCACTAAGAAGAGGACAACTGATTCTCAGTGACAGCTGGAGTATCTTCCTATGGTAGTACTGACTGTATCACACTGTTGAAATCTAGATTTCTGGCTATTACAGCAGAAATAACACAGAAAATGCATGCCATGGTGCAGTGAAAGAAGCAGTGGTGTCCTCGAGCTCATGAACTGTCCTTCCAAATATATAATGATTCCTCCTTTCTTTCTAGCCTCTTTAATATACACATAGTCAACAAAACCAGTTCACAGAAGTTGGTTTTCATTTATAAATCTAGCATAAATTCTTACACACAAATGAGAGAGCCTGTAGGGGCTGAAAAAGCAGAGCAAAAGAGGAAGCAATAAAATAGATGCACTATTTCAAGAGTCCTTCATAGGGGAAGAGAGCAGAATACAAAGTAATAAGAAAATAATCAGAGACAACCCCGGCTTACCTCCATCTGGTAGATATATCCTGACAATCAGTGAGGCTGAATAAATGAGATGTGTCTGCCTCCTTAAGCTCCTAAATTACATTTAGGAGTAAGGACAGTGCCCTGCCCTTTTTAAGGCATAACACTTAGGAATGGAGAGTTGTAACTACACAGACCAGGCTTTCAGCCTTGTGCTATACCCCTTCAGATTCTGAGATGCTACAAAAGCAGACAGCCATACCTGCCACCTATGTAAAAGGAAAAAGAACAATAAGTAAAACTGTAGGGTTAAAGCTGTTCTTCCCTGCCCTGAGAAAGATCAACTAGTATCTGCCAAGATTTAGAGCTGACTCCCCAGGCTGCAGAAGTCAATCATGAACGTAAATTTATTAAGAATTAATGTTGCTGTTGGATGAATACAACTGGAAAATATTGATGAGCTCTTGATCATGCAAGGCCTTCATGAGGTCTAAAATAGATTTCACGGAGGTCAGGCTGAAAGCAGGTTGGGCAGAGGTCTTCTGAGGTCAAAGCAAAAAAAGAGCTGAAGACACTTTTGGGAACATTACTGGAGGGCTAAAAACTCATTCCAAGTGTTGAGAATTGTACTCCAGCTAGGACTTTAAGCTACTTGTTCTGAATTACTTATCTCCTAACATCTATAGCTTAACTTTTCTAACCAAGATCTCGATGAAGCTGTCCCTCTTATCTCAGTGTTCATGCTACAGAGTAAGGCCTTCTGCCTTGGGCACTGTGCTAGAGTCACTCAGGCTACACCCCAGTGTGCAGGTGAGAGCCATGCAGAGAGCTACAGCTCCCTTTCTGCTTCCTGCCTGCAGCTCGTTGTCTTGCTGGTGGCACTGGGCTGTGTGATGAAGCAAAGGGCTCCGAGGATGAGCAAGGAGGGGAGGGAAGGCCATAAAATAAGGGCTGTTAGATGGTGCTTGTTTAACTTCAGTTGCTTTTTGCAATTAGGCCGTACCTCAGGAAGGAGGTAATTTTATATCTTAGGCAAACATGCACAGCCCAGTGTGCCAGTGGTAGTGTCAGGACTGTGGTGGCCGTAGCACAGGAGTACAGCTGCTTATACTTGTTCTGTTGTCTGTAATTAGCTGTGCTCTGCAGGTAACACCTGTGAGGATCTCTTAAGAAAAATCAGGATTTTAAAATGTCAAATAACTTACTGAAAGGGCAGTGACCTTTCCAACAACAATGTCATTGGGGTTAAGGAGAGGGGAGGATTGTTGAAACTCACTGTTCAATAGGAGTGTGCTGGAAACTCTTGCCCTTTACATCCTGCCATCCAGAAATCATACACTACAAATTTATTTGTGATTAATTGAAAGAACAGCTTTGTTTTCTTTGCATGCCCTTTATTGCCGTATTCATCACTGTTGTTAATGAGCCTCAATACTTTTTTTGCCATTGCTTGGCCTTCTGCTTCTTGAACAGAAAGACCAAGTGCTTTTTGCAAGGCAGTCAAGCAGAGCTCCACTTCCTTTACTATGCTACAGTTTATTCTACAGTCTTCTTAATTGTGTCTCAAGATACATGATACAGGGAAGGACAAAATTCTCCTGGCTGTTGTTATAGTCTGCTGAAGTCATTGCAGTAGCCCCAGAGCGTTAGAGCTGGCCCCTTAATCAATGGCACAGCTGGAGAATAACTGGAGAGAACTGTTTCCTGCTCATCTGTTTATCTGTACAGTTAACACTCATGGGACGTTTAGAAATGGACTGGTATGGAAGAGTAAGGCCACTGCTGGTATATCTCCACTAAGTAACGAACAAATCAGAAATTAAATTGTTCTGGTGTTTCAGCACCCCTTCTGTTTCACTCCGGGATGGGAGCTGGGGCGATCAGCTCCACCCTCTCAGCTGGGAAGATGCATTACCTTACCCTGGCCTCCACAAAGTTAACGTCCAGCAAAACCTGGAAGAATATTTTTGTCTCTCTTTATTCATGGTGTGAAACATTTACCTGGTTCCTGTGAGGAAATGTTTGTGTTAGTTTCCACAGTGTTTTCTTCCCTTTGCCAATCAGCAAAAGCAATATAAAGATACAACATAGGATAATCATGCTTTCTACTGTGTGGAGACAGCAAATGCTAGCTTTACAGGAACTTAAAGTTATAGGAAAACTCCCACTGGCTGCAGCACCATTTAGATGGGGCCTCTTAGGAACTTAACATTCCTCATGAAAGTATTGTTCTGTTTTTCTTAAGAGCCAACTTGTTCAGTTTGTATCAGCAGAGATTTTCTCTTTCTGTTTCTCTTTGTGTAACTCCAGAAACAAGTTGTAAGTGAATGCCTGGCAAGTACACCCAGTATTTTGGGGAAGGAATCACTTCGCATTACTGACCATAAGTGACTAGCACATTTGGGGTGGAAGCTCCCTGAGACAGTCATACCCAGACTTTGCAATCCATTTCTACAGCATGAACCACAACAGGATCCTGATGCTGGGTGGCGACTTGCCACTACCAAAGCAGTCACCCTGCCATGGCAGACTGTGACCCCTCCTTCTGTTTATAGCATGTACTTTAACACAGATAATATATGTACTTTGTCACACTGGATGTTAAGTTTTTTCTCATTATCAAGTGATTTGTTTCAATGGAACACATTAAAACATCATCTGTTATTCCTGTAGTCTGAAGTATGAGAGGAAATATTTTTGTCTATATTTAGGAATTCTAGATTTTTACTAGCAATGCCATCAATTGTTGTGCTCAGGCCCTCTGTTTTTGTTCCTACAATTAAGTAAGTGTGCATAGAAATCACAAAGAGTCTTCAAATACTTTCTTTCTTCAAACCCAAAGTGCTGCTCTACCCGCGTCAGACGACAGCTGGACAGGAACCTCACCTTTCACAAAATGGTGGCATGGATGATCGCTCTTCATACTGGTTGGTACTCAAATGTTTCTTTGTTTATTGCTTTGTCATGTGTTTTACACAGAACCCAGCTGGGATTCAAGTTCTTAAGGATATGTGTAGAGATGTGATTTCATTAACCTAAAGGAGTCAGCATGTGCGAAGGCTTGAATCAGTTTTCAAATACTATTCTGCAACTGGCAGAGAGCAAAAGAAAAATAAGAAATAATACTTTTCCCTTGATCCACCGGCAGCATTTATTACACAGTTTAATAAAGGATGTTTAGCAATGCCCTGAGAACCACATACTCTGGCTTTAATTCTTGTTCAGACTTTTTTTTGCTGGCATGTCTGAAACAAATAATACAAATGATAAAAGGGTATATAAAAACCTGGACAGGCCACGGGAATATTTTCATATTTTATATCTCATTTCCTAAACTAAGGGTTTCTTTTTTTTTTTTTTTTTTTTCCCATCACATTTGTCACTTCTCAATGCAAGTACCTTACAGAGATATATCCTAGAACAGTCTTCATATCAGTAGATTACTTGAGTTAAGCAAGTTCCCTTTCTGAGCTGTGGCTGAAGACTCACCACCTCTTCACAGAAAAGGAGCAGGGCGATGCAGTTAACGTAAGGCCACAGAGGAGGGCTGCAGCAGAGGATTGCCTGGGGGTGTTAGATCTGTGCCCATCAGGCCCTGTTTTGAAGGTGAATAGGTCTCTGGTGATACAAAAGGGAGGAAATTTTGAAAAGCATTATACGGCTTGCCCCTGCAATAATGTGTAGTGGAGGTAGTGTGAAACACCTCAGCTGTACTAGGTTTATGAACACATCCAGCTCATCATGAACATTGTTAGTGATTATTAGCAATACAGCAGAACAAAGCAGCACTAGCAAATGTGACACCAAAGAGATCCAGATTCATTTTCTGGCTTTTCTACATAAATCCTGGATAATCCTGACGAATAATTTAAGCCATCCCATACTTCAATTTCCCATGTATTAGGATACTACTACTCAAGTTGTTGAAAGCCTCTGTTGAACAAAGATGTGCTGGAAACTTACCTTTACTTCTTTCTCCCACCCAAAAAGATGTAAACTTCAGTTGGTAAGGTAGAACATGTCAGTGATCTGAAATTTTGATGAAGAGGGTGAAAGTGGCAAAGGTCTTAAGCTTCAGTTGACAAATGTTCCAAAGTTTCATATGGTAGCCAAAACCACTGAGTACTTGTCTTGTGCTTAACAGTGATTATTTCTTTCCTGTCACTCCTAGCAATTCACACCATTGCACACTTATTCAACGTAGAGTGGAGTGTGCACGCCCGTGTTGAAGAGAAACACACTCTGGCAGCTGTGCTTTCTAGCCTTGGTGATAACCCAAATGAAAGCTACGTCAACTTTTTTAGAAAAACTATTGGAGTAAGTGACAACAGACTGTGTAAAGTCATTATTACATTTATTTAGATGATCATATAAAGCTATTTGAGCAAAGTACCTATTTCTAGTGTGCACAATCTGGGTTTGGGCCATCTTGCAGCAAATCCTTTTATAATTCACTCATATATTTATCAGTAATATTGTTGCTGAATTTTGGCATTTAAACTTTTTCACCTGAGGATTTCAAAGTAGTTTTTTTAAAACATTATGTAAAAACAAATACTCTGTAAAGCAGTCTTGTGGCTAAGGAAGACATGGCACACAGAAAGGTACACAGAAATCAGGGGAAAAGTTTTGAACTTGGGCTGCTTAAGCCCTGGTTAACAAAAACCAAAAGTAAGGAACTTCCCCATTCCTCAGAAGTACCAAGTGTCCAGTGTCTGTACGAGTTAAGAGACCCACAGCTGCACGCCACCACTGGAAAGGAGAGCTGTCATTTAGCTCCCTGAAAATGGATGTAGGACTCCAGCTTTCAACAACAGAGCTATGCAAACATATTCACCTTCCCCAAGCCCATACTGCTGAGCAACAGCAGAGTAAGAAACAATGTTCGGTGTGTGAATTGGTGGGAAATCTTTTTCCTCTACTTCCACTTACTTTAGTAAAGGCAAATCTGCAGTGCAACAGAAATGGAGTGGGATTTTGGGGTTGTCGGCATACAAAATTGATAGAGGATGACTTAAAGATTTACAACAAAGCAAAGGATCTGCCAAGCGAAACATACTGATGGTTCAGCTGGCTCTGCTTTGATGTGACCCCTTCCTTAGACCAACGTGTGCAATTATTTCACAGAATCCTGTGGGAGGCCTATATGTTGCTTTCACGTACTTGGCTGGTCTCAGCGGAGTTATCATCACACTGGCCCTCATACTAATCATCACATCATCCACCAAAACCATCCGAAGGTCGTATTTCGAAGTATTTTGGTACACCCACCATCTCTTTGTCATCTTCTTCATTGGCCTTGTCATCCACGGTGCTGGGTGAGTATTCACATTTATCACACAGTACATAATAACTACTGTATCTTATTGTAAAGCCTTCTACACACATAAGTATAGGGACTTAAGCTACCAAGCAACAGTTATTTTTGATAGCAATGCTGGGCCAATGCAGGCTTTGAGAGCCAGTGGCTCTCACTGATATGAACAACAAGCTATTCACATGCATGAAGCTTCATGAGAACCTGGCATACTTAAGCTCACTGATACTCAATTTCTTCTGATATTCTAATGGGAAAGCTGTTTCCCAAGTTTTTTTCTAATTGTTAATTTATCTTTCTCTCCTAAAAGGAATTCCAGCACATACATGCATGTAAGAACATCTCAGCATAAAAATTATGTAGACCCTAGGATTTTGTTGGGTAAATGAAAACTCTAGTAACACAGATTTATCTTTCAGACTTGGATGAACTTTTAATATCAGCAGCATTTCAGAACAGATTTTTAGCTGTTGCAGCTCAACCATAGGCAACTGTAAGGTTTTGTAACTTCCAAATGCCAAACATCTTTTCCCACTATTGGCTCATTCTGTACCTTCTTCTGAAATAGCTGAGAAGCCTAGCAAAACAATTTTAGTGCTATGCAAACTCTATTTTAGCACTTAGAAAAATGAACTTTAGTTCCATTTTTCAAAACCACAGAACTGACGCATAAAGAAAGACAAAAAAGGCTAAAGTATCCAAGCCACATCTCATAGTTCATAATTATACAACGTTGTTCATTTTAAAGGAAATTTTAGGTGCACTAGAAAGTATGCTTTAAAAATGCTCAGCAAAAATGACTATTCAAAAACACTTCCTCTCAGTCCAGTAATGCCAGAAAAAAGACAGAAATGAGAGCACAACAGGAAGAACAAAAATAGAAGGCAGATGAGGATCACCACCAGCATACTTGGCCATTCCAACTTCCAAAACAAGAAGGAGAAGGTGTGAGCAAAACCTGTTGAAAGAAAAGGACAAGTGGTTCATGTTTCCTGCAGCAAAGACTGTATAGTTACCGACGAAATGTACAATCTTGCTAGTAGTAACTACACAATGCTATCAGAAAGCAATTCTTCCTAGAGGTCGGTGAGGAGTATGTGTTTCATAAAAGTTGACTTTTTGCTTACTTGGATGTTCAGTATACTTCCGCCGTTTTAATTGCACTATGCTGAAAAGACAAGAGTTTGGGCAGCCGTGGGGTTGAACGTGGTTGTCAGAGAACTTCAGCTGTCCTTTCAAAGGAGATAAACATAGGAATATTATTGTCTGTAGAGGGAAGGATGCTTTCTGGCTGTGAACTCAGTGGCCTCACTTATTTGGCCTTAAAGGCAAGAGGGACATTTTGAGTTTAGATAAAATACTAATACACTAGTTGGACCGGTTTTTACACTGAAGGAAGGCATCTTACGTGTGCAAAGATGGATGTTATGGAATAAGTATGATCTGACAGTCTCAAAGTAACATGCTAGAGAGAGGCATGGATGTCAAGTTTATTTCAGGAGACAGAAGGCTGTGTGTCATACTTAAGCATATATACATACATACAGATATGTATATACAGAAAACTGAACGAAAGATAATTAACAGAATCAAAGGGGCATATCCCTGTCCGTTACAAGCCATTACAGCACTTTAGCAGCACTGATGTTTTTTGTGCATGACCTAAGTGTCACGGACAAACATCCTAAACTTCCCATCACAGTAAATGTAAAGAGGAGAGAGCACAGAGATGCAGATCACCCTGCTTTGGAAGCTAAAGTAAAACTTTCAGCTGAAAAAGAAGTAGCTATAAGGCTATACTACTGAAAGCTTAGTTACAGTACTGGAAGAGCATCTGCACTGAGTAATGAGGGAAAATAAGTCTTTTTTTTTCTCCTGTACAGGGTACTGGCATTGTCAGACCTTGAATGGAGCATAGGACAAGGCCAAGAACCTCAGGCTCACTTTCCCTTAAGCAACAGGGTGAGGAGTGGCAGGAAATGGGCTCCTCCTGCCCCCCAACTCATCCCAGAGGGCAGCTCAGATGAACCCGTTGTCATTAGTAGGGAAGTAAACTGCAGCTGGTGATGTTCCTGCAAATTGCAACTCATGACACTCCCAGGACAGTGTCATTCCTTCCCTTTATTTTTCAGACAGGATGTTAATCAAACCTTTAATGAGGAAGAGGTTCGTTAGTAATATTTGTGAGCAGTGCAACTTTTAAGATGGTGCACAGGCTTTCTAACAATCTTCTGATAAATCTTAAAGCTGGGCATATATATGACTTACATACCACGTGTTATTTGAAACATGAGAAACATAGTCTACTTCATGGAAACCGAGCTAGAAAAGCAGAAAGAGAAGTCATGGGAAGAAGATAACAACAGAATCATATTGGCATAAAACTGAACAGCCTGATCAGAACCAGACTGTTTCTAAGGAAAATCAGTAGATCTTAATCTGAATTTCTCTACTATGACCCTCATCCTAATTACAATCATTCTGGGGACTCTTACATGCCCCTGAGGTTGGCACAACTCCAGACAAAGGCAGGAAATAGTGAACAAGATCAGAACATACTTTTCCCCCTCAAAACTGAAACTGCCTTTCAGCTTTAGCTCTGCCACTGGAAATACAGCTGAACTGGAGCAGTCAGACTTCTCTATAATAAAACAAACAACAACAACAAACCCTAACCAAGCAAGAATATAGAGGCCAGATCATCAGCTAACACAAGCTGATATAGTTTGCATAGCTGCTTTGCATCAGAAGTTCATCTGTGTTCATCCACACTGACTGAACAGCTACTCCACAGCTTTAGAGGGAGAGCAAGGGTCAAAGGAAGAATGTATGTTGGAAAGAGCTCTCCAAATTTCTAAGATAAACAACAGAAATTATTTCTGTCTGGTCACTAGGAAACTAGCTACCTTGCCCACTCCAGGTTTTGTTTCTATTGAAGAAAAAAGTAGGCTAACTCTGGAAAGAATGAAGCTTTCCTATTGTGACTGCATCCTGAAAATGGTAATGGACATACCTCTACATTTCCTAATCTTGTAGTCAGTATTTTTCCCCACAAACTTTCTTCTCCATTTTTATCACTTCAATAACATTTTTGTGGTTTGATTTTAGCAGTCAAGCTATATCAAAGCTGTAGAATAATAATAAGGGACATATACCTTCATTTTCATTTCATCGCCTTAATGATTCTTGGTTTTTTTTTTTTCCAGGCGTATTGTACGGGGGCAGACAGATGAGAGCCTGGCTGAACATAATCCAGAGATTTGCTACAAGAACTTCACTCAATGGGGGAAGAAGGGGGCTTGCCCAATCCCCCAGTTTTCAGGGAATCCTCCTATGGTAAGAACAGTTGTCTTGAGTGTAAATCCAATTAAAAATGTTTACAGTTTACTCTTTTTTTGTTAAATAGCATATGCATTTGCTGTGGAAAAGCTGCTGTGTAACCCCCAGCACTCTTCAGTGGCTGCTTTCTTTACATAAAGCAATAGATTTTGACAAAATGGATTATAAGCAGAAATGGACAGACAGACAGACAACCCCCTTCCAGTGTGCCATAAAATGAGCAAAATTAATAGGCAAAACAAAAGCGCAAATCATATCTGTTTACCCAAAATGTATTTTGTGGCTTGTGGGGACTTCTAGAAAGTGCTATAATCTACGCAATAAATAGTTTCACATTATGAATGGACTGATGATAATTACCAGAAAATTAATGCGTCTGGAAATGTGACATTGAAGCTTCAACTTTTATTGACTAACCAGACTGGTTGGTTGTTCACATTTCAGACTGATCTGTTAACAGAAACCACATCTCCTACAGTAATACAGACCTGAGTCAACAACACATTCAGAGCTTTACTCCACAACTTTGACTTAGTTACCTTAATTTTTAGACAAAGACAATATCACTCATAGGAAAATACCTTGCTGTAACTCTAGTGGCAACTAAAAAGCCAGCTGCAACTCTCAACAAAGAAAGAAACCCCCTCTGTGACCAGAAGTAATTTTGAAGGTGTCATCTCTCTTAAGGGGTCCCTACGCTGGTTGATACAGAACCTAGATTACTTGTCTGCTCATAGCATTTCCAGGACTCAATCTGAATTGCCATCTTCATTACCTGACTTCTCATTTTCTTCTGCTTACAGACATGGAAGTGGGTAGTAGGTCCCATGGTTTTGTACCTGTGTGAGAGGCTGGTGCGGTTTTGGAGGTCACAGCAGAAGGTTGTTATTACAAAGGTATGTGGTGACGCTATGCTTAACACCCAGCAAAACTTTATCAGTTTTTCCAAACGGTGCAGCAGAGCCAGCAACTCCTACAATGTCATCAGTGAAAGGAACGTTCTGGCTGCTATCATGATGCTAACCTCTAACATCTAAATGTAGCCTGCCTCTAAAAGAGAGCAAGAGGAGGAAGTTAGCTATGCTGCAGAACTGAATCTTAGGAAAGAGAAATTAGTTTTCTTTTTATTGAGTGAAAAAATTCGTAATATAGAAATTCCACAGCCTTAAGAATAATTTAAGATCTTTGCTTTCAAAACTACATGGATATTTAAGAATT